>NC_030680.2:101191210-101500098 GCF_000004195.4 Xenopus tropicalis | reverse complement strand
AGGTTCCTGCCAGGTCAGACAGAATGGCTGAGTTTTTTTATATTGTTTAAATATTTCTCTCAGCCAAACAACAAATGAAAACTCTTTGTGCAGTTGATGGACTGAACATAAAGGACTGTGTTTAAAGCATCACATTCAGCCAGTTTTCATATAAGAAATACAAAACAAAGGAATATTTTGCAAAGCAGAACTTTTAATAAAAGGTCACATTTTAAGTCCTGTTTAAATAGCGCAATACACAATTTATATATATAAATTATATAAAGATATGAGAAAAATAATTCAGGCACCTACTTAATAAGAAATATATTGGTCCAGTGTTTATATTCTCAGCATAACAAATAAAGTTCTCCAATGTATTCTGAACTGTGGACTCCAAAAGGCACTGCAATGTCAAAAATTCATCTGCAGAATGGACAGAGTCAAGAATGACTCTATAATTAATTAACACTAGGTATTCCTTTACCTAAGCAATCAGACTTCACACCTTGAGATATAAATAATCCTACAGAGGCGCACTGGTGTTATTTCAAGGTACTGGTTACCAGTCTTTACCACCAGGAGAAGGAGTCCTTGCAGGAATGACCTAAAATGAGATTCAAGGCTGACTCTTTGCCAGGCCAAGGCAGCAATACAGGGCATAGTCCTACATGGATTTCAAATTTGGTTGATTGCAGCTAGGAAGGTTATGAGAAATGCAAGGTTTCCACATATATACACTGTCAGAACAATCTTCTTAAAGGTGTGGCCCTGAAATTACAGCAATAAACAATCAACCCACCATTGTTTGACATTGTACAATAAAACTTAGAAGTAGAGAAAAAGATATGTAAATACTGCTTTCAATTGCAATAACAATTTACATACATCATTAAAACCTTTTGGAAATGTGTAATGAATGCATATTGGAAAGTTGTTTAGGATTACATTTTCTTTTCTAATTACAAATCTTATTTTTGGGTTTACATTTCCATAAATCATTCTGTAACACCAGGCTTGATGTAAATTACACCAAATAATGGCCATACAAATATTCAAATGTATCTAAGTTTGTCCAGTTCATTGGTGGCCCTGAATGTTTGGCAATCTCCCACTGAATGAAATGACTATGTTCCCCTGGCCAGTGCTCCTTTTGGAAATGAACATGACGTGGCTCCATTTTACTCTATTTTCAGGGCTCCCTGGCTTGGGCTTGTGTATGCACAGTGGATAGAATTTTCATTGTTACACTACTATACAGTGGTGTGAAAAACTATTTGCCCCCTTCCTGATTTCTTATTCTTTTGCATGTTTGTCACACAAAATGTTTCTGATCATCAAACACATTTAACTATTAGTCAAAGATAACACAAGTAAACACAAAATGCAGTTTTTAAATGAGGGTTTTTATTATTTAGGGAGAAAAAAAATCCAAACCTACATGGCCCTGTGTGAAAAAGTAATTGCCCCCTGAACCTAATAACTGGTTGGGCCACCCTTAGCAGCAATAACTGCAATCAAGCGTTTGCGATAACTTGCAACGAGTCCTTTACAGCGCTCTGGAGGAATTTTGGCCCACTCATCTTTGCAGAATTGTTGTAATTCAGCTTTATTCGAGGGTTTTCTAGCATGAACCGCCTTTTTAAGGTCATGCCACAACATCTCAATAGGATTCAGGTCAGGACTTTGACTAGGCCACTCCAAAGTCTTCATTTTGTTTTTCTTCAGCCATTCAGAGGTGGATTTGCTGGTGTGTTTTGGGTCATTGTCCTGCTGCAGCACCCAAGATCGCTTCAGCTTGAGTTGACGAACAGATGGCCGGACATTCTCCTTCAGGATTTTTTGGTAGACAGTAGAATTCATGGTTCCATCTATCACAGCAAGCCTTCCAGGTCCTGAAGCAGCAAAACAACCCCAGACCATCACACTACCACCACCATATTTTACTGTTGGTATGATGTTCTTTTTCTGAAATGCTGTGTTACTTTTACGCCAGATGTAACGGGACACGCACCTTCCAAAAAGTTCAACTTTTGTCTCGTCGGTCCACAAGGTATTTTCCCAAAAGTCTTGGCAATCATTGAGATGTTTTTTAGCAAAATTGAGACGAGCCATAATGTTCTTTTTGCTTAAAAGTGGTTTGCGCCTTGGAAATCTGCCATGCAGGCCGTTTTTGCCCAGTCTCTTTCTTATGGTGGAGTCGTGAACACTGACCTTAATTGAGGCAAGTGAGGCCTGCAGTTCTTTAGATGTTGTCCTGGGGTCTTTTGTGGCCTCTCGGATGAGTTGTCTCTGCGCTCTTGGGGTAATTTTGGTCGGCCGGCCACTCCTGGGAAGGTTCACCACTGTTCCATGTTTTTGCCATTTGTGGATAATGGCTCTCACTGTGGTTTGCTGGAGTCCCAAAGCTTTAGAAATGGCTTTATAACCTTTACCAGACTGATAGATCTCAATTACTTTTGTTCTCATTTGTTCCTGAATTTCTTTGGATCTTGGCATGATGTCTAGCTTTTGAGGTGCTTTTGGTCTACTTCTCTGTGTCAGGTAGCTCCTATTTAAGTGATTTCTTGATTGAAACAGGTGTGGCAGTAATCAGGCCTGGGGGTGACTACAGAAATTGATATTGAAATTGAAAATTGAAATTGATAAACCACAGTTAAGTTATTTTTTAACAAGGGGGCAATTACTTTTTCACATAGGGCCATGTAGATTTGGAGTTTTTTTTCTCCCTTAATAACGTGAACCTTCATTTAAAAACTGCATTTTGTGTTCAATTATGTTATCTTTGACTAATAGTTAACGGTTTTTGATGAGCAGAAACATTTAAGTGTGACAAACATGCAAAAGAATAAGAAATCAGAAAGGGGGCAAATAGTTTTTCACACCACTGTACATGTGCTAGGGTAATTCAGCATTAGCTGCTCTGGAAAGGACAAGAAAATTGGTGCCATGGCTTAAGTTTGTCACTGAAGGTTCCTAACATTTTGGCTCCCTGCAGTATATCTGGCTTTTCTCGTCCTAAGTTAGAACTGGTCAGTTTTTTCAGGAAAAAATATCAAAACCTGTATTACTGAGCCCCATTACTACTTAAAAAATTCCCATTAACATTTTTTTATTTGACTTTAAATCATAATTAGATAGGTTCACACAAGTTTATTCAATTGTTGAAGAAAATACTAATGTGCTAAATATTGTAAGCACCTAAGAATGTACAATTATTAACTATATTACTCTCAAATTACATACTTAATTGAATGAGTCGCAATGTTTCTAATTGGAACCACTTTGCTAAGAGAACTCCTGCCTACAACTCAGTGTAGCACACCTTTGTACTGGGTGGGGTACAGCTGAATAGAATGCACAAGGTCACATGCTCAATCACCAAACATTGGGCATTTGTCACAGCTGCAACCTTAGAACTCTGAAGTCAAATTCCGGGCAGGTTTACTTTTATATGCTTTTAATGTTTAACATTCCTGTTTCATTCCCTGCCTGAAAGGCCAAACCTACCTGAAACTGGTAAGCAACCTTGTCTCCATAAGCCTTCAAGACAAAGCATGACAAAGACAATCTATTTGCTTGGGCCTTGAAAGTCAACACTTCACATCGACTTTTGCAAAAAAGCCATTTATCAAGGCTGCTTAAACATCATTATTTACAAAGTTAAATTATTTGAGCAATTCCATCCTGCACCCAAGCACAAATGGAGACTGCATGCTGATGGCTGACTTACCTCTGCTTCATCAGGAGATGAGTTCAAAATTCCTACTTGATCCTCTTCCATTGTTTTAGCTGTTTCAAGTAACCAGACACATTTGTACACAATAAACAGACCATGTTAATGACAGTTATGCGAGATAGTAAATTATATTGTATGACAGACTACATTTGGACAAAACACTATTTAATCACCAAAGTGCTTTTATAGAAATCATTGGGAAGGAATCTGCAGAAATCACTGCACTCAATTTTGGGTAGAAAAATGTGGTGCTAAATCTCAGAAGTACTAGAGAGGAGGGTCAGTGGATAATTATATGTAGTTATGAGTATTATACCCATTCTATAACATTGGACTTTTCCCCACTCATTTTGGGGCTACTAAAAAAAGCAACTCTAGCTGAAGTTGGGAGGTATTCTAATGTAAGGATCCCCCCTTTGTGGAACCAATTAGCAAAGGATAGAGTCATATTTTCTGAAATATTCTGGGGTTTTCTACCCTCTGCAAAAGATGAACTGTATTACTGTAAAATCATTAAAAACAGAAACTCTAAAAAACAAATGGACTGCAAACTGGCTAAAAGGTGGAGTTAGAGCGGTTTGCCAAAGTGTCTGGGTTGGAGGTTTACAGGAGGCTGTAAATACAACACACATCTCATTGCTACGTATAGCAGCAAAATGGCTTACAACAAAATATAAAGGCAGAAAGTTAAAAACAAAGAGCCAGGTCGCAGATACAGTCTTCTTTAATCTCCCAACCCTAAACCCCATCGTGAAGTGATACCACCACTGCAGTGTTAGTGATATTTATTTCTATTACGTAGTGCACATGATAAAATTGTGTGTGGTTCACTGTTTTCAATCGTGTCAAATTCACCGTGTCATAGCCATAGCGATACCTGAATGTCCTGCATGTCCCTCCAGTACAGAGGGAACCAAAACAACCTTGGCACTTTGAGGATCTGACTGTTTAGATCCACCAATAAATAGTCCATACTGGTGTAGAGCTTGCAGGTGACAGGGCAGCTTTGAAATATACTCTGCAAGATTAATGCAAGGGGTTTCAGTCCTTTATATTCGAATAAAAAGTTCAATTTAGGACTGTGATGTATGTAAAACCTCTAAAAGTATAAAATGTCCTGCTCACATGAAAACTGCTCAGATTTACAGGAATCACACCCACTGATGGCGAATGAAATTTCTGAGCAGATTAGATCTGATTAGAAATAGCCAATCAGCAACCTGCAACACTGGCCCATCTATCCAAACTAGATTGTATGGTAACACACACTCAGAAGGCAGCAATACACATTAAGATTTTACTCTCCCCAATGACCAATTTCTGTGCAATCTGACAAATTAGTCAAATTATTGTAAGATTAATGGGCACAGAACAATCGCACATCTATCGATTTTTCCCATAGGTCAGAAAATCAGTCGGGCAGGTTTGAAAATCTGTGTCGTTATGAAATTTGCCTATTGTTTGCAGGACCAAGCAGGTAGGTTTCATAGCTTCAGCTAGACAATATCGCTTAAAATGGTCATTTTCATTGATGGACAAATCATACTTTTAAATGATTGTTTTAGGATAATCTTGGTCCTATGATAACTAAAAGGTCTTTTAAAAATCTTAACCTGTATGGCCAGCTAGACACCTTAAACTTGATCAAATACATTTCTTCTTCTTAACTGCATTTTTATCCTCACACATCATTTCTTTTTGCACGTATGGCACCATAAAAACACAAACCTTTCTTTAAGAGACAGAAACCATGAGCCTCAAGCAGGAGATCTACAAAAACGTGCCACAGTACAAAGCCAACCATGGTGTAGGTGTCCCATGGATCAGGAAGATCCAGTGCTTGCAAATCCATTCCAATGAACATTGCAGTCACTGCAAAGCAAGTTTATGATTACAAAAAAAGAGAGAACCTTCTCAATACATGCAGTTCAACAATATATGGCCAAAGAGGAGATCAACCAGGGGAGTGATTGAACAATCGCACTGATTGAACCATAGTTCATAATTATGTATGGCACTTACACTGTACACTGAATTTTATGTATATTAGTCAGGCCAGAGATTTCTCTTTAAGGAATTTGAGGGAAAATATATTTTTCTAGTAGAATGTGCAGTTGGATAATCCCATATAAAACTGCTATTTTAAGGAGTAAAGTCTGTAATTCTGGCTCATGAGCCAGAAGTTGAATACTGATATGGGAACATTCATAGGTATATTAGTGCTGTTTAGGCAAGCATATGTAATAGTTGCTAAAGTACGCATATATCAACCTGCTAAATTCTATGGGAAGCTAGCTAGTCAAAATTTGCCACCTAACTGAGATGAATTGCTATGCCTTGTTTTCAACACACACAGCGTGCCAGAAAAACATATAAAAAGCTTAAGTATACCTAGACACCAAAATAAAGATTTGGACTAGATAGCTTCTCCAAGAAATTAGTGGGTTAACGTATGCATGCCTAAATAGCTCTGATATACCTATGAATGTTCACAGATCCATATGCATCTGTAGGCCCTGAGCTCCAATAGGAAATCTAAATACCTTTGTTACATTTTTGTTATTTTGTGAACGTTCTCACCAGTTTGGTAAGATGCCTATTTTTGTATGTATGTATGTATGTATATCTTTATTTATAAAGCGCTACTTATGTACGCAGCGCTGTACAGTAGGATTCATTAATACAGACAGGGGGGTTAAATATAATGGATAAATACAAAGTACAACAATAAATACAAATAAATACAAGGTACAGTTGCAATAAGAGTCAGAACACAAGATGAAGGAGGTCCCTGCCCCGTAGAGCTTACAATCTATATGTTATTAAAAAGGTATAGCAATGCATGGCAGTTAGGTGTGTATGCATGCATGCCTAAATAATTTGAAAGTACCCAATGACACTTATACTTCTGCATTTTAATTGTGTTTAAGTGATGAAGTTTCATTTTTGTTTCTCTTTTTTTAATAAAGGTATGGGATCTCTTATCTAGAAACTTATCCAGAAAGCTCTAAATTACAGGAACATAGACTTTATTTCAATTAAATAATTCTAATTTAAATGTTTTCCTTTTTCTCTATAATAATAAAACCTTACCTTTGCACTTGGTCCTAACTAAGCTTAATAAATTCAAATTGGTGACAAAACAATCCTTCTGGGTTTATTTAATGTTTAAATGGTTTTCTTTTAGCAGACTTAAGGTATGGAGATCCAAAAAGATTTCTTAACCAGAAAACCCCTGGTCCCAAGCATTTTGCATTATATATCATATGCCTGTATATATGAGTAAAAGTAATATTTTAACTAGCATAATAAGCACTCCAGTTGGGTATCCACAACTAAGAATATCACGTATTATGATCGAAAAGATATTAACCAGGATTTATCATTTAGTTGGGTCACTTACATGTTGAAGTGAGCAAACAAACACTGATTTCAGAGTACAGAGGTATGTACTACACACACTGTGTGTTCAATTTAAACAGAACATACCTGCTATAATCCTGGCAGCAGTACCAGTAGCCCAATGAGTCCAGTTAAATATCCCTCTCCTACATGGCAAGAATGGAAACAAATATTTATGAAAAAAAAAAGCAAGCATGTCAAAAAATGCTTATGCTAATTCAGACAGGACCATTAAATTACCCAGGTATGTTACACTCTCCACCATTTTGAGTTATAGACAGCATGGGGGGTTGAAATAGACAATATAAATTTTTACATTTTAACTTACATGTTAACAGAAGATGAATTCCATTTTGTGGAAGGCCTCATTATAACATTTACTTTTTATGTACCCTTTGTGTATAAAACCACTGTACACAAGTTCAATGCAAATCATGTAGTGCCATTTTGAAAATGAATTCACACAATAATAATACCCCCCAGAATGCAGCTTTACCCCACTGCTACCAATTAACAAAGCAGACTTTCTTTGAGTACAACAATGCTGATTTTGAGATAACTGGTGTAGAAGCAGATCTAGGCTACTGCAATAGGGGGCATTTTCTTGGCCTTCATATACTTCTCTAGAAGCGCAAATTCATTTTTTAGCAGAATACCTAAACCTCTGCAAAAGATCTAAATCCTAACTTGCATGCTCCAATCTTAGCAAGATTGGAGCAAAAAATTAGCATAATCTATTACATAATTAAGGAGTGTGTGTGTGTGTGTGTGTGTGTGTGTGTGTGTGTGAATAAAACTGTGATGGATCTAAAAAGTTTGTATATACTCCAGTGCCACTTGGAGACCTTTCTCAAGACACACAAACAGAACCATCACCCCCTATTTGGTAGCCCAATGTGGACTGTTTGGAAGTACACATGGCCTTTATGCCTCCAAAACTTGCCTCCAGGTCAGAAATTCAAAAATGAAAGCCTGCTTTAAAGCCACTGGGAGCAACATCAAAGAGTTTGAATTCTGTTTAATTGAGCCATATCTGAATCCCACAAAAAATGCTGGCATTTACTTGAATCCTGAGGCTAATGGCACACGTGGGAATTTGTTGCCTGCGTTAAATCTGCTCTACCGTGGGTAACTAATAGTTTAAATTGGCAGTGGGAAAACATATGCAATGCTTCTGCTCTGAGTAGCCCTGAGTTTCCTTGGTAGTTTTCTCATGGTCATATAATAGCCATGACCTGTTCAGTATTCTTTAAGAGCTAACACTGTTATTTCTACACTATTTCTACACTATCTCACACTGTTCAACACATGTAGTATTTGGATTCCATACCTGGGTGTTTGAGGTGGAGGTCTGAAAACAGCCAAAACAGGCTGGAGCACAGTCAAAATCATCACAGTAACCCCCAGATGGGGATGATAACCTGCTCGCTGAAAGACAAAAAGGAAAGTCTAGTTAATCAAATATATGCAAATCCAGCCATAGCTCAAATAGAAATACTCTCACTTTAAGGGTAAGCACAGGCTAACAACGTGCCCATACCCTTGAAAAATCTTCTAATTGTGCCTGCACCTGGAAGCATTGAATCCACCGGGGTGCAGGCACACTCTGCCAGCAAATGCCAAGTTTGTTTTAGTTGGTGGATATCGGCTGAGTGTGCGGATACCTGGGTGGATTCAATGCTTTCAGGTGCAGGCACAATTAGAAGATTTTTCAAGTGTACGGGCGAGTTGTTAGCTTGTCCTTATATGCAGGCTGACAATTCATCTTGTTGGGGCCTTACTCTAACTTACTTACATGTGTTTTTAAAACTGACCATTATCACACACAGCATTTTGATCTGATGAAATCACTGTTATGCAGGTCTATTCAGCTGTGACTACTTACTTTACTAAAGTATCCTCTGTATATAAAGGGCAATACAAAAGCAATGGCTGTTAGAATCACTGTAGTAATCATAAGACAGCGGTGAATCTGTTGAAAAGTAGAATAAAAAGGCATGGGTTACATAAAGCATAATCTATTTTGACAATAAATATATCTTAAAGCAAGAATACACCCGTGTCTGAAGATTTTAATTCTAATTTACTGATTGACAAAAACTAAAAAGCAATATATTGCAATACATGAGGCTCCACAAGCAGAATCCCTCATTCCTACAGAACTTAAAGTATAAAGGAGAGTAAAGGACAAGTAAGCCACCAGTACTATACTCTTAATGGGATGCTGTTCTGATTTTTATTTCAAATGACACTGTTAACATAGCAAATAATTCCATCTATCCTTTAAAGTTTTATTCTTAATCGACAAATGCATTTTTTTTAACTGTAATTTTCAGGTAACCTATTGTTTCTCCTACTCCCATGTAACTGGAGGAGTCCCAAGTTGGACTTGTTTTTCTTTTACTATTGAGTGCTATTCTGATATCTACTGGGAGCTGTTATCTTGTACCTTCCCATTGTTCTGCTGATTGGCTGCTGGGCTGTGGCACCCTGGGAAATGAATATGGATAAGCCCATGTGAAATTTCAAAATTAAATATTAAAAAATCTGTTTGTGTTTTGAAAAAAAGATTTCACTAAAGGATTCTGCTGGATAAGCTCTATTACCTGATGCTTTTTGGAAAAAAAAAAAAACATGTTTGACCATGACAGTATTCCTTTAAGCAATGCTATTCATCTAAGAGAACCATTTGTTGAAAAGTTAAAGTAACACTAAAAAATATTAACTTAAAAATCCATACTATGCCCCTCTAACAATACCTTGCCACAATATTTAATTTTAAAGGAGAACTATACCCCCGGGCGCAAAAAGCACCCTTAACTATCATTGCCTAGACCCCCCTCACCTGTCCCTTATCGCATAGTTTTAAAACTCTGTCCCTATCACTAACCTCTAGCTAAAATTGCAGAGTAGTGCAGCAGCGTACCTGGCCAACATCTTCTTACCAACTGAAGACTCTTTTGGGTCCGTGACAGCGGTGAGACCCGAAGAGTCTTCAGTTGGTAAGATGTCGGCCAGGTAACCTGCTGCACTACTCTGCATTTTTAGCAAACTACCCATAATTGATAGACAAATTAAAAAAAGACCTGCTTTTCAGGCACACTTAGCATTTAAGCTGGTTCGGTAGAATAGCTGCTATCAAAATGACACTACTTCCACGTCTTTTATATTTATTCAGGACACTTACAATACACAGAAACAATAGTCTCATCTCTCCAAAGGCTATATCAGTGTAAGTATAGGAAGGGGAAAAAAACAAGGATCAAAGCAGCAATCATGACTTAACCAAAGTCAATGGGAGGACTTGGAGTACCTCATTTATACAGATACTATCTAGCAAGTATACTAGAAGTAATGGTCCATATACATACCCTGTCAAGGGAACCTTGGAAAGATACTGAGAACCACTTTACACTACACTACAACTAGCACACTTATTTTGGATACCTAAAACATCCAGAGATACACCACGGAAACTACTACCTACATCACAGCAAGCTTTGGATCTGTGGGACACAATAACAACCAAAATGAAACTAAGCACCCCAAACACTAGATACAGAACCATATTCTGTAACATAATATTTTGATCTAATGTAAATGTATGTATGGTGAGCATATTTGCTTCTATCAATGGCTTAAAGTTCATTGGTGTGCATTGGTGTTAAAAATCTTTAACATTCCAAAAATGCAAGGGGACCTATGAAATCCCCTCCACACAACTTTTCCGATATTTACAGATCAGACACTATGTAGAATCCAAGACTAGTTACATAGAGTTGAAAAAAGACCAATCTTACCAATCTATACCAACACATACATAACTATATATACAAACATTAATAGTAACTGTAAATATTAGTATCACAATGGCCTTGGATACTATGCTTGTTCAAGAACTCATCCAGGCCCCTCTTAAAGGCATTAACAGAATCTGCCATTACCACATCACTAGGAAGGGCATTCCCCAACCTCACCGTGAAAAAGCACCTACACTGCTTCAAATGGAACTGGAAATCAAACAAATCCCCCCCCCCCTTACCTATTTTGAGATTATGTGCCACAAATGCTCATACCCGACACACCTGATCTCACTTCTATATGTCTGCCTCACCAACCCTACATGACAAAATGGGACACACAATAACTGAAAAGACATGGCTAAATATATGCAAGACGGCCAGATCTATATCTATATGTGCAGTCTTGAGTGAAAAAACATATAAAATAATCTTTGGATGGTACTATAACCCCACATGCATAAACAGACTAAGTGGCAACACAGAACTTCTCTTGAAGTTCTAGGCTGTACAATACAAGCAGCACCACACACCTTCCTATAAGACATGAAAATGAGAGCCCTACCTACTAAATAACCCCACAAACTAGCCACACATATTCTCACAGCAGCAAGATCTCTATTAGCAGCAAACTGGAAACAACCGAACATTCCAGGATTGCAAACATTAATCACAAAGGTAAATTGGATCAGGGCGATGGAATCTATTACAAATAAGCTCCTAGAGAGAAGCTACGAAGGTGAACTGCAGTGGTATCCATGGACCAGCTATACAACAAGCCAAATTGTACCTAGGGTTACTTGTTCTCGGACAACCATTTGCCAAAACTGTTATTACTCCAATGTACTATCTATTGACTACTCTTTAATCTATGTTGTTTGTTTTAAGAAAATAAATAAAACTGCAAATTAAAAATAAATAAATAAATAAATGGGTATTCAGTGTATTTCCATACCTGGAACCAAATTTTTTCACCAAACAAAGATGAAGTAGGCCACACTGGTTTGAAGAATCGGGCAATAATAACCCCAATGCTCACAGTAGTCATCCATGCAACGAACATCATAGCACCTGTTAAAAATATTGCAGGTCTTTAAAGTGAGTTTTCAACAAATGATCTAAAAGTTGCTACTAGAATGCCTTAAGGTGACCATACACTTAGATCCACTTGAGTACCTTAAGCTTGGCCAAGATATCAGCAGATATCAGATGCCATGGGATCCTTTTACACATTGGTTGGATGAATGCAAATCAGTAGGTGTTCAAAGAAGGAGTGGCATTTTACATCCAAAATTAAATATTTAAAATGTTTTGTAATAGCTGACACCTAAAGTATACCAGTAACTATGTAGTGCAATGATTATATCAATCCTGGCCTATCCTGTAGATATAATGTATAGGTTTGACTTAAAGAAAGTATGTTCAGGCTATACTAATAAAAAGCATCCATTACAAAATTCTTCCATACCGTGAAATTTTATTATGAGTGGGGACCGTGAGCCCCCCACATCTTCAGGAAAGCCAGATATATTATACATTCTGTTTGTCATAAGCGGTTGTCGCTGGTGTCGGAGAAGGAGACCTTTGAGGAGAAATAAAATCATAATACAAATCATAAATACCATAACATTATTTTAAAAAAATATTTGGACACCAACTGTAATATAAATTCTCACACCAGAATCCTTTTTTGACTAAAAAAAAGGGGAGTGTGTAAACAATGCACTGGTGTTAAGCCTGAATAAAATAGGGTAAGATGCTTTTTCCATACTGGCTGTGTAAGGTTTTCTTTTTACTGCTTTTTGTACTGTGTAATTTGTTCACACATATAGATGTGACATATTGCATTGTTATATTTAGTGATGTGCAGGCCAATCAAGAATGATCCTGGTCAGCTTTTATTGCTCATGTAGATCAATACTGATATGTTCACAGCAGAGTTTGATTGGGCAGTTAATTTGTTAGAGGGGTCCATATCCTGTATGAGCTGATAATTCTGACCATCAAATTCAACAGGAGAGCATGTAGCAAATCATTTGGGTGTTGCCAACCTGAATCAATTGTTTACTGAATTTATCTACAGAGCTGTATAGGCATTCCTTCCTATTGATTATGGTAACCTTACAAAACTTACCATCCTTTGCATCACCATCAGCAAGAAAGATGTAGTAACTGCCACCCAGGTCAAACCGCTCTTTGGACGCGGGAATTTGGATGTTTCTCTTAAAGGAGCACTGAATGACTCCATCTTCCAGCCGCCATGCCACATCCCTTAGAACATCCTGGTTCCAAAAAGCAAAAAAAAAAAAAAAAAATTAACTGAGCCGACTGAAAAGGCTAATACCATTGAATTAATTCCCCAATAATAACCTTTAAAAAAGTGGGTAGTTAGAAAAAACCACAACAAAAAACTTTGGAAAGTGTAGGCAGGAGTAATTTAAGAGATATTCTGCAATATTATTGTTCGCAGCAGTTTATGTACTAATGCAACGGTCTCCCTGCTTCCAAATTTGAATGGGCATTTTCCAATCTACACTACAGATTGTGGGTACTGCAAGGATTTTTGCTTAAAGCCATTCTTTTATAAGTACTGCTTTGTTGTTATACCAAAAGAGAGCCAAATATTGGTACCTCAATGTAAGTTCCCAAATCACCTGGTGCTACTGGCTGTCATCAGTAGGTGGCGCACCCTACCAATTCTTTGCTGGGCACTGGAAGTTTACAATAATAACTACCATAACAAAAACAGGGTGATTGAACACTTCTTTCTGCTTTCTGTCTGCAAATATGAGACTAGAGAGAAACTTGTGCAGTTCTCAATTAAGCATCTAAAATATGCTGTGCATTTTTGATCTCCATTGCTAAAAAGAGATATTATTGCATTAGGGCTGTGTCAGACGGGGAGAGTAGTCGCTCGCAACAAATCTCCCGAAATACCATCCCAGCGGGGAAGATGTACATTGCCGGTGGGATGGCATATGTGGACTTTTGGCTACAAATGACCTTGGTAATGTGCACTTGACTTGCTACTGTTATTTTCTGTATGTATAATTTGGCCTATGTTCAACCTATACCTCTCCAGCTGTTGAATTAAACCTTTAGCTGAACGTTATATAGCAGTGCTGAAATTTGTACAGCAGCTCGAGCGATGCAGTTTAGATGTCCTTGGTTTACACATTTTGTTTTCCTGAGTAATTTCCGTAGTAATTAAGAATTATGAAGATACCGGAGATGACACTTCAGGGTGAGATCGCCCCCTGATGTAAGCTGGATTTATTTGAACTCCTTGGTCTTCTTTGACACACAAGTAGGCATCATCATCCCCCTAAAACAGAAAGTTAAATATCTGTAACACTTTCCAACATGTAGTGCCTGAATCTCAAAAAAAAAAAAAAAAACAACTGAATTATGGAGTCATTTATTACTATTTTTAAGGTTTTCTGGAAGTGCACCCATAGACGTAATGCCCATCAGATAGTATAACTAATCAATGTTCTATTTGTCAGATAAGTTAGAACAGTTTGGCCAAGATGTTAAAGTTTAGACAGCATGGCTGTACTATAAAAATGATTTATCTGATAATATCTCTCATTTACTAAATCTTAAACAAATAGGCCTAAGCAAAAACTGAATTTTGCTACATAGTTGTAACATAGCTTGAACAGCCAGAGCTAGAAAACAAAAAGGATACATAAATACTGCTCTTAAATGCACTTTTATTTACAAACAACTTTAAAATCACTGAAATGTTTTAATGTATAATGAAAAGTTGCTTAAAAAATACATTTCATGCACCCCCCCTACTGTACAGTAGCTCCATTGACAGACATATTGTCCGCCTGTGTGGAGTTGTTCAGAGAGGAATAACGAAAGGAAAGCAGACGCACCATCCAATGATCATATGATAAGGCAAAAGAGATGTAGCCTTGCCCTGGTCCACTCATCTCAACCAGTACAGACTGGCCATCTTTTCTGAAGGACAGGAAGAAGCACTTAGGATTATGCTCTGGGTCACAGGAGACTGGATTTCTGATGCAGAACTTGGTGCTTCCACAGCCTGCTGGGCTAAACTAAAAAGACAAAATGAAGGTCAAAACACATGGCTGTTAAAGCTCATAGAACATCATCCTTGTACCAATTTAAACAACTGTACCATGCAAATAACAAAATATGGCTAGGTGAAAGACTTCCTTTTTCATTATTATTCTTTATATATGCAGTACTGCCATGTTTATGCTGGGTATCCTTGCACCTATATGTAATAGTTGCAACAGCAGTGCCAGTGCAACATAGTCAAGATGCTGTAAAGTTGTATGCGGTTTTAGCGTGTAGAAATTTGCATGCATTTGTGTGACAAGGGTTGCACCTCCAAATAAGGCCTAGCCTATCAGAGACAGGCATCTTGCACAGGTATTAAACACCACTTGAAGAGGCCTTCCCTATACCCTCCTCACCCTGTCACTTATCTTTTGTGTGTTCTGCGTGAGGGAGATCTGTATCGCTAGTGCTGACAGTGCAACTGCTATCTCTGCAGCAAGAAGAGCCAAATTTCTGGGTACAAAATCCAAAGTAATATAAATAGCTAATCCATGCACACCTTATAACAGACAAGTCAAAAGGCCATCTGATATATTTGCAAAAGAAACTCTTTATATATCAATTTATGTACAACAAACATTGGCTGTTTGTTGGTATGTATAATATACACTGAATTGCGATACCAATGTTTGTTGCACATAAATTTAAGAACATATGCAAACATATGACATGGATGCAAACATATGATATGGCCTTTTAACTGGTCTATTATAAGGTGTGCATGGATTAACGATATTACTGTATGATTATATTCTGTTTGCCCGATTTGCCTGGGGGAAACAGATAATTTCCATTGCACTCTATTTCTTAAAAATAAATCTTTTTTTTTTTTTTTTTTTTTTATTAATTGTGGTGTGTCCTCCAAATGTAACAGCTGATGTTGCTCTATAATAAGCAGTTCATATAATGAGTTCCATTGATTAATGTCATTCAGTTTGTTGGGGGTCAGTGGAGTTTGCTCTAAGTTAACCCATTTCCCACCTGTTTGCCCCTGCTATGTGCTGTCATTGCTTTATATGAAATTTACATATGTTTTTGTATAAATTAAGTACTCTGCGTAAGTTAAGGGGCCCAATGATCTTGCTGTGGGGCCCAATAACTAGTCGGTAGCAGTTCACAAACATAGTAAAAATAAGGAATATGCTAATATGTCAGTATTTTGATTGGGGGGGGGGGGGGTCAGTTGAGTTTATTTGTAAGTTACATAAATTTCTTTAAAAGTAACTTAAAGGGGACCTGTTACCCACACATAAAAATCTGTATAAAAAAAAAGTCCATTGCAAATTAAACATGAAACCCAAATATTTTTTAATTAATACATCCATACCGGTTACAAATGTATTTAAAAATTAGAGCTGTCAATCAGGCGGGCAATTACTTTTCACTTTCCTTTAGCACTTTCTAGATGTCATTGCATTTATGTATCCTGTACATGGGCATCAGGTGCCAGATTGTGGAGCATAAACAATATCTTGTGATGATGCAAAGTTAGTTTTAATAACAGTGTTTACAAATGTCCAGCTGTCTGCTTGCTGTGTACTTGAAAGGGAAACAAGGTTTATATAAATTATGTTGTTTAAGTGCAGTTAATTTTGCTTAACTAACATGATGAAAAGAGATTTGCAATTATATCTTAAAGGACATGTAAAGCCTACATTTGCCAACAATGTATATCAGTTGGGCACGTCTCCCCCACCCAAATGGCATTATTTGTACTGCATATATCCCCTCCGTTTGCCAGCACCATCACATTTTCCTAAAGCAAATAGCAGTTTTCACCTGGTGGCCATTTTTCCTCTGATACATAATCAGATACATTTAAATCTGCAAACAGCATACACATACACAGACCCTTATTCAGCATACATTTTATCAAGAATGCAGGCTCACACAGGCACAACTGTCTCTGACAAAAGTTCTGCTTTGTTTGAGCTGAGCTAAGGAGAGGAGGTTAGGAGAAAAAAATTTGAAGCAGACCGCTAGAGTTTCTATGGGAGCCAGCAATGCCATCTCTTCATTGGCTGCTAAACTGGAGGGCGGGTTTAGTAATCTAAATTTAGAACAACTGAGCATGCCCACAAGCCAGAAGTCTAAGCAAATTCCCGAGGGAGGGGGCCAAGTGGGTATCAGGAGGAGAAGGAAATCTAAGTGATAAAGGGGATGCAAAGGGGACGCTGCAGCCTTACTATTAACCTCTGGACAACCAGTGTGGCAGGTATTGAAAGATTTCAAAGAGGCTGTTCACTGATTAAATTTGTGTGTGGTTTACATGACAGGTCCCCTTAAGTTTTTTTAGTTTTTGCATAAGTTACGTAAATTTCATAAGCATAGACGCCCCAATTATATTGCTGTGGGGCCAAATAACTAGTCATTTCACTGCTGGAAAGTTTATGTATAAGACGCTGATATAATTCCGTAAATATATGCCAATATAAACAGCTTATGTTAATATATAAGTCAGTCAGTTCGTTGGGGGCAGTGGAATTTACCTAAAGTTTTTTAATTCATTGATTGTCAGTGGAGTTTGTCCCTGCAAGGCTTTTCTGCATTGTCTTTTGCTAGATACAGAAGTAACTTAAGTTTCTAGGCAAGTTACGTGGTTTTCTAGGCATTTTTTGCGGAAATTACGTATATTGCATAAGTAAATATATATGTAGATTAGACAATTTGCGTAACATTTGCAACACATCCGAGCCCCCTTATGGAAGAAGATTTCATGGGGATCGGCACAACTGTGCCTCCTATCTTCCCCCCTGATGGTGGCCCTGACCGAGACAAGCAGCTGGCTACAAGTAGCACCATGTGTCATAGCCATAATGGGCTCCTGCTTATCTGTGAACCAAGACAGTGTCAGCAAAAAGTCCAAGCCCTGTTTAGTGAATTCATGTTAAAAAGGGGGTATGAACCTCATGGGATGAGGGGAAAAAAAAAAAAAAAAGTATGGACAAATAGCTTTAACCCTCTACTACTGCCTATGTATCTCCATCTCTAATGTCCATTTCAGATGCCCACTTATGAGTGAAAAATCAATATTTTATACATGTTTGAAACCTTCATAATTGATGAATGGGAACATCACGTAGCTGGATGGATTTTAATCCAGCATGCTATATAGGAGTCCAAAGCCAGTAACAGTTAATCATATGGAAAGGATAGCAAGTAAAACATTTAACATTGGTAGGAAAAGAAATAAAGAATTTTTGGCAAGAAATTTCATACTTACACGTTTATGAAGGGATGGTGGTACCACTGGTATCATGCTACTATGATTTTTAGATGGGATAGGTGGTGTGTTGGGCTGTGATATAATAGGGCCGGCAATCTTCACCCAATAGATTTTATATTTTTCGACTACTGTAGCCCTAAATGCAATTAGCAAGAATTATTTTGAGCAAAAAAGTGAGAGTAAAGTATGGACCAAATGTATCTGGCAACAGGCCACTGTAAACCTCATACACATTAAAAAACACTTAAATTGCATTGAAATGGAAAGTATTGTAATGAAATGCAAATGCTTTCTCACCCACAATAAAGTAAACATACATGCCAATCCAGGTTTCAAAGTTGCCTCGCAAGGAAAGTCCGGGTGACCAAAAAATAAAGCACTGCGTATGTTTTCCCACTGGCAATTTACTTTAAAAGCTAATGAGCCTTTTAGACAACAAGTATGAGTAAACATACGCAGTGCTTTATTTTTCTGGTTGCATAAAGTTTCCTTGTGAAGCTACCTTGAAAAAATGAATCTGCGTTTATGTTTTCCCATCGGCGATTTACTTTTTTGTAGGGGAAAAAGCATTTGTAGGATATTATTCGGCTGCAGTAAAGAATATTTATCATACGCAACTAATCTCCTCATGTACCAGCAGCCTTCTGTCCTGCTGCTTGAAAAGTGAGCGAACACGATAAGAGGGCTTTGCTGCATATGGATGCAATATCTCTGTAAAGGTTTTTTTCCCATCCAGGTCATAATATACCTGTACTCTAAAGCAACTGAATATACTATATAAGGCAAAGGGACTATTGCAGGGGTGCCTCTGCCTCTCACCTGGGGGCTTTTTGCCGCCCCTGCTAACTGACCGCTCACTGCCACCTGCAAAAAGGTTATCAACTTGCCTCATGGCAGGAGGGGCCCTGGACTGTTGGTATACTGATGTTTTTCTTTCTCATCCTTATACATTACCAAGGACGGTTCTCTAATTTAACACTGTTGGCTTTCTCTGCTATTTAATATACACAGTGTGTGGCAATACAGTTCTGTGTTATACATTATTCTGAAGACTGTTTAACAATATAGAATATTTCTGACCCTGTCTAGTTTACCTTGATATTGTTTTTTGGGTCAGCAGGGTTGTTTTAATAACACAAAATAAATGATTTACCTATGACAAATGTGTATTTGACTGAAAAGGTAATATATATATATATTATATATATATAGTGTATATAAGTAATTAAAATATAGTGTACTGTTGCCCTGCACTGGTAAAAGTTTTGTTTTTTGCTTCAAGAACACTACTAGCTCACTACTGTAGCTCAGTACTGTCCAACTAATAACTAGTAGGGGGCTGATAATTTCTTCTATAGCCTGTTCAAAGGCCTAATTAAATTAAAATGACAATGTCATGCAGTGAATTCTTTGAAGTCTTTGGACAGTCTGGGAGCCATAAGTCACTCGGAGGGCCAGACATTATATATTTTAAATACACATACAAAAATTAAAATGTTTTAAACATCATATACACATGTTTTTAACAAATTATAGTAACCAGTACTGACTGCAGCACAAATCTACATTCCCTGCGAATTAGCCATGCTGCATTTGGATTTTATAATAATTCTTGGATGATTTGGAAAACTTGAATTATCCATACATTGTAGCAATCTTCTACGTGTAAAGGTACATTCTGTCAGGAATACGTAGAAATGAAATCCTGCATTAGGCACATTTTCTAAGTCTCATAAGATTAAATATTCATGCCAAGATCATTTTATTCTCTGGGGAACATAAACATGTACAAGAAATGGTAAATTTTTCCAAACTAGTATAAAATCATACCTTAGACAGGACAAAAATAATACCATATACTTGGGTTTTCCATATACCAGCAAAGTGTTTCTGCTACTTTAAAATATAGGCAATCCAAGGGTGTTTCTTCCTAAACTATGCTCTTCAATTATAGTCCCTCCTTACTCTCACTATTCTCTCTTGACCCACACAATCACAGGAATATCCTACTCACTGCTGTAACAAAGCACCAACCATGTGCAACGGAAAAATTAAAAAGCAAGAGGATCATGGGAACAAAAGTTCTTTCAGCTTTTTTCAACACATTTTTGACCTAGTCATCAGTTGTAAGTGCGCATGATTATTACTTACAGAAACTGAACATGCTTTGGGCTGTTGGCCGGAGCAATCCAAAAGAACTCCACTTGGAGCTTTCTCTCCTTGCTGGTGTGACTGACAGCTGAATTCTGGAAAGAAAAAAAAACATTTAGTTGTGTGATAGCAAAATTCCACAACCAATGCACTGAATCTCACTTTCTTTATCAATTAAATAGATCCTGTGCCACTGAAGCATGTGTCATACACTGTTACTTTACTGCTGGTGTGTCCCACCACTCCGAACCATCTGTACAGGTGTTATTTAAAGGCCTGTTTCTGTACACATTTTGCCTTCACAATATACACAAGCATTTTGGGCCACAACCTGCTGGTATGTGAGGTGACAGCCAAATGTCTGTCCAGACCTCAGACACAGAGAAGTATTATGAGTGTCATCTCTGCTTTTTTAGGCAAGTCAGTCCTTATGCTATTCAGTAATACCATTACTGCCCAATCATGTTACAATTAATTTCAAGGGCATCCTCCAGTCACTGTGCACAAGGCATGGATTTCAAACAGAACATGCACAGTATAGGGCAGGAGGAGAAAACGCCAAGTCCGACATCTGCCTTAAAGCAGCCATACACTGGACAAAGGTGCATGGTATCCAACAGGTATGGTATAAAGGGCCATACAAGGGTCAGCCACATGTCTTTTGCATTTGGACTAACAGCTGTGGCTCCTCTTCATATTCTCATCTGCAAATATACCATGCATGCCCATGGTGGATATTCAAATTGTACAAAATAATGCACTGGGAATATCAATTTGTGTATGGCCAACTGCTTGTGTGTTTTTCAGGGATTTTGATATCTTTAAAATTATGCAGAACTTTTCCACATATGTATACAAATATTACAGCTGTTTTAACATGATACCTGGATGCCACCACAAGTCAAAAGCTGGGAAACCCTCTCATCAATTAAAGCAAATGACCCCACAGCACTGCCATCCAGGTTCTCCACATCACGAGCTTGAACCAAAAATCCATTGAAGCGAGATCCTGACAAGGTGACTGAAAAATGAATTAGATAAAAACCGCAATCAATAACATGCAGTTCTAGTCCATTTTACTGTATAAATGTTTTAACTGTAATGCCATTTAACAACCCCATCACCACCCCCACAAAGTAGCCCAAATAAGTACTCTTCTCTTTGTATGGCCAAACTGAAAAATGGGCTGACAAATGATCTAACTCCTGCACAGGTTTTGGAGCAGTGACAGTAGAAGAACTGCACAGGCTTTAGCATAATGATCTGACCACTTAGATCAGTAAAGGCCTGTACATGACAAACTACACATTGTGTTCTTTTACAGCCACCCAACAGTTTATATGTCTCCTTTTACCTTTGATGCGATCGCCTGGGTTAAAAATGGTTTTGTCCACATTAATACTGTGAATGGGCTCAGCTTGTGGGGCATGACCATGGTCAGGGCGCATAGATCTGCAGGCAGAAGTCACTTTACCACTGGGATACCCAGTCACTGGGGTCAATGCACAAGTGCAAAGGAAAATGAGAAAAATAACCAAAGGAATCATCTATAGAAAGAAAACATGGACAATTATTATTTTCCTGTTTAAACTTTCCCTACATTTATAAACAGATTAATGGTTAAGGGTTAAAAAAGTGTGTTTAGCAAAAGTCTAAACCTACACTGCACTTCAACTTCAAGCAGACATACACCATCACTGTCACAGTGGCTGACACAGAGGCTATGGTCTGCATTCCAAAGCACAACAGGCATTTACCCTACACTACAGGCACTAGTAAATGAAAGGCACAGCCACAGGGTCATGCTGTTTTTAGCTTTCTTTGGAAAAATCCTCACCAGATTTGGGTATAGGGTCTAGGCTCATAATTTAACTTTACCAGAAGGTGCCTACCTACAAGCCTCTCAGTAAAGATTAGTCCATCAGGACTTAATCATGCTGAGCTCTTTAAAGGACATATCAACATTTTCTATAGTTAATTTTTGAGTTTTTGACAGCTTTATACTGCTAAGCAGACTTCAGTTTAACTATAGCTATCAACTCCCCCTATTTCTTCAGTTTAGACAGACTGTAATATAAATGGAAGCTGAGCATCTCCAAAGATTATTTTTGTGGTGTTACAGGAGGGCCAGCACCATAACATTATGCCACTGTACATATTCACACATTTTAGAGCCGAAAACCACCGTGTGTGCCTGCACCGGGCCCCAGGCTTAATCTTGACTTGCTGATGCCAGCGTAGAGGCTGATTCTCAGCCTGCATTTTTCTGAGAGCCAAGATTCAGCCCACGTGGCATAAGCCTTAGAGGCATAATTATTATAGTGTGTAAGACAATATCACCGTTGATACTGCTCATAGCAACCAATCAGATCTTTGCTTTTGTTTTCTGACTGCTTTCTATGGGCATCATCATATGGGCTTACACACTATAATAAATATGCCCCTATATATTACACTTGAGCCACCCTGTAGCATACCGAATAGTAATCAATATGGGCTTTCAGAGCCATAGCAATAACTTGACTTCATTTAATTCTGCACTGATTAACAAAATCTAAAAATCTGAAGTTTTTCTTAGGCAAATCTTACAAAATATAGATTATTTTTCCTATGTGAGGCTGAACAGACAGTTTGTCTATTGTGGGGTTTTTTTTTTTTACACAAACACCCCCCCAGCAAGTGCAGCTCTGTTCCCTGACATCTTCACATAGAACCTCCAACGGCCAGCATAGGTACCTCAGTTCTCTGTTCCTGACAGATAACGCTAAACTCCGGGCTCTCTCCTGGCCCACCCCCTCTCCAACACTAGCGGTACAGTCCAACATCGGTAGCGCAGTGACTTGAAACGCTCCTCTCTCTGTTCAGGACAGATTCATGCAAAACTGCTCTCTCCTTTACCTCCCCCAGACTGTGAAAAGTCCACACATGGGCTTTTGGGCGAGCAGTGAGACCCGAGTGTTGAATGTGTTGTTCCAGGTTTCATTTACAGCACATTTAAATTCTGAGTTACCAATTTTGACTTTTCACACAAGCCTCTTTGGGGGGAGGGGGGCTATTTGAACATTGAAAAACTCACTTGTATGTATGTATAACTTCATTTATAAAGCGCCACAAGCGTACGCAGTGCTGTACAATCTTACAATATACACAATTACACACAGGGAGGACAAGTGATATAATAAATAAATACAATAAATATATATATATGTATATATATAAGTGCCATGTGGTATGAGACACAGTAGGAAGGAGGTCCCTGCCCCGTAGAGCTTACAATCTAAGTGGTTGGGTAACATACAGGTACAAACTGGAAGGTAAGAGGTAAGGTATGAAAGTATAATCATTTGGTTAATTCTATTTTACTTCTCACAGGCAGTGGGAGTTCTATGCTTATGGAAGTTTCACCTTTCTTTACAACAGAGAAACCTGGCACAGCCAGTTGTGTACCTCAGCACCTATGGGTGCCAATAGCTTAGTACTACAGCTGCACCCAGGCCCGGATAGGCTACTGTGAAGGTCACCTGTGACAAGAAAGCTTTTATTCCTCAGCAGACCGCACATACCCGTCTGACAGGTGTAGGCGAGTGTCGGTGCTACTTAGTCGCACATTATTTTGTAGCAGTACATATGGCAGATTCAGCAGATAACCCCTGCCAGCAAAGAGAAGTTCTGGCGGCACCACACACCGACCCATAATCAGTGAGGCATGAGCTAGCAGACATTTTCATTCTTCGTGCGGACCTCGGAGCAAAGACACTGACATATGCCTGGGTAACGAGCAACCCCACCCACACCTTCATTATCAGGAAGCTGTCATGCCTGTTTCACCAGTATAAGCCTGTTCTGCTACTCACTGAACGCAACATTAGGGACGATTCATTTGTTCATTTAAGTTATACAAGAGCCCAGTACTGTTAACACATGTTCCCACTTCGTCACCCATAATCCACAGCACATACCTTACTATCCTGCATGAAGAATTCAAAGACAGCGATTTCTACCTTGCCCTATTCAGCTCATTACCCAACACCTCGCCGCTGGTAGGCAAACTAATCTCAGGGAACTGGAGCCAAAGTCATTAGCTCATCACTGATTGGTCCTACGCACCGAGGGCGTGGCTAACAAGCACAGGCATAGGTTGGGATCTGTTTGGCTACGGTGGAGTAGCAACTGAGGCGTCGTGCCTGTGTTTTGTTTTTTTTTTTTACCTTAGACGGTGGTATTACGCTTTATTTTTTTCCAGGCGTTTAGGGATAGCTGTTATTCTGGCAAAGTTGAAATGCATCATATTGATAGTTAAATAAGAACACAACATTGCCTTCACCCCAAGCAAATGCTATGTTTTTGCATAATGGAAGAAAATGTTATTCTAATCAACTTTAAATTATACCTTCATTAAAAAAATTTCAGTGGTTTTAGGGCTTGTGCTCGCAATGCTTTTTCATATGCTGGCTGAGTGCAAAAAAACCACATAAATGGCATTTATATGTATTTTTTTTAAATGCAGCTGAGTGCGTTTTTGTCAGTTCAAAATACAATGCTCTCTATTTTACTGAATTCTGAATGCACGTCAAGCACTAGAAATGCAGCAGGTGTGTATAACAAAAAAAAGCAATGGAGTAAAGCGCAATGGAATCAATCAGCGAATGCATTTAGTTGCGCTCAAACATGCATCTCAAACGCATGCCGAATGCATAAAAAAGTTATTTGCAAATGTAATTGCTATTGATGGCAGTTTATTGGTCTGTACGCAAACAACCACGAAGAGTGGCTCTGTTATATAAAGTTTTTTATTCACAGTAACTGTGAATTAATCAGAGCCCGGCTGAATAAACCCCGGGCTCATCACAAGAAGAACCCTTTCTTAAACTTCAAAAACGGTAGCTCGCCCAATAAAACAGTTGGTCCAGGTGTAAAAACTCAGTCTGCCTCCCTCTGCCTACAATCTAATATTTCAATACATTGGTTAATTGGTCTGGACAGTTATATTCTCTGCTCTGCTGGTTTTGACTACTGAAATGATATAGCAGAAGGTAGCTGTTAAACAGACTAGGAGGAAAATTGACTACTGCTGCACTGTTTCAACAGTCACAACAGAAAAGGATACATACACAGTGCTTTCAGTTACAATGTCATTTAATTAATGTAATATTAGAATGTTGCTTAGAATGACATTTTCTTTCATTATGCAAAAATTTGTTTTTTGGTGGACATCTCCTTTTAGAATACTGTAAGTGCTGTCCAACTTCTGTGGCACCATATCCACATTAATGGTGGTAAAACACAAAAAAGACAAATGGTTGGTTCTCACTGCAGGGATATCACCCACCACTCATATGTGAAAAAAATTAATTGTCAAATTAAACCATACACTTAAATCCATATGGCTTCTTCTCCCCTGGCACACACAGGGCAAGCAGAGTATAGCACACACAGGCAGGGTACAGCAGGGCAGGCAGAGTATGGCACACGTAGGCAGCATAGGGTAGGCAAAGTATAGCACACACAGGCAGCATAGGACCAGGGCCGGAACTAGGGGTAGGCAGAGTAGGCGCCTGCCTAGGGCGCAATCGCTTGGGGGCGCAGTCCGCGCACATTAAAGGGGAAATGAATTTTTTTTTTTTTGTAGTTGTAGCTGGGCGCTACCCAAACCCCCCTCTGGCATGATTAGCTTTTCTTCAATTGTCCCAGACTCCCAGGAACTGAGCGCACCGCCACCCCACCCTTCCCTATGCTTACCACTGCGCCGCCTGCGCATGCGTATTGGGAAGTGGCGCGCACGCCCCCCTACGCATGCGTGTCATTCACAAGGCGCCAGAAGAACAGAAGGCGCTGGGGTGCGGCGGCGTTCGCTTGTGCCGTCGAGACCTGGGCTGGCTGAGTTAGCAGGACTGCTGGCCTTGGCTGACTGGGACCTGGGACTGGATTTCGCTGAGACACTGCTGCTGCTGGCACAGGTACAGATGGGGGGCAATATGAGGGGTGGCTGGGCTGCTGGCACAGGTACAGATGGGGGGCAATATGAGGGGTGGCTGGGCTGCTGGCACAGGTACAGATGGGGGGCAATATGAGGGGCTGGGCTGCTGGCACAGGTACAGATGGGGGGCAATATGAGGGGCTGGGATGCTGGCACAGGTACAGATGGGGGGCAATATGAGGGGTGGCTGGGCTGCTGGCACAGGTACAGATGGGGGGCAATATGAGGGGTGGCTGGGCTGCTGGCACAGGTACAGATGGGGGGCAATATGAGGGGCTGGGCTGCTGGCACAGGTACAGATGGGGGGCAATATGAGGGGCTGGGCTGCTGGCACAGGTACAGATGGGGGGCAATATGAGGGGCTGGGATGCTGGCACAGGTACAGATGGGGGCAATATGAGGGGCTGGGCTGCTGGCACAGGTACAGATGGGGGCAATATGAGGGGCTGGGCTGCTGGCACAGGTACAGATGGGGGGCAATATGAGGGGCTGGGCTGCTGGCACAGTACAGATGGGGGCAATATGAGGGGTGGCTGGGCTGCTGGCACAGGTACAGATGGGGGGCAATATGAGGGGCTGGGCTGCTGGCACAGGTACAGATGGGGGCAATATGAGGGGTGACTGGGCTGCTGGCACAGGTACAGATGGGGGGCAATATGAGGGGTGGCTGGGCTGCTGGCACAGGTACAGATGGGGGGCAATATGAGGGGCTGGGCTGCTGGCACAGGTACAGATGGGGGGCAATATGAGGGGCTGGGCTGCTGGCACAGGTACAGATGGGGGGCAATATGAGGGGCTGGGCTGCTGGCACAGTACAGATGGGGGCAATATGAGGGGCTGGGCTGCTGGCACAGGTACAGATGGGGGCAATATGAGGGGCTGGGCTGCTGGCACAGGTACAGATGGGGGCAATATGAGGGGCTGGGCTGCTGGCACAGGTACAGATGGGGGCAATATGAGGGGCTGGGCTGCTGGCACAGGTACAGATGGGGGCAATATGAGGGGTGGCTGGGCTGCTGCCACAAGTACAGATTGGGGGCAATATGAGGGGTGGCTGGGCTGCTGCCACAGGTACAGATTGGGGGCAATATGAGGGGTGGCTGGGCTGCTGCCACAGGTACAGATGGGGGCAATATGAGGGGCTGGGCTGCTGACACAGGTATAGATGGGGGCAATATGAGGGGTGGCTGGGCTGCTGGCACAGGTACAGATGGGGGGCAATATGTTGGGTGCTGCTGGCACAGGTACAGATGGGGGAAATATGTTGGGTGCTGCTGGTACAGATGGGGGGCAATATGTTGGGTGCTGCTGGCACAGGTACAGATGGGGGCAATATGTTGGGTGGCAATATGATGGCTGCTGGCACTGGTACATGGGAGCAATTGGGGGGCTTATTTTATGTGGCATGATGATGGCAGCCAGTGTCGGACTGGCCAGGATACCAGGAAAACTCCCGGTGGGCCCAGGTGTCAGTGGGCCCTCCTGCTCCTGACTATTTGGCCTGTTTCATGGTCATTCCCTATTTCTGAATGGGAACAAAGAGGAGAAATAGATGGAAGAATAGATGCTAGCATGTAAATAAAAGAGAGTGGGAGAATAAAGAGGTTGGGTGAGGAAAGGAGGCAAAATAGTTTGGAGAGGGGGCCTAGGGTCTAAGGTTCTCTGTGGGGCAATACATTTAACTTTGCTGTGACTGGGGGGTGGGGGTGGTTTCTGCTGTGCTGGAACTGATTAGGGTTATGTGTGCTGTGATTATTAGGTTTTAATTTTGGGCTGATGTGCTGCCTGTGACTGTTTTGTGTGATTTATTATAAAAAAATTATAAAATATAATACTTTAAAATGCAAGAAAAAGAGATTTAAAAAACTGATACCATTATCAGGTGGGAAATTGTAATGGGGGGGGCGCTAATTGAAGTCCTTGCCTAGGGTGCCAAAATACCTTGGCCCGGCCCTGCATAGGACAGGCAGAGTATGGCACACACAGAGGGCATAGGGCAGGCAGAGCATGGAACACACATGCAACATAGGGCAGGCAGAGTATGGCACACACAGGGGGCATAGGGCAGGTAGTCTGAGGAATCATATCTGTAGCACATTTGCCAAATTATTGTATGAATTTTATTTAGCCTTTGGTCTACTGAACAATTGGCCCTATAACCCATGTATGGTCACCTTAAGTTAATATACCAGCAATTTCACATTTGGTAACACACAACATAATCTAGTAGTAGTAGTAGTGTTTTGTATGATGAATATTAGCAAGGAATTGTTTTAAAAGGTGATATAACTGATCTACCCATTGATAAAAACAAGTCTACATGTGTTATCAGCTTTTAGATACTGAACACCAAAGCTATTTGTCTGTTCTCTCAGTTTGTACAGCTCAGTTTTCCTGATACCACAAAACCTAACATGTTTTTGCTGATAAGTGCTTCTCTTTAAGGCATGGAAATAGAGATATGGAACACTGGCTTCATACTAAACATAGGTTTACGCTCAAAGAACCCTCTTTTAGGGTTTTGCAAGGAAACTTTGTACAACTTCGGAAAATGAAGTGCCGTGTATGGTTTCCTACCAGCAATTTACTTTATATTATTATTGTTTATTGTAATTGTAATTGTAAATAGCTTATTCTATTCCAGTCCTCTCCTATAAATATATCAGTCTCTTATGTAAACCACTGACTGCTTACTAAGGTAATTTGAACCCCAGCAACCAGATAAGTGCTGAAATTCCAAACTGGAGAGTTGCTGGAACAAAAAGTTAAATAATAATAATGATAATAAAAAATTCAGACCAATTGCACATTTTCTCAGTATATTACCCTCTACATCATACTTAAAGTTAACTCCAAGTTATACAACCCATTTAAGTGGAGGGGAAGGGGATGAACAAATTTTGAACCTTAAAGGAGTATTGGAACCAAAAAAGTCAGAAAGACACTGTTATTCATTTATATATTGTATATACACCTACAGCAAAATATAGAATCTAGTCTGGGAGGTTGACTTATTATGTTAGTATGGGTGGTGGGGAAAAAAAGCTTTAATTATTTGCTTCAGTAGCTTTTTTTTAACCTCAAGCAGGAATTCTTTTTCCATTGTGGTTTTTTTTTTTTTTAAAACACAATTGTCAGAAAATAAGCATTTATTTAGCATCACCCAAACCTGAACCTCACCACATAATAAATAACATAAACATATAACCTATTTCATTATTTACATGGATGTTTTGGGTGGAAAGTGCTAACAACTGAGACTGGAGGCAAACTGAGGTCTCTGTCTGGTGTTTTTTGCCCTCCCATTGATCAGCAAAACACTAAATTATTTGAGCAAAGGGTTGATCTAGATGAGTTGTTGCCATATTTTTTACTATATTAATTGTTTTAATATATGTTATGTTTATAATGATATGGACAAATACTTTATCAGAGTCCCATTGTTGTTAATTTCACAAGCAGGAATTTCATTTACTGACCATTACCTGGAACACGTTATTATCTAACCACTGCTTGCTGAAATTAATAGGTAAGGAACACAAAGAAACCTTTTAGCAATGACTAAATTAAAGGTATCTATAAGGTTTAGGTTATGTTTAAAATACAGTCACCTCAACTGGCTGAATAGCAGGAATCTGTGAAATGCAGGCACAACACACAGCTTTGGTACCTGATGCCATTTTAAAATTAGTCTTTCCCAAGATGTACTATTAACAGCACAAGTGGAGCAAAGACAGAAGAAGGAAGAGGATTGATCTCTCTCAGCACCCCCAGTGATTGTACCTTTCCTTCTTCTTTAAAACATAAAACAAATACATTTCTTTTACCCTGGCCACTCAGGAGAAGGCATCTCCAACCTTTTTTACCCATGAGCAACATTTAAATAAAAAAAAGTTAGGGGCATGAAAAAAGTTCCTAGGGGGTGACAAATAAGGGCTGTGATTGGTTATTTGGTAGTCTCATGTGGACTGGCAGAATATAGGAGGCTCTGTTTGGCAGCACACGTTGTCTTCATACCTCCAAAACTTGCTTCCAAAATTAAGAATGGGCACCTACTTTGAGGCCACTGGGAGCAACATCAAAGCAGTTGGTGAGTAACATGTTGCTTACAAGCCACTGGTTGGTGATCACTGCTCAAGAGCATATGTTGCTCACTGTTTGTCCTGATAGCTACTTCGTATGTCCAAGATGGTGCCTAAGATTCAGTTTGCATAGAAGGACAAACCAGAAGAGAAGTCGCAATTTTCCCAAGAACTCCTATGTGTTTTGCGCTTATGTGAATTGAAACAGAGGCTTGACACGTTTGACTCCTGCGCATGCACACACGGGGGGTGGTCAGCCAGGAGCAGTCAGCATCTCCTCTTTTGATATTTTTACTGCTTGCACTTTTATCAACTTTGTGAGTAGACATCTGTTTTAATAATTTATACATCATTAAAAAATTTTAATGCATGATTCTTTCATTGTGTTGCTCAGGTTTGTAGGAAATGATGGGATGTATTTGGCTTTATATATAGTGATAAGCAACATTTTTCGCCAGGCATGGATTTGCACAAAATTCTCTCTCTGGCAAACTTAGCCGTGCAACAAAAAAAAGTTGCACACGGCAAAAAAAATTTCGTGCTCGACAAAAAAAAAGTCATGTGCATCAAAATAATGTTGTGTGTGTCATTTTTTTGATGTGTGCAAAAATTTTTGACAATTTTTTTTTGATGCACATCATTTTCCGTGTTTCGCCAATTTTTTTTTCACTGTTTTGCTGATCTTTTAAAAGTTTAGCAATTTTCCGGCTGACAGATTCGCTCATCACTATTAATATGCAGTCAAACAGCCTGACATTTTGGTGACTGGCTAGATGGCATGCGTGGATGAATTTAAGATGTGCTAGGTGTGGTTTTAGTTGGAGGTACCTGAAATGCCAGAAATCCAGGCTTAAAAATAGTACTAACACAATACCACTCTTTTCCAGTAGAGGGAAGAGCATTACTGTTCTATTCTATATTCCTTTCCATATGTGTGGACACATGATTTTTTAATAGCAACACACCAAATGTTATTATATCTAATTATGTGGGGATTAACAAGACAGCACAGAAAAGAAATAGAAACAAAACTTAAAAAAGAAACAATCTCTCCTGAAACCTTAACAAAAAAAAGTTAAAAGGCTACACCATCTGTAGGGTACAGCTACCTCACTTTAACTCAATGTATGTACCTAGGTACCCCAGTGTCCAGTGACTGCCTTACGATTGAGCCCAGCATGCATATTATGCATAAACCTTATGGGCATATGTGTAATCACACAAACCCAACCAGAGATGCTTGAATGGTGAATTATTTAATAGTGAATTTCTTGGGAACCTCCAATATAAGTGACTGACCAACTTATAAGATTAAAAGTATTGTCCAATTTGTAAGAGACCAAGGGCTGTATCTTTTAGCCTCCTCGCAGAAAAGACTTGCTATGTATTAGGGCCCTGTATTTCTTCTATCTACAAGAACATTAGTGGCCAATTGACTCCCATTGCGGAACACAATATTTCTGCAAGAAGTACATAAAACAATAATAGTAATACAATAAAAATGTGAACCCTAAATCTTCTATTTAACTGCACCATCTGTTAACCTGACATTTACAGTGCTTATAGGAAATGCAGGAATAGAATACTTAGACAAAGTATTTAGATTTTGTATATTTGGTGAAGGGACAAAGGGTTTCCACAAATGATAAGACAGCTGGGGTCCATAAATGTGGTCTTTACATGGTGCCATCATATCCTTTTAGTGTTATTGCTAGTACCCCACTATATGTATATAAGCTAGCGGCGGGGTAGCAGCCTAAATTAATTGATTGCAACTATAACCTGCTATAGTTACTTAAGGTTTCCCTTTAATTGCTCCCTGTATTACACATGTAATATTTTAATTTCAGCATACTTCTATTATAAAACATTTCACAAGGATTGCTTCTTGAACAATTATTGTGTCTTTAAATTTATATAATTAAATGCAAGCACACATTTTAAGCTTCTGTTTCTCTAACTTGCCAATGCTAATATTATATAAATGTAATGACAAACATCCTGTTGTGCAGCTGATTCAAAGACAATGTGGAAAGAAATCCAAGAAAATTTGACCCAGGTGTAACAGGATTCTAATACTGCAAGCAGGATATTAACACTGCATCAGAACAATCACATAATAATTCATAATATAACAATGAAGAATAATAACAGCAAACTTATCTTTACACGATCATCCTGAATGTGATCATTTTACTCTAAAATGCATGGAATAAAGCAGGGGTGTCAAACTCAATTGCACAGGGGGCCAAAATCCAAAACATACTTTAGGTTGCGGGCTGAACAGGATAAACATTTATTGAACACACTAAAATTCAGTTGTCTTTACTTAATCATAATACTTAACCTTTATTGATTAATCATTAAAATAGTTAATTATTTCAAATCGTCAAGTGCATTCTAAATTCATTGATCAACGATAGAAGTTAAAAACACACCCAAACATACTCAATTTGGACCGTTGAATTCATTGTAATAACCATTCACCCTCGGTTATATAGTTCATATAGTTCAATTAATTAAAGAGCATGATTTGGTATTGCCAGGTGTAGGTACCAATTTCATAAATATATACAAGTTATTTACAAGGATGATCGAGTCTGCAGCCAGATTATTACTGTTAGTTCAGAGGATATTCGTATTGCGCACACCATACTAGCTGCGGTAAATACTGTCAATACTGCAGCTAGTATGGTGTGCGCAGTCTAAACCCTAGCAACCCCATTTGCTGCCCACAGCTTGCTCAGCTCAGAAAGACTGCTGCTACCAATCTTTTAGCCGCCGGCTATCAGGAGCCAAGTGCGTACCTGCGGGAATGGTGCTGGTAAGAGCCGCTATCGCACATCAGATACCAGTCACACTCATCGGGTACGGTCACAGAGGACCTCACTACTGATCTCGGCACCCCCGCTCTCCTTGATTAACGCGGGAAGTGTTCGACAAGGCAGCTGAAGCTCTGCATTATGGGATCTGTAGTTTATTGTGTGGCGCTTCATATCGCCGGGCCATTAAAAACAATAGTAATAAAATTATCTTGCAACTTTGACACATATGGAATAAAGGATAGTGACACCTGGGGCACTTGTTCATAAACCTACTATGCTCAAATTCTGTATGACAATTATTAATGCTGCTTTGGGGTACTGCAGGCTGCTGCATATTTTTGTTTTATGCACTACCTTGAGCAAGTGGCTACCTGGTCAGCAGTGCCTGTGCAAACCATATCTAAAGCCGAAAGAGGATCCGAAGACCCTTGCCTCTGTAACTCTTTTGGTCAGTGATAAAAGGGCCGTTCCTAGCCTTATAGTGAAAGAGGGTCCTAGAACCCTGCGGAGCCTTTTGACTAGGGGATTTGGGAGTGTTTGCGAACCCTTTAAGAAAAGTTTCATTACATTTTGCATCCTGTGTTTTTGGACACAAAATGATAAGAAAGCAAGTACCCCAGGCTTTTAAATAACAGAAAGCTTGCGGTCTCTTTTTTTCAAAGGTGTTTATTTATGCATTTATAACATATAACAACATGAAACATTGACATTGGTTCTACAAGCGTGTTTTGTTCAGGATATATACGGTACATTGGTTTAGGTAGTCAGTGGTGTCCTACTCGAGGTAATGTTCAACTTCTGTTAAAGATGGGGAGGATTTGGGTTTACCGGTGAGGGTTCAAATTCCCCGGGAGGATCCTGTGGAATTATTCCATGGCTTCAACCCATGTTCCCCATACCTTGTCATATTTTTGGGGGCATCCCCTTGCTATGTAGGTGAGTTGTATCAGTGGCAGAAGAGCATTGAGTAGATTGAGCCAGCTGGCAATTGTCGGGGCAGATTGTGCCATCCATTGAAGGAGGATACTTTTCCTAGCATAAAACAGTAATGTTCTATAGAGGATGCGAGGTGCTGATTGGGGAATAATATCATCCACAATGCCGAATAGGCAAACCTTGGGATTGAGTATTTTAGGTAGGGATGTTGTGTTTTGGATGTGGTCTAGGATCTGATTCCAAAAGTGATGTACTTGTGGGCATGACCACATTAAATGAAAGAAGTTGGCCTCAGGGGCACCACATTTAGGGCAATGGGATGAGTTGCGGATTCCCATACGATATAGACGTAGAGGGGTCAAATGGAGCCTGTGTATGATTTTGAACTGGATTAACCTGTCTCTTGTAGAGATCAGATAGTCATAAGCCCTGTCTGTCGCTTCCTCCCAATCTTCCCTGTCTAGCTCTGGTATGTCTTGGTGCCAGGCTTTTTGAGCTGTGAGAATGGGAGACTGGAGGGTAGATAGGAGCAGGGAGTATAATGTGGTGATCAGTTTTTTGGAAGAGGGGTTTCGAAGGGTAGTTTCGAGCTTCGTGAGCACAAAAGGGACTATAGTTCTCGAAAACTGGTGTCGAAAGGCTTCGTGGAGTTGTAGGTATGAGAACCAGGGTTTGCGGTCTCTTTTAAGTAATTAAAATGCATAATGCTTTTCCAAAAGAGTTGCCATTCACACCTTGAAAGTATTTCAATTCTAGCTGACACGCTCCTAGATACTATTCTATTCTGTTGCGATATTTGTTGCTAACATAAGTCTATTATGATAAGAAAGATACTTTTTAAGTAATAGTATCTAGGAGCGTGTCAGCTAGAATTGAAATACTTTCAAGGTGTGAATCCATCCTTTTTTTAAAAAATTTTCCCTCTTATCTTTTCTATCTTTTTTAGCAATATTTTTATCTTACAAGATTAAGAATAAAAGTTATATTTTATCATAAAAAAAATAGGTGTGCCACCCTTTTAGGTTAGAGGGGCAGAACTTTCATTTGAAGCAGTGTAGATGGTTTTTCACGGTAAGAGCAGTGAGGTTGTGGAATGCCCTTCCGAGTGATGGCAGATTCTGTTAATGCCTTTAAAGGAGAAGGAAAGCTAAAAATTAAGTAAGCTTTATCAGAAAGGTCTATGTAAATACAGCCATAAGCACTCACCGAAAAGCTGCAGAGTCCTCTATCAAAAGGCATTAAATGTGAACTTGGTACTGCATTTATATACTGCTATGTGTATTTGGGTATTAAACATCAAGGAGCTGATTCATCAAAGTATGAATTTGAATCCCGAAATGGGTAAAATTTGGATTAGATACGATAATTTCTGATGATCGCAAATATCACAAAATTGCTTATGAAAAAGTTTGTATTAGTCACGATAATATCGTATTGGCAATCCGAAAAGTCACTAAATTTTCTAATCCAAACGATCGTTAACGGCGGGAAAACCTTTCTGACTTTGCATGATTTTGGAATCCTCCCATAGAACTCTGCAGCTCCAACCTGGCCAAAGGAAAGTCACGATTCCGAAGCTTGAATGAATCCGAAACTTTCAAACTTGGCGTGACAATACAATTTTGTCGCATAATTTTTGCCGCACAGTACGAAAAAGTTGCGCAAATTAGCAAAAAAAACGGCTAAAATACGCAAGGTACGAAAACCTAGAAAAAATATGATCTTTTTGTATTCGGAGGCAATCATATTTTGTTAAATGGGCCCCCAAGAGTGATACTTATTCTTGCTGCTTGCACCAAATGATATACGTTGCACTATTTTTATTACAGTAGACCTCAAGACAGAGGCCAGGCGGCAAGAGTAGAACACGGGGTGACAAAGTCTGGGTACCCCAGCTGTATCTCATATCAAATGCACTTTTCAGTCATATGTTAAAAGAATTCTGGTTAAAATTACATTTTCCTTAATTAAGCAAACAAATCATTTTGGATGACAATCCCCTTTTAAATATGCTGTACAAAGTAATTTTGGGACACATTTTAATGGCAAATGGCACAAAGTGCAATTCATTGGTGAACCTATTGCAGGTATTAAGATGCCTGCTACTTTATTTTTGATTAACTAAAGTATTAAGCTGCGTGTCACTGACGCTTTAAAGGAACAGTAACACTAAAAAATGAAAGTGTATAAAAATAATTACGATATTATGTACTGTTGCCCTGTGCTGGTACAGCTGGTGTGTTTGCCTCAGAAAGACTACTATAGTTTATATAAGTAAGCTGCTGTGTAGCCATGGGGGCAGCCATTCAAAGGAGAAAAGGCACAGGCACATAGCAGATAACAGATAAAGCCCCATTATATTCTACAGAGCTTATCTGTTATCTGCTATGTAACCTATGTAAGCCTTTTCTCCTTTTTTCCAGGTTGAATGGCTGCCCCCATGGCTACACAGCAGCATATTTATATAAGCTATAGTAGTGTTACTTTAGCAAATACACAACTTTACCTGTGCAGGGTAACAGTACATTATATTTTCAATACTTTAATACACTTTCATTTTTGGCGTTACTGTTCCTTTAAGCTAAACAGTTACCTATGATTATGCTATTATATAAGCATAAAGGGTTTTACGATGTTCATGCCTTTATTTACTCAGATGTGAGATTCTTATTGTAACATATATAATGTTCATTAAACGAGGAAAAAAACTAAAAGATGACAAATTCAATTGTTCCTAGTTTCCTTTATTCAAGAGTAGCTGCTCTAATGGCAGCAGGTACTGTTGGCAACCAGGAAAAGGTATTTTCTTTTTATTTCCCTGGCACAAGTCAGAACTCTGAGCAGCAAATACAAATGATTTCTAAGGAAATTGGGAGCTGCAGCGCAGGCACGGTAAGAAACCAACATTAAAGTCAAGTCTTTTCTCTTTTCAAAACAGACAGAACAGCTTTCAAAGGGAACTGCGGTGACTTCATAGCAGCTTCCGACTGTATTACGGCCGACTCGCCACTCCCACAAGGCGGCTCCGTGTGCGTCACTGCGCTTACGTGTATTCGTGACGCCAATCTCGCGTAATGGGATTTGTGGCTTGGGGATTCTCTGTAAGGCTGGAGGCTAGGTGCCTGCACTTAACTGTTCTGCGGCAAGTGTAAGTAATGATCTGGGGCTGTGGGCTTTGCGAAAAGTGGGACTGTTGGGCAGTATGAAATCTACGTAGGGAAAAGAACCTGCAGGCAACCTTGCAGCCGAAATCGCTCCCGAAGTCTGCCATTCACTGACAGAACGGGTGCCGGTAATCCAAGTAAGCGCAGCACAGCGAGGGTCACTTAAGAGCCCAAACTCGCCGGGCCCGGGACGCCTGCCCCTTTTTGTCCACGACTGACGGCGGTCCTGTTGTTCAGTGTCAGTGGTGCCGGTATACCTGTTACAAGGAACGCATTTAGAACCATTTAGAATCTCACTCAGTAGATTCATAATTCGTGTATTGAGAATATCCTCTGAAAAAATACGATTATTTTTCGAGGAACCAAGTGAATTTCTAACCTTGGAAGTGGCAGCTTTTAACAGTAGGGGTTGCTGGTAGGTCTAGTGCCACAACAGAATTAGTTAGGGTTACCAGATCTTGAATGGATAATTCATTCCAATACTAACCTGCTCCTGGCTTTCAGTGAGCACACTCTGGGTCAGCAGTCATTGCCATGAAGGTTGGGTACCAGGAGAGATGCAGCCATTATAGCTGCTGCCAACTACACATTCCTTCTGTTACTTGTACTATGGGTAAGGGGACTGACTCTTGAGAGGCAAGTTGATGAATTTAAAGGAGAAGGAAAGTTAAAAATCACAGAGGGGTGCAAAATGTTAGGTATCCCTCCAGTGATTGTAATCTCTTACCTTTTGCACCAGGCAGGCTTCTGTTAGGAGAAAACCGCACTGGGAAGAAGATCGCTCTCTCGCAGCTACTTTGGGCTGCTGCGGTTTTCTCCTAACAGGGGCACCAGCCTGGGGTAAAAGGTAAGTGATTACAATCATTGTGGGATGCCTAACATTTGGTACCCCCTAGTAATGTTACCTTTCCTCCTCGTTTGAAGATGTGGGGGGTGGACTTTGCAGGGGTTGAAAAGGGGTGGAATTGTTTTCCTTTTAATGTTTGAATCCGACCAAATGTCTGTATCTAAGTATGTGATTGTTTATTTTTTTATTGGTTTCTTAATCTTAACCTCTCGCCAATTTGTAGCTAAAACATATCTCTCTTTTTATAATGAACTACTCCTTATATTTTATTTAAACATACTTAACACGTTTTGGGTGCAAAATGTTTTTAGTAACACAATGGAAAATTAGACAAAAAAAACAATAATGGGTTTTAGTTAACATAAATATTCACCCCTCCATCCCAAGAGAATACTGGATAGAATTGCCTTCGGCTGCAAATACAACTGCAAGCCTTTTGGGGAATGTGCACAAGCAGCTTTGCATACTCTTTAAATGATTTGATTCCTCTAGGATGGTTAAAATAAATTAAGGAGCAGGCATACCAATGTAGTCTCACATGGAGTAGGAAATGTATAGCTCAAAATTCTTCCAGGCAGATTTTTCTCCATGTTATTCAGTTTAGTCAGATTATTAAGATTGGGCTTTGACTGGGCCATCTTTTTGTTGTTGAGCCACTCCAATGTTGCTTGGCCTTGTGTTTTGAATTATTTTCTAGCTGAAAGATTTTTGTATTTTTAGCAGAATACAGTTTAATGCATTTCAAAGGGGGACAGGGTAGTGATCTTAAGTGGGTGGTTGGTGGCATGAGTGAGACAAGGTACTTGCCTTGGGTGCCAGTACCTCTTGGTCAAGCTGTGGCTTTTCATCAGCAGGGCCCAGGCATCTTATTAAAATATAAGGAAGAATGGATGGTGAAAAATACAAGGAAAATCTCTAGTAAAAAAACTGAATCTTGCCAGCAGGGCAGTCATTCCAAACACAAGGCCAAAATATACTGTAGTGGTTTTAGAGTAAAAAGGCCTACAATGGCCAAGTCAAAGCCACTATCTCAATCCAGTTGCGAATATGTGATACCATTGGCAATGTAGGTGTCATCTGACTTATCTCAAAAACGTAGAGCATATATGCCCAGACAGGTGGGCCAATATCAATTCTGGTTAGTGGGCAAAGTTATATACTTAACCAAGCGAGGTCAATAGTTATGCAACCAACAAATGTCTGCTTTTTTGTTTGATTTACTCTTGTGTCACAATAACAAATATTTTGGACATTCAGATTCATAGGGAAAGTTCACCTATACAAAACATACAATTTTCTAATAGTAAAAGAACAGAAATGTATACCGTTTTTCCAAAATGTACCTTTTTCCTCCTTCTCTTATATGTGCTATATGCTAGGTTACCTTCTAATCTGTTAACATTGCATACATTAGTTGACACACTTCTCAGCAGAAACTAATGCAGGTTAAAGGATAAACCTTTAAGCAGGACGCCTCCGCTTCATGCATTTAAAGTGGCTGTGAAAGGAGAAATACCATACAGCAGACATCCGTTTTCCTTTGTCCCCCTTGACTTTAACAGTTGCTCTGTAAACATTCTTTGGAGAGGCTGAAGCTATCCCTGCTGCTAAGAAATGTATCAACTTTTGTGCCAAATTTTAACAAGTTAGTAGTTCAGCAATCTGGCTTACTGTGCTGCTACTGGGAAATTTGAGAAATTGGGACTAATCTTATTTCATTTTAAAGCTTGCGTTTGAGATAACAAGAAAAGTAAAATTAGAAAACTAGTGAAGCAAAACAATTGTCATGTACTACCTGAAAATGTTTTATAAAGGTAAACTGCAGTATGTAACACAACCTGTGCAGGACAGGGTGTGAATATTTATGCAAGGCCCCATAGGCAGGAGTTGGGGGAAGGGGGCTTATGTTACAGAGTGGTTTCTCTATCTTAACACCAATTCCCCTAATCAGGTAGGGGGAGGTAGTAAGGGCATAATGATCCATTAATAATCTCTTTTGGGGCAGGGACCAATGTTAATGATCTGTAATTGCTGCAGCATATGTCAGCGCAATATAAATTAAGGATAGTAATGATATTAGTATTTTGCTATAAAAATTAAACAGGATTTTACTAAAACTATAACAGTGCATGTTCAAAATAAGTTTTATTTATTTTGCTAATACTGCACAGTGCCTTAGGCTACTTGCACATGGTGCAGTTTCTTGGTCTATGTATGAGGCTGAGAAACTGCCCCTCGGCTCTGATCTGCTTTTCATTGTGACTGCACCCACAGCCACTGTGTCAGCCTGGGTGCAGATACATGAAGCAAATTCAGGCATGAAAACTTGCATTTTCACACTGAAATTCGCTCCTTGCACTCAGGCTGACACAGTGCCTCTGGGTGCAAACATAACAAAGTGTGAATAGGGGAGGAGGGGCAGTTTTTCTGCCTGCACTTATACGCAGGCTGATAAACTGCCCCATGTGGCAGTAGCCTGATAGTATGCCTTTAAACTTTGAATCCTTGCTGTAGAAGGGTTAATCTTGACAAAGCCAAGACAGTTTTTCCATTTATTGGTTTACTGTAAATCTTTTATTGACCATTATCACTTTTACCCCTCTGAACTTCCTCTGTGGAATTTATCAGCCTGATAATTCATCTTCCCAAGATCTATATCATGCTTGCTCTAGGTCACGTTAACATTTGGTTGAAGGCAGGAGGTTTATTGGGTGACTAATAATGAATTTTCCTTTTAAATATATGTTTATGGTTTTCTTGAATAGATCAGTTATTATTTTCAAATTTTTTTTATACCACCTCAATCCAGATTATGATGACAATACTGACACTAAACTTAATAGACTTGGTGACTCTTGGTTTAGACAACAGATAAGAGATGGCCGAACACAGCAGAAGTGATAACAATCTTGTTTTAGTAAAGACCAATCAGCATTTCTGAGTGACAATCACCTGATCCATAAATGCATGCAGTTCAAGCAGTTGCTATTTAAATTAATTGGGAGACATTCTGGGGGTTTTCTTTCCCACAGAGCTAAAAAATTGCTGGAATTAGGGCAGTTTGCATCAACAAATAAATAATATGTGGGTTACAGTTTTTTTAATGCTGCTGTTACTGGTCCTTAAAGAGAAACTGACACCAGAAATTAAACTGTTTTTTAATATACAGTATTATAACATTGTCTTTTCATGAGCATTATTATGTTGCCTTAAATGTATTTGCCCAATGCTTTTTACATTACCTATCTGATCACCCAAGTTCCAGTATGAGGGGGCTGCCATATTTGTGCCGCAGTAGTCTGTTCGCATTAGAAGCTATAACTGACAGGTTCAGAAGGGACAGTCAGGTTGGCAAAACAGTCAGGTTTAGGGACTTTATGTTACAATAACTTACAAAAGCAAACTTGTCAGTGAACACTATCAACACAACCTATATATAGCTTTTTATGTACATTAATATTTTGAAAAGTAGTTTTTTCATGTCAGTATCACTTTAAAACTACCTGCTGAAGAAAGAAAGTACTTGTGTTTGGCTTGTTTTTCAAATGGGCAGTCTGCCAGAGAACAGTAACCTTAGTATTACTTCTGTGTTTTACGGAACTGCAAATAATGACATCCTGTATTAAAGCAAACAAACAATTTTATCTGCTACTGTTTTCTATCCAAACCTCACAACTACTGACTTTCACTGTTCTACGGATATTTGTGTCCTCCATTGTTCTTTTTACATTGTGCTATATTGGCTTTCATGCTTTCTGTATGTTAATTCCTCTCCATAAGACTCGTTTCTTCCACAAAATGTCTCCCTTTCAGTTCTACTTTGGGGAAGCTGATATCTAATATTCATTCTGTTTTGCCTTATAAAATACATAGAAAACTTAAAAAATGTCAGACGAGGAGAGCCGTGTGCTGCGGAGTCGACGGGTAATCTCAAAACAGTCTGTGCATTCTGAGCAGGAGGATGTCGCAAGAAGAACTGAAGAAGACAGAGTGTTTAGGACAGTGAGTAATGGTAAGAATGACTTTTAAACCTCTAGCGATTATTTCTCACTTTCACCACATGCCAGTGTAGAGCCACTTCTACTATATGTGCCTGTTCAGTTGATCAGTTGTATACCACTTCACTTTCCCTGTTTGTCCTGTTTACCTCAAGAAATAACAAAAAAACACTTTTTTGTGTGTGATTAATATAATAGTCAACAAGTACAATCAACACAAGCCCTTTTCATTAAAGTCATTTTGAACATGTGAGGGCTTACTGTCCCTTTAAAAGTAGTATTTATCTTATGCTGCACTGCTGGTTCTAACTTAGGCTGAAACAATGTAGCAGTCTCACTGACCGCCAAGGCTCCAATTCCCACAATATCTTACATGCTTTTCACAGGTCTGTAAACTTGCTGTCTTCTGCTACTTTGTTTCAAGAGTCGCTACAGACAATGACCAGAGATACTTATACTGCTTTAAATAGTATATACATTTACATATAGCCGTAAAGCTAAAAGTCTTTCTTTAGTAGAGTCTCAGGGACTTTGTCTTTACAATGCTTCTCCTGTATTTATTGTTTTAGATTTTGGCTCTCAGTGACAGTAAATGTAACATTCAGAGCCTATGATGGGATTATCACACAAAGTGGCACACATACATATTTTAACAAAGTTCTGTCAGTCTTTTTTTGTGTATGAGTATATTTTTCTTGTGTGGACTTCATAGTAGTGGCTAGATGGATTTAGAGTGTAAGGAGAACTTTAGAAGACACAACGCACAATTTACAGACGAAATTACAGTGGAACATGGCTTTCGATTTTTATTTTTCAGTGCAATTTAGGGTGTGAAAGAATTATGATTTTCCAAAGTAAAAACATTCACAACTCACACCTGCTGGCTTCAAATGTCACACTAAGATTCCCACAGTGTCTTTAAAGAAATACAGATCCAAACTCTCTGTCCAAGGATAATAATGTAATGTGTAATAATAAAACTGTAACTTATACTTGATTCTACCTAAGCTGCATGAATCCGTATTGGTGGGAAAACCATCCTTTTGTGTTTGTTTAAGTTTAAATGACTTAAAGTAGACTTAAGAAATGTAGATCCAAATTACAGAAAGATGCCCCATCAGAAAACCCCAGGTCCCAAGCGTTCTGGATAGTAGATCCTATACATGTACCTTACAGCACAATGATTTTTGAGACTGGAAAATATTTGCTTTATAAAATAACATATTACATGTAATTAATCATATATAAATCCCCAATTTAGACCATGTTTTTATTGTATATTTTATCCCTGTTCCCCTTAATGTTTAAACCTGTTTCCCAACTAATACCTTTTAAATGTATCTATAGAATATATATATAGTTAATTGTTGAGGATGCAGTATTTAATAAGAGCTTTTCCTGTCTGCATCACTGTCATGTGAAACTGCATTGCATGCTTCCTGCTTTTAATACTTTTTTTTACTTGTGACTTTAGTCTTTGGGTGTGTAATCATGACTAATATAAAACGAGAACATCTCAAATAAAAGATTTGCCTCAGTTAACTTAATCTCTTCCAGACCTATAAAACAATGAAATGATTTTTCATTTGTGAAAAGGCTAGTGCAGAAACACAAAGCTTTTGTTCTGATCTCAATTATAGTCATAGTCAGTTATATAAGTCATCACTCAATGGACTAAGAAACAGTCTTGACTGGAAAAAAGAAAACCCTCCCAGCTTGGCTACTAATGCAGAAAAAAAACATATTTTTTTATCCCTCATAAAACAAATTATTTGCTCGCCTGGACCTGTAAAATGTCGCAAGCCATAATGCTTAGTTATAAATATGTAAGGCTGCAGTTCTAATAGGTCTTTATGTCTAGTGTACTACAAACTGGTTGATTATTTACTTTCAGTAGTGCATTGTTTGACTGTTAATCATCACACACTGTACGTAACAGAGTGAAAATAATTATTGTGATTGTATGTAAAATGACTAGTCTGGGATTCTCCAACAAACAAAAACAAGCAGAAGTGATAAAAAAAATAATAGTTCCCTAACTGACAAACTTTGGTACACTATGGGCCTCTCTTTGTAAACACTTGCACGAGTGAGGTTTCTTACCCAAATTGGCAATGTATTTATTTTTAGTTAGCCATTAAAGGTATCCGGTTGTTAATCTACTTGTGTGTGTGTGAAAAAAACGTTAATAAATGAGTACAGTTTCTGGAATGTTTTTCCTGCTGTCTCTGCTACTCGGTCAACAGACAAACCCAAATTGCTCATGAGGTGTTTTGTAACCCACTTAAAATTTCACTCCCAGTTATTACACAATATTTTGGAATATTTGGAAGAAGTGATTGCTGTGGTCCACAATTCGACTGTGGCTTGTTGCCTAAAGGGAGTGCTATTTAATTCATACTTTTGCAACATGTTTTGGGCCCAATCACCCTTTCTCAAATAAGGTGATTAGACCTGAAACATTTTGCAACATTAGTAAACAGCATAAAGCTTGAGAAAGAGCGATTGGGCCTGAAACATTTTGCAACACTAGTAAACATCATGAATTAAGCTGTGACATCTGTTCCTTTATTATGGTATTTTCTGGTTATTAATTGAGATTGCCAGGTTGTGGAGGCAATTAAAGTAAAGGTAAGGTAAATTGAGCACTGCTGAAAGAGTTTGGACATTAAAGAATGTGTAAAGTCTGTTTCACTGGGGGGTGATAAAATGTTAGGCACACCCCCTGTAAAGTAGATAGCTAAGGTTTTCCTTGGTCTAGTGCTCCTGTTAGGTAACTTTTTCATGGGTTAGTACAGCTTTCTCCTAAGAGCTACTTTTAACTCCTTAACTAAGATCTTCATCAACGTCAGACTGACAGGAGACACAGCCAATAGGAATTTAGTCTGCTACCAATACAGGTATCGGACCCCTTATCCAGAAACACATTATCTAGAAAGTTCCAAATTACGGAAATGCCATTTCCCATAGACTTCATTTTAATAAAAGAATTCACATTTTTGAAAACTATTTCCTTTTTCTCTGTAATAATAAAACAGTACGTTTTTTCTTGATCCCAACAATAAATCCTTATTGGAGCCAAAAACAATCCTATTGGGTTCATTTAATGTTTAAATTATTTTTTTAATAGACTTAAGGTAGGAGATCCAAATTACGAAATACCCCTTATCCGGAAAACCCCAGGTCCCGAGCATTCTGGATAATGGGTTCCATACATGTACAATGCATGACTTGACATATAAGGAAGTAAAAAAGCAACTATCTCTTCAGCTGCACATTTTATGTTAACTATGTATATGGCAAAGATTGTTCTATTAATGTGAACTGTTAGATTTGTGAATGTTGTGCAATGGTGAACAACCCCTTTAATGATGCTGTAGGCGTCTTGGTGGCCTCCCTGACTAGTTATTTCCTTGCCTTCTCATAAATCTTGGAGGAACCTCCTGATCTTGGTACAGTCACTGACTTCTTGTATAGATGGAAATTTTGTAAAAACAGTGGATTTATCTGTTTCTTTTCTATAATAGTGCAAAGCACCTGATTCAACTGGAACTTTCAATTACATGTGATCTTCAGGGAATAGCTATTTCCTGAGGTAGATTGTGATTGAAATATTGGTGTATATAAATATCCAATATATGTACAATATATCCATATAAATGGATGGGACCCATTTTAAAGTGTTTAGCCAACAGCCTTGTGTTTTTATCCAGTTACAGAACTGTGCAGTTAATATTTGATCAAGGTTTCCTGTTTACAACACTTGAGCTTAGCTTGCCAGATAATGCATATTCAGCAACTGGCCTTGTTCTCTGTTAACTTAATTTTTTTCTCTTTTATGGTGCACAGTGACCTGACTTTGTTATTTTCTGGCAGGACTTGTGGATCTGGAGCATGTGATCAGCAGGAAAATGGAAATGAGAAAAAAGGCAGAGGTAAAATTTACCTTTTAATCCTTACATTAAAGCCTACAGATAGGATTGTAACATTTTACAAACTGTAGCTTATGAATGATATATTTACAGAGAACATTAAAACAAAATGACAAGTCAATTTCCTCAATCTGCACACAATATTGTCTGTGTGTATTTATTACACATTCATTAAGATTGATGGATATGTCATTTATGCCTAATGCTGATTTACAATATGATGTCTTATATATTATAAAATAGCACCTGAAGAATGAGCTGATGAAGGAGGTGGATGGGCACTTGAATGAGTTTGTAAACAACTTGATAGAAGAATCCACAGTCCTAGAGAACACACAGTCTTTCTACCCTGGGAATGCAGAGAAAGACAGCCAAAAAGCCAGGTAAAATAAATCAGTTCTGTAGAGAATAAAGTGCATAGGAATTAAAATATACAGAGGAAAAAAAAGACAAGCATAAGGGACTATAATATAGGAAAATTCAATAAAAGTTAGTAGAGCTAAGTCGTGCCACCAAAACAAATTCTGTGGTATCAGGTAGGTAAAAACCACTACTAAAACCTACAGTATCCAATATAGGAATTCACTTAGATCTGCCTTCCTTCTCCTTCTCATTCCTTCTCATGGACTCGGCTCCATCACTCACCTAGAGTAAGGTCTGGGAAAATGCAAAAGCAGTCATTGCCTTGCACTTGAGCCGAATTGCTGCAAGTAATGTAAATTTACACTGATTTCAGTGTTAGTGTTGTGCAAGGCATTTTCTGGGAGATTTGTAGCAATTTTTTTTTTTTTGAACACAGATAACAAATCTCCCTGTGTGTGATTGCCCTAAGAAATATAGCACATGGTAAATTGTTATAGCTGCAAAGTCAGTCGGTATTCAATTTTGCTTGCAGAAATAAAGGTCTATTTAGAGCATTCATTTATTTAAAGACCATTTCTACAACTCATTGTAGCACAGTGATCTGCCAATACAATGGGACAGCAATGGGAATCGCGTATTTTTTTTGTTTGTTATGAAAACAGCAAGCCACAAAGATTAGAGTGATATAGAACACTACATTTGTTTAGACATGTATATAATGAATTCAGTTTCTTAATATAATTTTCTTTGCAGTAACAGCTCAATTTAACAACACAAACTGTACTTGAAAATACAGTATATTTCTGTTCCAAAGACACTGATTTGCCTGTATTTTTTTTAATAAGCATATGTAATGTCCACGGTTCTCCATGGATGCTGGGGCATCGTTTGTCTTTACCTAATTGTTTTGTGTTCTGTGGTTACGTTACAGAGGACAGAGGGCACTTCCTGAGCATGGAAAGCTCTTTGTTTCAAGACGTTCACTTTTGGAGTAAGTTGGTGTTTCTTCAAGTACTTTTTTTTTTTTTGTAGAGTTGTAGACGCTGATTACACATATTTTAAAGGTGCAGAACCAGCAGTGCCCAAACACCACAAGTAATACTGAGTAAACTCAATTCCACATAGATGTTAAATCCTTCATTTTTTAAATTTTACTTTTGTGAAAAAGGTGCTCTTGACGGTTAACAAACTGATAATGAATCACACCAAAGATTGAAAATATTAATGGGGTTAAAGGGTTAAATAGGTATTTTAGTGCACTTTAAATGGTGCATTTTATTTATTTAAGGTGTTCACTTCAAATTAGATACTGTACTAGTGCTCCAAGAAGTTGCTTAAAGAGGGTTTCAGGGATGGAGCTCCTGAGGTAAAGGACTTTCATTTTCCAGCGTCCTTGTTCTTACATGCAATTGTGTGAGGAGGGGGTGGAAAATTAAAGGAACAGTAACACCAAAAAATGAAAGCGTTTTAAAGTAATGGAAATATAACATACTGTGGCCCTGCACTGGTAAAACTGGGGTGTTTGCTTCAGGAACACTACTATAGTTAATATAAAAAAGCTGCTGTGTAGCCATGGGGGCAGCCATTCAAGCTGGAAAAAAGGCTCAGGTTGCATAGCAGATAACAGATAAAACACCATTGTATTCTACAGGGTTTATCTGTTAGCTGCTATATAACCTGTGCCTTTTCTCCTTTTGAATGGCTGCCCCCATGGCTACACACAAGGGTTTATATAAACTCTAGTAATGTTTCTGAAGCAAACACAAAACTTTTACCAGTGCAGAGCAGCAGTACATTATAGTTTAATTTCTTTAAAGGGGACCTGTCACCTTGAGAAATAACTCCAAATTGTTTTCTATTGTGTTTTTCAAGCAAAATAAACTTTACTTACACTATATAAATTATTTTAATCTTATTTTCTTCAGCCTTGGAATTCACAATTGCAGCAAGCAGGCAGGCAGCATTTTGTGGACACTGTTATCAAAGCAGTTATCATTGCATCCTGCCAAAATCTTGTTTCTGTGCCAGTATGGGGGGACCTGATGCCCATTTCCATGCACTGGTTACACAATTATATGGTGAGAGGGGAGGGGCAATGTGAGGAGTGCAGTAACAGCTAAGAAGTTCTGAATTGAAAGTGAAAGTAACTGTCTGCCCCAGTCAATATATGATTGACAGTTGGGATTTTTAAATGCTTTTATAATGGGTATGGATGTGGTAATAAAAAAATGATTTGGGGTTTCATGTTTAATTTGAAAAGGGCTTTTATTATACAGCTTTTTATGTCTGGGTGACAGGTCCACTTTAAAATATATACATTTTTTAGTGTTACTGTTCCTTTAATCACATTACCAGCACACAGGAAAACCCCATAGAAAATGATTGAGACAGACACAACAAAGGTAATGCGGGGATTGGGTTGGGAGGCAAGTGGTTTATACAGAGCTCATTGGGAAACCATGTTTTTTTTTTTTTTTTAAACGCATCAGTTAATAGAGCTTCTCCAGCAGAATCCTGCATTCAAATCTGTTTTTCAAAGACACAAACAGATTTTTTTATATTTAATTTTGAAATGGGGCTAGCCATATTCTTCATTTCCCAGGGTGCCACAGCCATGTGACCTTTGCTCTGATAAACCTCAGTCACACTTCACTGCTGAGCTACAAGTTGGAGTGATATCATCCCCCTCCCAGTAGCCAATCAGCAGAACAATGGGAAGGTAGCAAGATAGCAGCTCCCAGTAAATATCAGAATAGCACTCAATAGTAAGAAATCCAAGTCCGGCTTGGGACTCCTCCAGTTACATGGCAGTTCTAATGTGTAGCGCTGGCTCCTTTTGAAAGCTCAGACTCGGGCACAATGCACTGAGATGGCTGCCTACACACCAATATTGCAACAAAAATTTCATTTGTTGGTTAAAGAATAAAATTTTAAATGGTAGAGTTAATTATTTGCTATGTAAACAGTGTCATTTTGAAATAAATAGTATACCATTAAAATCATGGCAGTATCCCTTTGAACTAGCTTAGCTGATGAGAGGAAGGAAGTGAAAGTTGGTAAAACAAACAACAAAACAGCCTTAGTGCTTTTATTCCAAAGAGTAGACAGAATAAATAGCAACCAATCAGTGGTTAGCAATTTTTTCAGCCAGCTTCATTTAGAACAGGGATCCCCATCCCTTCTTACCCGTGAGCCACAGTCAAATGTAAAAAGATTTGGAGAGCAACACAAGCATCATAAAAGTTCATGGAGGTGCCAAATAAGGGCTAATATCGGCTATTAGGTAGCCTCTATGCACACTATCAGCTTACAGGAGGCTTTATTTGGTAGTAAATCTTGTTTTTATTCAACCAAAACTTTGCCACCAAGTCAGGAATTCAAAAATAACTACCTGGTTTGGGGGCACGGAGAGCAACATCAAGGGGTTAGTGAGCATGTTGCTCATGGGCCACTGGTTGGAGATCCCTGAGTTAGAACAATGAAAGCCTAGGTGGCAGCAGGTCCTTCTTTTTATGGAAAAGTAGTCTGGTATGGTCACACAGAAAAATAACAAAACTCATTTGGCTGCTGGGACCTGCTTTTCTCCTGATGTGGCACAAGCCACGCATTCGTACCGTAGGGTAATGGCATTTCTTGTGTATTGACTGTAAATTCTTTATGGATTGCAGGTGGGTGAATTTTTATTTTGACCATTAGCAGTTTTGATATGTTGTATTGATAATTTAGAATGGATGTTCAGGGTATTCTCCCATAGGTGCAAAGTTAACAACCAAACTGTCTAAGCAAATAATAGGTCTTTGAGGCCAGAATTCTCTAATAACAGCGCATCAATCAGTGTCAGATGGCTGATACAGTTTCCTTTCTCCACAGTGAACTCTTTGAAGTGAATCACATTCGTACCATCTACCACATGTTTATTGCTCTTCTTATACTCTTCATCCTGAGTACTTTGGTTGTGGACTTCATAGATGAGGGCAGGTAATATGTGATATTGTGTGATATTTTCAATGTGATATTTTTTTTTTTTTAGACAGATATTGTAGTAGTGTATCTTGGTGAGTTGTTACTGATATCAAAATCATATGAGATGAAGTAGCATTGTTTTAAAGAGTATCCCAATAGTAATGTCCCAGTTAAATGGCTGTTAACACAAAAATGTACAGTGCTGTACATCTTTTAATAATAATTCTCACATTGGGGCGGGGCTGTTTAAGGTCCAAAGACACCCGTTTTCCCTTCTTGATTCAATTTGGGGGAAATTGCAAAGTGTGTTTTTTGTTTTTTTTGGTGGGGGAGAGTAGGTGGGAAATTTTGTTGATCCTCCACCACCTTCTTCTAATTGAACAATGCTGAATGGTATCCCAATTCCTAAACCCAAACGCATACAGTTTTTGTATTCAACTGAACATTTCTTTTAATAGGTATAATGGACAAAATTAAGGGTTGTGTGGGCAAAGCTGCATTAATTACACCAGCCAGATAATGTTTGGTGCTTTAAAAAAAAATAAAGGGGATATTTTAGGGATATGGTTGGTTTGGGATCTGAACTGATAGCATTTTTGTCAGTTTATGCTCAACAGTCAGTATAACCAATGTTTGGGCATTGTTTGAGAGTTTTTTAATTTTGTCCTTGAAGCTGAACGCTAGCACTTTTTTTTCCTCTTACAACATTGCTTATCACTGCAAAAGCCTTGATTTGGCAGTTACACAAGTCACCCCATGACACTTGAGAGATATCCCTGCCATGACTCACCACTAAGGATTTATTAACGCTTTATAAACAAAGATACAAAATTAATAATTTTTATTATACAACATCCCATTCAAGGAAAATCGAGTAGTAAACAAATATACTGCTTATTACATTAACTTGTATCAATTAGGCAAGACTTAACCAATGTATGTAAATGAGTTATAGAAACTTAATGTACCCTAATTTACAGAAAGGGAATATTGTGCTGTAAGAAAAGAGACTTAGGAGTGTGATTTATCAACGTTTGAGTTTGATTTTTTTTCATGATTTGAGTTTTTTAGCCCTAAAACTCACACATACAATTGAATTATGGTTCAGAATCTGAAAACTCAAATATAAAACTTCTCCATCTAAAAGTTTGCAAGTTTCTCTAGAAGTTGAGAGCCAAGGGTTGTCCTAGGCAAAGTCAAGACATATTTTTAAATTGAGATTTTTAAGTTTTTGGAGTTTGTAAACTCACAAATTCGAGATATTAGAGTTTTTTTTTTATTCTAATAAGTTTTTCTAATTAATAAATAAGCAAGCATTAGAAATTCAAGTGTATTTGAATTAAAAAAAACAATGTCGAAAATTGATAAATGAGCGTATTACAGTTGAAATCAAAAGTTTGGGGACCCCTTGCCAAATTTCTCTGAAATTGTAAGTGGAAACAACATTTTCTGCAGGAATCCGTTTTTATTTGCAAATGTCAACGCACAATTTTATTTTCCAAACTTTAAAATCTAGAAACAAAGAAAACAGTTAAATTTGAAGCATAGCAGAATTTGATACCCTAGTAAGTTCGTTTTTAATCTCCTTTGGCACAGATCAGAGTTTGTAAACACCTTTTGTATCCACCTACGGGCCTTTCAGGTCTTCTAAGGATTTTAGCCTATTCTTTGCCTTTGCCTTTCTGTCGGGCATATGGGCAGTTCTCTCTGAAAGTTTTCTCCTCTATCTCGCCTTGACTTCCAGTTTTGCTAGCTCTGTTTCTTTATAACATTTTAGACAGTGGAAATTACAAGCTGGAACCCTTTTGCAATCTTTTTATAGCATTTATGTCTGCTTTGTATGCATCATTTAGTATCATTTTCAGTTGCTTAAGGGTAAAGACACACTGAGCTACCAGTAGCAGCTACTTTTTCAAGGCTACTGAGCTCTAGAAAATAACCTTCCATACAACAATAGCTAAAAAACACTTTAAGACATTTATCAGTAAATGATCAGCATTGTCTTTTTTAGTAGCCATGACAAGTAGCTGCTACTAGTAGCTCTGTGTGTCTTCACCCTAAAGAAGCCTGTGGTTGTTGAGCAACAGGCCAAAGTTTGAGGTGTCAGAGATTTTATTAAGATCTGCAGTAATAATGGTTATTTCTTTGTTCCTTAGTTTTAAAGTTTCTGAATAAAATGTAAAAGTGCATTGATAATTGCAAATATGTTGTTTTCCTGCAGTAGCTGTTTCCTACTTTTCATTCATAAAATAACTAAATATGTAATTTGGCCAGGGGTGTCCGAAAATTTGCATTCAACTGTATATTTTTCAAGTTTCACCTCACCTATTAATCATAATTAATTAATGTAATTATAATAACTGTGGATATATTTGCTTCTGTCTAAAGCATTTAAAAAAAAAATCAAATTAATTCATCAGGATGAATTTCAAACACATGGTAAGGTGAGGTGGGATGTTGCAAAATATAGTTTTCTTTGGCGGGATCCCTCATTTCACCCCTCCACCCCATCCCTGTAGTTTTATTCAAAATTGTTGTACAGGAAATGTCCCCAAGACTTTACAGGTAATCTACAAAGTGATAGTCAAAATCCACAAGGCAATAGTGTAATAATTGCCGCATTGAATAACAGAATCTTGAGTCTTCAGGGGTTAACAATAGAATACCCCCTTTTGCAAGGCCATTATTGTTTTTTTTTTTTTTTTTTTTTTTTTAAACTTTTATTGAAGATTTCACAATATATACAGAGGTACAGGTTTGTTTTATCTTATTGTTCAATCTTATATTGCAGGTTAGTTTTGGAGTTTGATCTTCTAGTGTATGCTTTTGGGAAATTCCCTATTGTAATCTCCACATGGCTCTGCATGTTCCTGAGCACTTTCCTCATTCCCTATGGACTTTTCTCTGCATGGGCCCGGGGTTACCGGGCATCTTTTCATCGTAGCATCCGTTCTGTTTTCTTCGGCCTTCTCTTCATGACCTTTCAGATGCTGGGCCTTGGGTTTATGCCTACATACATTGTATTGCACCATGACTTACCCCCCGCATCTCGGTTTATCATCATTCTGGAGCAGGTGAGTTCTTGATCCAGAGATGTTTAAATTAACTAAATATTATCAAGATTTCTGCTTTATTTACATCATGTCTTCTTAGGTTCGGCTCATTATGAAATCGCATTCGTTTGTAAGGGAAAACGTTCCTCGAATATTTGCCTTTACAAAGGAGAAATCATGTGAGTATTATTTTGAATTGTTATGTTTCACATGCAAACTCAGAGATAGACCTGCAATATCATCTTATTAAGCGTTACGCCTAGGGCTGCCATTCTGTAAGAATAAATATTTATTGAACTAATCAGGGCAAACAGAGATTGAAACTAGTTTTGTTTGCAGCTTCCTAGTTCTTGCGATAGTGTTTATACTGAACTCTTTATCTGTAACTCAGCTGAGGCTGTAAGAACAAAACAATATAATTTTAAAAATAATATAGACTTTTTAAAATAAAACAATAGGCAGATTACATTTTCAACACCAAACACTAATGTGTAATGTTTCATTACCTTATTTACCCAGTTCATTTTAAATGCTTTTTCCACAATGTAATTCTCTGAACACAATGTATATTGTAGTTCCTTATAATCCAATACTTTTTAGTTTTGTTCCTAATTTTATCGGTTTCTGTTCCAGCAATTGTTCCTGTCCCCCAAGTTACACAATACTTGTACTTCCTGTTTGCTCCTACACTCATATATCGAGACAGTTACCCAAGGTAAGAAATAAACTTGCAAGGAATAATACTGTACTGAAGAGTATTTAATGTAGTGCACAGATCATTGTAAAAAATTTTGGTCCAATGTCTTGAACAAAATAATTAGCTTTTCGCTTCATAACCCTGTGTTTCTGTGACTACACTTAGTTAACTTTGTGTAGTCTTATGCTATTGCTTGTACCTTACTATATTGCTCGCACCTGCTTTTGTTTTGGATTGAAGTGCCCAAGGTGCCACTACATACTGTGTGTGTCTGAGTACATTAAACAAATAGCCCTTATAAAGGGGCAGTACATGGACATGAGGTCAGCGAATAGGGCTTGTGCCCAACATACTTTTTACTACTTTTTTTTTACTAAATTTTTTATAATATAAAGTGTATAGTTTTTATTTCTTGAGCTAATTAGGGTAAACAGCATATAATTTAAAATAGTTTACCCCATAATCCTGTATGGAAATCTATCTTTTTAAAAGAGCTAATTGTATTTTTCAATATTTACAGTACGGCTCAAACTGCCCATTGTGTGTCCCATTTACATATTATTATTAACATTTATTTATAAAGCGCCAACATATTCCACAGCGCTGTACAATAAGTGGGTTTCATACATTGGACATACAGAGTAACATATAAAGCAATCAATAACCGATACAAGAGGTGAAGAGGGCCCTGCCCAAAAGAGCTTACAATCTACAAGGAGAAAGGGTTGAGACACAAGGTGTGGAAATGGGCATGACCAGAAGTGTGGCACAGGGTATTGCTAAACTAGATTAGGGTAAGCTTCTCTAAATAAATGGGTTTTTAGAGATCTCTTGAAGGCAGAGAGATTGGGAGAAAGTCTGATAGTTTGTGGGAGCGAATTCCAGAGAAGGGGGGCAGACCTTGCAAAGTCTTGAATACGAGCATGTGAGGAGGGAATGAGAGAGGAGTTGAGGAGCAGGTCAGTAGAGGAGCGTAGCAAGTGGGTTGGATGGTACCTAGAGATAAGTTCAGAGATGTAGGGTGGGGCAGAGTTATGAACTGCTTTGAATGTGAGAGTCAGGAGTTTGAATTTTATCCTGGATGGTAGGGGAAGCCAGTGCAGGGATTGGCAGAGTGGCATGGCAGAGGAGGAGCGGTTGGAGAGGTGTATGAGCCTGGCAGCAGTATTCATTATGGACTGGAGAGGGGACAGTCTTTGGAGGGGAAGGCCAATTAATAGGGAGTTACAGTAGTCCAGGCGAGATATTATAAGAGTGAATAAGAATAAGGCCTGGGAAGATGGGGTGATGGTAGAGTTGTTAACCTGTATAGATACCTCAGGAACAATGTGGGCATTGGATGGGGGAAAGAGAACCAATTCAGTTTTAGAGAGGTTTAACTTAAGGTAACGTTGGGACATCCAAGTGGAGATAGCGGACAGGCAGGAAGAGATGCGAGTTAGAAGCTCTGGGTTGAGATCAAGTGAGGAAAGATAGATCTGAGTATCGTCAGCATAGAGGTGGTACTGAAAGCCAAAAGAATTTATTAGTTTGCCAAGTGAGGAGGTATAGAGAGAAAATAGTAAGGGGCCCAGGACAGAGCCTTGAGGAACCCCGACCGAAAGAGGCAAGGAAGAAGATGATTCCCCATTGTAAGAGACACTGAAGGATCGATCTGAGATAAGATGAAAACCAGGATAAGGCATTGTCACGAAGACCAAGAGAGTGGAGAGTCTGGAGGAGAAGAGGGTGATCCACAGTGTCTAAAGCAGCAGAGAGATCGAGAAGTATTCGTAGCGAGTAGTGTTTTTTGGCTTTAGCCGATAGGAGGTCATTTGTTAGTCGGGTTAGAGTTATATAGAATTTTGAATGCTTCTGCTGTCCTGGGAAAACGAGTGTTGGTCAAAACATCCCTGTCTGCATCTGATTACAAATAATAATCACTGTGGCTGATGCACAGGGAGCACTGACAGGTGGACTTCCATGGAAAACCACTTGGGTTTTTGCCACAGAGGCTATTCTTTCACCTCTCCATGTGCGTCACTCAGAATGTTTTTCATTTAATATTATCAAGAATGGTGACTGGCATTTTACCAACCGTTCATCGCTATAGCCCTTATAGAAATGACGCAACACTGCTAGTACAGGTGATCATTAAATTGCTCTAAAGTGTGTTTTTGGGCCCAGAAATGCCTGTACTTGTACTGTGTGAGGCAGTTTCAAATGACATTACTATAAAGTAGCATGGGCGATTTAAAGGAGAAAGAAAGGTAAAAACTAAGTAAGCTTTATCAGAAAGGTCTATGTAAATACAGTCATAAGCACACAGAAACGCTGCACTGACTTCTCTGTCAAAAGATTTCTTGTGTCTGTAATTCCTGTGCCAGAGACAGGCAGCTCTCTGCTTTCTCCCTTCTCCTGCTGCCCCCTCCCTCAAAAATGCTAAGAATTCAGCAGGAAGCTGACTCACAGTCTAACTGAGCATGTACACTTGATTTCGGTCTCGGTGCAGGAGTGAGGCATTATGGGAACTTTCTTTACACAGCTCAGCGTTTTTCCTTCTTTTCTGGCTTCTGATCATCTGAACAGGTGAAATATGGGGAGATTTAAGGGCACTATTGAGACAACTGAAGGTATGCCTGCAGCTTGAGATTAACTCTTTATTAGCCTTTCCTTCTCCTTTTAAGCGAATTCTATGCCAGTTAAAATACACTGTTGAAAAGTCACCCACAAATGTCTTTAGCTTCAGGCTTTCTGAATCAGCTTGTACAATAAAGGCCATTTATAAAACTAATGGCAAATGATTTCCAAGGACTTTATCCTTGCATCTAAAAATAAATTTTATACAGTAGTTACCCCCAAATACATTATATACAGTAAGAGATAATGGGTTCTGACACCCCAGACACCCTTGCTCTCAAGAAAAAAAAAAAAAAAGATGCACAAAGGCTGGAGAAGGTTTCGGCTTTCTACATTTTAAAGGTGGCCATATGTGGGCTTATAAAAGCTGCCCAACTGTCTGAGTGTATTGGCCTGTGTATGAGGCCCGGGCAGGTTTAAACATCATGTTGGGGCAAGGAGTACATCAGCACTTGATACAGTCCTCATCCCAACAGCCTGTATCCCGCATTGTCATCCAGTCTTTTGAAGTATCTTATCAATCCGATATGGCCCATCTTAAAGGAGAAGGAAAGGCTAATAAAGAGTTAATCTCAAGCTGCAGGCATACCTTCAGTTGTCTCAATAGTGCCCTTAAGTCTCCCCATATTTCACCTGTTCAGATGATCAGAAGCCAGACAGGAAGAAAAAACGCTGAGCTGTGTAAAGAAAGTTCCCACAATGCCTCACTCCTGCACCGAGACCGAAATCAAGTGTACATGCTCAGTTAGACTGTGAGTCAGCTTCCTGCTGAATTCTTAGCATTTTTGAGGGAGGGGGCAGCAGGAGAAGGGAGAAAGCAGAGAGCTGCGTGTCTCTGGCACAGGAATTACAGACACAAGAAATCTTTTGACAGAGAAGTCAGTGCAGCATTTCTGTGAGTGCTTACGGCTGTATTTACATAGACCTTTCTGATAAAGCCTACTTAGTTTTTACCTTTCTTTCTCCTTTAAGTTGGGAAATGAGTGACCTTGCCAAACGAGCAGATATTCTGTGTATGCCCAGCTTAACAGTGGGAGATATCTGTGATAGTAGCTGCCTAAAGACTTGCATGATGCTGTGCTTGCTGTTTCTGCAAGAGCAGGATCATGCATAATGAAGTGAGATGGCTGTCCTCACACCATTATTAAAACTGAATTATTTGCATGACACACTATAATAGTGTTTAAATTGGCACATCACAACAGTATTCTTTTTTTAAAGGCCATATTTTCTTTTTTGTGGTGTTCTTATAATGGTCCTTTGTGTTATAATGGTTACTGATTTGAAATAAGCTTTTATAAGGATATTTGCCATCTTAAAACAATGTCACATTTGTTTCTTATAGGAATCCATCTATTCGATGGGGTTATGTTGCCACCAAATTTGCTCAGGTAGGAATTCTCGGACCCTTCTGTAATTTTAAATTAGAAGTTTACCGCTTTGTATATAGAAATGTTTTAACACAAACAAGTCTTATTGAAAAAGACCACCAGCATCTGAAAAACAAAGGTGGTAACAGAAAGGTGGTTACCCAATAGTGTTCACACTCACAATATAAAAACAAACTTAGCGGTTTTCTTGTAGGGGTAAGCTGTTCTACAACACACTAATCAATAGCATTCTGGTTGCTTTGTCCAAGGATCAGTGGTAATTTTCTTTTAAAGGTGGTGACTGGTGGTGGTGGTCTTGTTCATGTGCACCTTGTGGATGGTCCCCACTTCGCCTATTACTAGCTAGAGACTTTGCATGTGCATCAGTGAATGCAAATAAATTACCAAATGTTTGTGCTGTCCAACCATTACCAATACCATCCAAAGCTCTGACTAGTTTAGTCAAATGATTGCTTTGTATGTCAACCATATAGACATGCCTAGCCTCCTTAATATTCCTATTAAAGCAATGTAATGGTTTCAGTAATGTGAAGTAATAAAATGGGCAGTTTGGCTAACTCAGGTGAAACTGTTGAAATTGTGTACTTACAGCGCCTTTAATAGAGCAGTTGTCACACAAACGTCATAAGTGGTAAAATTTAGCCATACATTGCGTTAGTGCCCCAATAAGTAGAATCTGAGTTTAGTTTGAATGATTTTATAGCAGAGTTCCTTACAGTGGAGTAGCAAAAGAGAAGTTTAAAGAGGACATACACCATACATTTTTACAATGCACTAAACCATGTAAAATAGAAGTGCTTTTATTTTAATACCTTTGGGTTCAAATATGTCCATAACTGCTTGAAAACTGTGCTGTACCCAGCCCTTTTGCAAGCTTCCGGTTTAGACTCTTTAGTATGTGGCTGGGGCCAGTGGCCCTCAGTAACAGAGCCTCAGCTACTTTAAAAAGTGCAGTGAATATGCATGGGGTGCTACTGTTGCATAAAGCCTATCAGTCAGTGCTGGGACCACTTCCTGTGGGAGACTGAAGAGATATTCCCATCTTTTATTTCACTCTGGCTTCTGATTAGAGAGGTTGTGTATGCAGCTCTCATATAATGACAATTTTAGGAGGATAAAATGCTCTTCAAACATCTTTCTTTCTGCATCATTTCACATTTTGAGGGAGGATGAATATTATATCTGAATATAAACTTTATATAAAATGTCTCCTTTAAAGCAGGGCATGGTAGTGGACATAGGTGATGAGAAAAGGTGATGTAGAAGACTAAGGCCATTTGGAAAAACAAATGAAAAGAAATGCTTGTTTTTTTCTGATAAAGTGCCACTTGTATTATTATTTTTAAATCACTGTGCTATACTGACAAGTAAGGCTCATTACTAATTTCCCTGGCAGCAAACTTAATCTTGTTTTCACCTTGTAACAGATACCGACTATCATGTATGCTTTAAAAGGTTGCTTCTCATATTGTCTGTGGTGTTTTGTTACAGGTGCTAGGATGTCTCTTCTACGCCTACTATGTTTTTGTTCGTCTTTGTATCCCACTTTTCCGTAACATAAGTCAGGAGCAATTCAGCCTTCGAGTCCTGGTACTCTGCATTTTTAACTCCATCCTTCCAGGTAACTGGTACCAGTGCAACTGATGAAGTGTATTTTAAGACCTAGTATATCGTATATTCCACTCTTGCCTTCCAGGTGAGTGAATTTGAACATGTGCAGAATCATCACTCTTATCTCATGTTTCGTCAGGTGTCTTGGTGCTGTTTCTGGCTTTCTTTGCATTCTTGCATTGTTGGCTCAATGCTTTTGCTGAAATGCTGCGGTTTGCAGACCGAATGTTTTACAAGGTAACAACAAAATATGGCTGTATTTGTTTCTTGCTTCTGTCTAATAATCTCAAGCTCTGAAAGTTATCATTTTATTTGCCTACCTGGGGAAAGGTTTTCACCTTGACCTCACAGTTAGAGCAGCACTTCATATCTGTACTACACAGACTTTAAAATTAATCCTGGTAATAGAATTATGTGACTTTTGCAGGACTGGTGGAATTCCACGTCATTTGCCAATTATTACAGGACCTGGAATGTTGTGGTTCATGATTGGCTGTACTACTATGCCTACCGAGACTTTCTTTGGGTGAGAAGTAATAAATTGTGAAATTGCAAATGTATTAAAGCCTATATTTCATTTTTAAGTTCTGTGGCATTAGGGGCCACACAATCCTATTTTATTTAACTTTTTATTAAGCTCAAATAAATATTAGGTGATATTTAACTTGTTTCAGCATTAGCTGAGACAATTCATAGGGGGTGCACAGGGTAAGCTGGTTGCTACACCTTATGTTTTGGCCTTCAGTACTAGCCAAGGCCACAACAGCCCTTCAGCATTAAATACCTCTGCCTTCAAATATGCCTTTAGTAGTTTGCTACTTTTCTGCTGAAATCAGTTGCCTAAACCTAGAGACTGGCTCACAATATACAGTGAATATAAAGTTCACAATACAAGGCTGAACAGTGAGATGAAGTGTAGAAGTCAATGCATTCTGCCTCACAACTGATAAAAAAAAAAATCACCTTTTTCAGTGACAGATGTAACCCAACATTCTGCTTGATGATTTGCAGTAGTGCCAACGTTTGTCAGTCCAGAACATACTGAGCATGTGCAGTGTCACAGACACTTATGGCTCTGATTTTATTAGATGGGGATCTGTTTTGGACAGCTTTGAAGGGATAGATCAAAACTGATGCAGAGATGCTCTACCCCTGAGCTAATACAGTAAATTCATTATATAAAATACAGCATTACTAGTTGCATAATATTTATATATTAAATAGGCACTAAGAGAGTAATTTCTAATATTTATATACGTTTAAGAATTGGTGTATATTTTGTTATATACTTAAGTCTTGTTTTAATGATCATTGAATGTCATGTATTCTTTCAAATGACACACTTGGGCAGTTTTGTCCCTTATTGTTTTGATTCATTTGTTGAAAATAAAGATTCATTTGCAAACCCATGATTACCAAACTTGCAAAGATAAAAGCCAAATGCCAGACTTGCCATTATTTATACAGTTCTTTTTTTTCCCCCAAAGATTTTTGGCAGGCGCTTCAAGTCAGCAGCCATGTTGTGTGTGTTCACTGTCTCTGCTGTGGTTCATGAGTATGCGCTTGGCATTTGCTTTGGATTTTTCTACCCAGTTCTCTTCATCCTCTTTATGTGTTTTGGCAGTAAGTAAAAATCCTTGTAAATATTAGTTTTCCATATTCACAATGCATACTGTAGCATACAGCAATCACTGCAGACTAAATATGCAGACATTCTTAGTAACATAGTAGATAAGTTCATATACAGAGACCTCAGCAGTACAACAAAGCAGCAATAATCGACATTACAAACTAATGGAAATTGCTTCCTATTATAGTAAAATAAAATTCGACACAAATGACACATTGGTGCAAGTTCAGTTGCATTTCAACTTCCAAATTCACAATCCTGCGTCTATAAATATCGGTAACACTTTAGGTGATGCATATGCCTATCTTTAATATATGGTTTTTAATTTTTGTCCTAGTGCTTTTTAATTTCATTCTACATGACCGTCGGAAAGGTCCCATTTGGAATGTGATCATGTGGACATCCTTATTTCTGGGTCAGGGGGTCCTCATCTGTCTGTATTCCCAGGAATGGTACGCCCAGCGCCACTGTCCAATCAACAATGTAAGTATAAAGTAAGCAACAAGTGGTCCTCTGCATGTCCCCAACGGATTCCGACTCTACTTCAAAAATATACTTCAAACAGCACACACATTAGATGCAAAAGACATATATTGTATGCAAAAAAAATTATATAATCTGTACACATAAAATGCAATGCTTTGAGCCTGACTGGGCTCTTCCTCAAGGCATGTGAACAGTGACTCTGTGCAAAAATGGTTGCCTAGCAACCACAGGAAGTTTACATGGCAATAATGTCACTTGTGGCAACAGTTTATTCAAACATGCAAGCAGTGCTACAATAAAATGTGTGCGCTAGAAATATATATGGACCAACACCGCATTTCTTGTGAATATTAAATATTTATTTGCTCATTACTGTGAATGTATCATTGCATACACATAGGGGTATATTTATCATGCTGTGTAAAAAGTAGAGTGAAACAATACCGGTGATGTTGCTCATAGCAGCCAATCAGATGCTTTGCTTTGGTTTTCTAACTGTTGAAATCTAATTGCTGATTGGTTGCCCTGAAATATCACCAGTAATGCTTCACTCCACTTTTTACACAGCATGATAAATATTCCCCATAGTGTGCTGTTCATCATGAGTCTATTTTAGAAAGTAGGAAATAGTTTATCAGTTGGTAGGTTACAGATTGATGGGTCAGTTTAAGCACAGTGTGGGTGACAGGAGTGGGAAGTTCAAGTTGCAGTCAAAGCAGAGAGAGTAGAGTTCTAAGCAGCATGATCCCTTATATCTTGTAATACCCTCAATGTTAATATTAGGGTTGCTGTCAGTGTTGTTAAAAATTATAGATAATAAATATTTCCAATTGTTTGGATATCTAATTATCTAATATTACTATGTGATGGACATTTTATTTAAGCTTTACCATATCACAGAAAACACAACTTCCTTTTTTTTAAAAAAAAAAAAAAAAAAAAACTGTTTTGCATGCAAACTTTATGGCTTTTTATACGTTTCTTCTGATCTCTCTTCTGATTTATTAACATCTTTGCAAATATGGTGTTTACAGCTAATATGCATACTCACCCTGAGGTGATTTGAAACATGCTTCTTTTATACAAATGTATGGTAATTGTATATATGTAGACATGGACACTCAAGATGCCAATATCATTAACACCTTGAATTCAAAGCTGGATTTCAGCATACTGTAGAAGAGGCTAAAGCTCATGAGTTTGCTATTTGACCACCACCTAAAGATTTATTGGTAAGGGCTCTGGTACACGGGGAGATTAGTCGCCCGCGGCAAAACTCCCTGCTCGCGGGCGACTAATCTCCCCGAGTTGCCTTCCCTCTGCCATCCCACCGGCGAACATGTAAGTCGCCGGCGGGATGGCAGACGCGGCGGCGCGATTTCGCGCAAATCGCCGAAAAAGACTCGCAAGGCTTTTTCGGCGATTTCCCGAAATCGCCCCGCCGCGTCTGCCATCCCGCCGGCGACTTACATGTTCGCCGGTGGGATGGCAGAGGGAAGGCAACTCGGGGAGATTAGTCGCCCGCGAGCAGGGAGTTTTGCCGCGGGCGACTAATCTCCCCGTGTACCAGAGCCCTAACTGTAGTAAAGATTGCAATACACATGGCGATTTAAGTTGGCACTTCAGGACCTTGAGGCCAATTCTGCAACTTCTCTGCCCATGTATGGGGCCCTCCGACGGGCCTCCCTGGCAGGTGTTGATAGGACAGGCTTGATTTTCCTGTTGAATCAAGGACTGCATGGGCTTATTGTATGTGGAAATGTTGGTGGAAGCGCATAAAATAAAAACAGAAACAAAATATAGTGCAGATCAAATGGATGATGTGTACACCAAATCCCAAAAGTGCTCAACAATTTGTTTAAGACAATGTGTAACCCCCAAACATAGTGTCTAGTATAAATGCTCACCAGACACCATTACATTATGCATATGGTCTATATGCTCCATATGTAATGGTGTCTGGTGAGCATTTATACTAGACACTATGTTTGGGGGTTACACATTGTCTTAAACAAATTGTTGAGCACTTTTGGGATTTGGTGTACACATCATCCATTTGATCTGCACTATATTTTGTTTCTGTTTTTATTTTATGCGCTTCCACCAACATTTCCACATACACTTTTGAGGCTCATCTAAAGGGGAGCTGTTCTCAAGAGGAAAGCTGCACTTGATTATATTGAAGACTTCTTATTAAGGACTATCACCGAGAAGCGCTGAGTTTTTTTGGGTGTTTCACTCTAAAATATTGCATGGGCTTATTGTTGCGGTCCTTGCTCTGATGACTCCTAGCTCCTTTATTGCAGTGTGATAATTTTGGCCCTATGGCCAAACAGTTGGATTAAAACCTTTTTAGGGGATAAGATTCACTTTAGCAACCTCGCAAATGAGCAGATCTTATATTGTAAGTCCCATTGGAGTATTGACATCAAACCTCTGCCAAGCCTTGATTGCTTTCTCTTATGTGTAATTTAAATAACCTTTTTTACATTTTTTTGTCATAGCCTGCCTTCATTGATTTCTTGAAACCACGTTCTTGGACTTGTCGTCTCCAGCTTGAAGATTAGCGCTAACAGAATGATGCCTCTCATGCTGCCAAGGGCCAGTACTTTTTTTATTCTGGTAGAAAAAACAGCTGCCCTTCTCCATCTGGACTATGTACTGATGTACCAGAAATGAAGATGCAGCTATTGCTTAATGTTTTTGTTAAATGAGTCATGGATTATAATTGTTTGGTCTTGTTGTTCTTGATTCTGAGCCAGTTCCTATGGGCCAGACAGCTGAACAAAATGTTAGGCGAGACTTTGCACTCTCTTACTGTATGGATGTTTGAATACTGTAAATTCTCTCTTTTACCAAAATTATTGTGAATGTAAGGAATAACTGAGAAGATTATTCCAGGCATTTTTGTATGTACCCTTGCACAGTGCCACTACTAATAGATGAAGCAATGTATTTTCAAAGGACTCAAGCCTGAATATGTACTTGCTGCATTAAGAAGCAATAATAAGTAGGAAATCCTTACATTCCTCCATAATTGCCAAAGATCGCAGTGCTGTTGCAGATATACTTTTTATTTCAAAATACCATGAAAAACACACAGCTGATTGTATGGTCACAACTTTACTTTTACAAATTGCACATTTTTAATAACAGAAGAAGGATGCGAATAACCAGGGGTGCCAGTTTTTGCTGTATCCTAATTTTATAAAAAGAATATTCTGCTATTTCCAAGTAACATACTTTTCAGGTTTGGGGCAAACCCAGGCATAGGCATACAATATTATGTTACCGTGCAAATTCTAAATATCTTTTGTGCACCTGCCTTATTATTTTCTCTGAGAGCATTGTGTTAAGGTTTTCTTCCTGAATGCACAGGGTTAAACTTTTGTTTCAGTAAAATCAGTATTGGTGCCATTTTTTTTCTCCTTTCTATAATGGTTCATTATATGAAAAATACACGCTGGCTTGGGTTTTGTTAATTTCTACTGGTTCCCCCCCCCCCCCCCCCCCCCCCCCAAAAAAAAAAATCTCTTGGAGGATGTGAGTAGCTGGATACTTAGTATTGCTAAAAAAATGCAGCATGTTCATTCTGAGTAACTGTTTTAAATTATTGTTGTTATTTCTGTAGACTGAAAAACTGTAAAAGATGCTTTTGTAGAAACAGTGACTTTTTTTTTTTTTAAACTTCCTATTGGATAATATTCTGTTGCACAATGGTTGACCAAATGAAGAAACTGAAGCGTACAAGAGGTTGACAAGCCACTTAAAAAGGGAGAATTAACATCTTACGCTTCAATGTACAGACTACTTGGGGGTGACGGTAATAACTGAACTGTGAGCGGCTTCAAATTACTTCTTTATCTCCACACTGATTTTGTAATAATATTTCAAGAAATTAAGCAACAGCTTCCAGAATTTCAGTGCTCTCCTGGCCTATAAGAACATGTATTTTTCCAGGGTTCCACGTTTGTAAAATCGCACCAGTCTGGACAACACAAGCCCACTTTGTGGACTTTATAAAAGGAGTTGCATATAGGTAGACTTTGGTCTGATAACAGTTCACTGGGAAATAGTTTTTTTGCCTTTGCTAAGTTTACAACTAACTGGTGGCCTGGTATTGCCAGTCTGTAGGTTTTCCAGTTTTTTTACATATATATATTTTTGTATTCCGTCCTCAAATTGCACTCTCTGTTCTGGAATAGCAGATTATATATTTAAACATGAAGATGTTGAGTAATCACAAAATGTTGAGCCATTTTATTGTGTGAGATTATTAGTTTTAAGTGAAAGTAAGTATTAAACATGGACAGCAATGATTGTGTATCTCATGTGAGTCTTAATTTTTACTTATCAATGAAATCAATGTTTAAAATGAAGTTGCTGCTTGTTCTACTAAATAAAAATTACTAAGAGCTAGGTGAATTGTTTCTGCATGGGCAGAGTGTCCTTAACCCTTTTACTGTGAGTTATTGACAGCAATTCAAGATGGGGGTGGCACCACCACCAGGTCCAACCCCCAGAAACAGGGATCCATCCTCTCGCGATACTTCCTTGGAAGGTTTTTTTTATTAGCGTCCGGGTTCATTTCCTTCTGAGTGAAGGAACATATAAACACAGCAGCCAGTTACTATGGCACCCAGGTGCAAAAGGGACACCCAGGTCACACTCCTGAGACTTCCAGGAGTATGGGGGAATGCCGGGAACTTGAGTCCTGGCGCAAGAGAGGGGAAGCCGGGTATGCACACCCAGGTCAGCCCCTCACCCGAGACTTCCAGGAGTACAGGGGGAGAGCCGGGATGTTGAGTACAGGCACAAGTGAGGGGAAGTCGAATATGGACACCCAGTTCACCCTCCTGAGACTTCCAGGAGTACAGGCGCGAGTGAGGGGACTCCCAGGTCACCCCCGGCTTCCAGGCGCACAGGTGGAAAGCCGCGCAGTTGAGTCCAGGTGTGAGTGAGGGGAAGCCAGGTATGGACATCCTGGTCACCCTCCTGAGACTTCAAGGCGTACAGGGGTAAAGCTGGGAAGTTGAGTACAGGCGTGAGTGTAAAGCCTCTGTAACAATCAAATAGAAGAAATCTAGTAGGCCAAAGTTAGCTGTATCAACCTCGACTCCAGTAAAAGGCGGGATTTGCAGGGCAGAGTTACCAGGAGGCCCCACGCAGGCTTTCCACCATGTGCAGTGGACTCCTCTGCCAGTGCTTCCACTTCTACCTCCTCCAACAACTCAAAAGACATATTTGGGGCACTCAGAGTGCTACTGCTGCCACTACCTTCAGTTTCTAGGTCACTCGGCACATACTCTGGATCGGAATAGTTAATTTCTGTCGAACTAGAGGCCAGGCGGGCAGGATCACTTGTCTTCCCAGGCAGGCAGTCTTCCAAAGTGCCAGTAGGTAGCAGGAGAAATCCAAGATACAGAGGGTGCAGCAAGGAGTGAGGTCTGAGCATGTGAACACAGCCTTATATAGGAGATCAGAAGTCACGTAAACTCCTGCAAGATTACAGATTGAACCCTGTACCCCATTGGCTACAAGGATGTCGGTCAGATTCCAAACCAGGTTCTGACATGACCCAGACGTCACTTGCCTAGTGACAAGCACCTCTACCCAATTATGGCTTGACTACGGTTCCCCATTGGCTCCAGGGATGTCAGTCAAGTTCCAAACCTGGATGTGATGTGTATTGTAACATATTCCACTACCAGCATGTGGCACACTTTTGATGGGATCATAAATTTTATGATCTGTGGCAGGGAAACAGTTAATCAATTTCATTTTGTTACTGCTGGACCAGTGAAATGGTGTAGCAATTGAATTTTTATAGTTATTGGAATTTGACCTTTCCAAATAAATGTCTCATTTTCTGTTTTTACAGAAAATTACTTGTTGAAAAGGGGGGAAGAAAACATTGGAAGAGAGAGACAGTGGTTTTCAAAGCCATTAAGTCACCAGCAAAAAGATGACCCCAATAACGCTGAGCCATATTTTGGGTAGAAACTGCTATTGTGCTCTCTACAGTATTGATTTGGGGCGGCACGGACCCCAAAAACACCACCGCAGTTTCTCTATATCTGAATCGGCAGCCATCTTTATGCTTTAATGCAATGTGTACAAAATTGGATCTCTACTTTCCTGAAGGTATCAACTTGTTTACATGCTCATGCTTCTACTAAATGCCCCTGAGCAAATACATTAGTATCACAGTGGGAAAAAGCTGTGAAAGCAGAGGCAAAGACAGTAACTTTAACTGTGAAACAGTGTGGGGTATATTTATCATTCTGTGTAAGAAGTGGAGTGAAGCATTACCGGTGATGTTGCCCAGGGCAACAAATGAACAATAAGATTTCAACAGCAAAGCAGCTGATTAGCTGCTGTGAGCAAATCAGAATGTTTTACTCCACTTTTTACACAGCATAATAAATATACCCTAAAGAGCATATTTATCATGCTGTGTAGAAAGTGGAGTAAAACTTTACCAGTGATGTTGCTCATAGCTACCAATCAGATGCTTTGCTTTGGTTTTCTAACTGTTGAAATCTAAATGCTGATTGGTTGCAATCCCACCGGCGATTTACATTCTAGCCGGTGGGATGGCATTTCGGGGTTAACTATCTCACTCTGCTAGAGAGTGCTATTAAGGTGTTCTTCTAGGCTTGCTATTCCTCACTGACGGGGTCCCTACCCCCGACTTCTTGAGATAAAATGGATTCTCTAGGGTAGGCTGGCTTTACTGGGGCCCTGTTGATCCCAGGCTCAGAGGAACTTCCACCTGAGTCAACAGATGCAGCCAAAGAGGAAGGCGCACCCCTTTGCTAAACACTGTATGAGAATGCAAAGGGAGTGGTTAACCAAATAACCAATAAGGCATAAGTGCAAAGGATGAACTAGATACATGGGTATTCGCCCAGTAACAGCATAAACTAGGAAGTTGTAGGGTTTAAAGCCATAGGGGCACATTAACCCTATGGGTCCCTAAACTTGGAGTTTTAATAAACAAAGTTCATGTTTGCAAGAGATACTGTTAACACTGATAATTTCCTGCAGTCAACATTGACCAGTGTTTCATTTGGGATTCTCTCAATCCAAGAGACAAATTTCCAGTTTTTAAAATGGCAACTAGGCTCTCCTAGCGCAGAGAGCACAATTGCGCTCCTTACACTAACAACGCGACTTTCCCTCCCTTCAGGCAGCAAATAAGCACAGCCTAGGTGCCTTTTTGGCCAAAATAACAGGGTAAAAATAATAAGTGTCCTTCACAGTAATAACACTTCTGGGATGTCAGGGGTCTCATAACAGCTCAATGCTTTCCTCATCATCTTACATAGCAATTTGAAGGGAGTAGGTGGACATTTTGTTTGAGGAGACTACCAACTCAAGGCTTTTCACAGCGTGTTGTTGGGCAGCGCTTTAGCCCTTGTTTGGAAGAGTAACGCCATAAAGCAGCTTTTTTACGGCTTAACTACGTTCACTCATAGGCTAAAGCTGATCTACAAGTTGCTGCTTTCTTAGCTCTGTATTAGTGTATTCTCACATCCGAACGCCCTAAGTAAAGGGAGCAGCTTTTTCCTGAGCTTTTATTGCTTCAACAGTACACTCAAACGCGCACCCCGAGCGACCTTTCCTGGAAGCGCCAGACCAATAGGCGAGCAGGATGAGAACACGTCAGAATCAATAAGCGTGTAGGCGATCTGCCATTGGTACTATAGATATGGGCGGGGGCGTTGCCATGGTTCCCGTCATGGCGTTTGGATGCTAAGGAAAGTAAAGTAGAAAGCATAGTTTTATGTACGTGTGATAAAATGCGTGGGAATCGCGGGCCATTAACTTTGAGGCTTTGGTGAAATGGCTTATGACTCCCTTCCTCTTGACGTCCTAGAAAAGATAAACCATGTCAGTTACTGGGTTTCCCTCACCGCCTATGGAGCCAAGACCTCCAGGAAGAAGGGGACTGGGCAGTCGAAGCTTGGTGCCGTTGGGAGAGAACAGTACAGGTATGAGATAGCAGATTGATGACATGGGGCTGATTTTAACTATTGGGTATTAACCTTTAACAGGCTGATTATACCAGGCTGTGAGATCTATGGCTTATCATTTATAATAATGATATAACTATTATTAATTTTCAAGAAAAATGTGGGACCCCTGAGCAAACCCATTCTGGCACAATATCCCAGCATAAAGACTACATCCCAGAAGAAATTCTGCAAATTTTGACTTCTGCTACTAGTGCTTCCCACAAACTGGATTTGGAAACTCGGAAAGATGCAAAGGTATGTACAGTATGTGTAAACTGCATGTGTGGCACAATACGTGTGCAGTGGTGCCAGAATACTTACATATTTTCTATTACAAACACACTGCTGTAAATAGCATTACTGTGAATAACAGAAGCTCAGTGGTGCCCAACCTTTACCAATGTGAGGTCTGTTTTTAGTCAAGTTATCATGTCAGCATCTACTACCTTCTGTGTTACATGGAACTTTATTGTATTAGACATATACTTTTTTTATTTTAACTACACAAATGTAACAAAATCTAATTACTATTTGGCCATTTAGTTATATCAAATGCGCACACTCCCTTAGACCTCTCTACTTTTGGGGCCTTTTATGTAATGGGCCCAGGTTCATTGTTTGATCCAGTCATTTGCTGAAAATCACCATGCAAAGTCAACTTTGTGAAGGAATATAGCACACAGCTGTTTGTTTGTGTTTATTAGTGCACACCTGACAAAATGCTCTGTCCCAAAACATTGTGACCTCTAAATAAACAAAGTGACACAGCCTTGCATCCTTCTTTGTAGTTTGCCTTTTTGTGGCGATTCTAAGGAAGTGCTTATATTTACTGCACCAGTCTCTTATACATCTGTCAGCTAATATAGTTACAGGTTAAGTATCTGTTGTTCAGAATGTTTGGGACCTGGGGTTTTCCGGATAAGGGCTCTGGCACACGGGGAGATTAGTCCTCTCAAGGCAACTTCTGCGATTTCACTGAAATCGCGCCGCCGCGTATGCCATCCCGCCGGCGATTTACATTTTCACTGGTGGGATGGCATTTCAGGGAGATTAGGCGCCTGCGAACAGGGAGATTTGTCACGGGCGACTAATCTCCCTGTGTGCCAGAGCCCTAAGGGATTGTTCCATAATTTGGATCCCCATACCTGAAAATCAATTAAATAATAAATAAACCCAGTAGGATTGTTTTTGAGAAATATGGATTCATGCAGTTTAATTAAGCTAGAAGTACTAGGTACTGTTTTTTTTATTACAGAGAAAAAGGAAATTAAAAATTAGATTGTTTAGTTTAAAATAGAGTCTATGGGAGATGGCCTTTCTGTAGTTCTTGATAACAGGTGTCTGGATAAGGGATCCCACACCTGTATTATTATTATTATTATTATTAACACTTTTAACTTATTTAGCAGTATGTCCATACATAGGTGTAAACAACGAACATACAGATTACATACAAAAGACAACCAATAAACTATACAAGAGGTAGAACCTGCCAAAAAGAACTTACAGTTATTATCCAGTGTTTCTGTATATAAACAGGATGATTGTAATTATTTAACATATTAAATGCTTTCTGTGTGTTAAGGTGTGTCTTCGTTCTACTGATAATGCTTGGCACCACCAGCTCAGAAGGAGCAAGTTTAACCACTTGATTGAGCAGCCAGTCTGTCTTAAAGGAGCTGGGAGGTAACAAAACTTCAGATACCTTGTCTTGTAAATCTAAAGTTCTCTCACTGTCACTGTCTTTTGTCATTCAAGTGGCAACATGGGTCATAGATTTTTGCTGGTTTGGCTACTGCACCAAACAAGCAGATACATTTAAAGTACATAAATCAGATAACTTTTATATAAAGTCAGATGGTAAATTTTCATTTTTCATGTAGATTTAGATATAGATCTATAGATTTAAGTTTTTAGTTAGATTTTAGTTAGTTATTATGGCACTGCGGATATTTTGGCCGTAGATAAGATATGTTGTTTGGAAATTATGCTTTTTGCAGTATATAACAGCTGACATAGTGTTTCATGTTTGCTTTCCAGGGACATTTCCTTCCTCTGTGATGTTATTCTTTCAGATAAAAGGAACAGATCAGTAACATCCTTGCAGCCCATCAGCCATAAGAATGACACATCTAAAGTAGGTTTTAAATTCAGTGTTGTACTATTATTTCTGCTTACACACGTCCTCTCCCCATGTGGATTTCAGGTATTCCTTCATAAGCCAATAATACAATTACAAGGTCTGGTTTTTAAAGACACAACATTGGGGGTACTCTGCAATGGAAAAATAAAATCAGTGTATTAAAATTAACAAAACTTGGAACATTTTATTTTAAATATTAAAAATACAATGTATCCAGCAGGGTGATTTAAAGGTGGCCATACACAGCAGATTTAAGCTGCCGATTCGGTCCTTCCGACCATTTCAGTAGCTTATCTGTCCGTGTGTGAGGACACCCGATGGGACTACGCTACTGATATGTTGCCAGTTCAGCATTCACTGGCAGATCACAATCTACGATTCAGGCAATACTGATATAAGGAAACCAGTGAACCAAAGACAACTAGATATGAGAAACACCTGCAGGCTAATGTCCAACAGAGCAAGTTAGTCGCCTGCAACAGATCTTTGCAACCTGCGACTTTGGAAAGCCGAAGCAATGTGTAGGCCTTTCCACTGGCGACTCCTAACTTGCTCCATCGAACATTAGACTTACATGGTTTTTTATATTATTTGTAATTTGAATTGCTGATCTTTTGGAATTTTTGGACTACTCTTGGGATAAATAATCAGCAACAGAGCAATCCATATATATTTAAATTAAGGCTATTCTAAAGGGTGTATGGTATCACCAGTGAGTTCTCAACTGACTGAATTTTGGAACAAAAGTGAGAAACTTTGCTTTATCTGCAGGTTTTTGAGGTTAGTTTACAAGCAGAAAGTCCTAGTGTAACTACTCATTATCAGTCTCCTTATGACTTATTACATTTCTTCCTGTGCAAGGATCCAATAAGTTTGAGATTCTGTTTCCAGTGGTGTTCTCATACTGCTCCAGCCTAACATGAAAATTGAATGCTTTAGTGTAGCAGCCAATAGAGAAGGAGCATAACATAATAAATTATAGAGAATAAAGTCATCTAATATATTTCACTAAGGTCCTGAATATGCAATCACAAAACAAATTAGCAATGAAATATGCAAAATCAAACATACTATACCAAATGACGTAAGGGTGCATCCAAGTGCCACATGGTCCTCATGCTTCGTCCTCTATAACCATTAAATGTTTTTGCATATTTCACTGCTAATTTGTTTTGTATTTTATGACAGTAGAGAAGAAGGGCAGAGTCTTTTAAACAAGGCAGTGTTATAAACTTATACTGGTGCTTTCCTAAAAAACAGCAGTATTCTTTGCAGAAGCCACATAAGGTCACTGGCACATCCTTATAATTCATTGAGATTGGTTAGTCTTTAAATTGTATGCACACACATCTAGCCCTGACATGTTGCTGGTGTACCCAGAGGCTCTAAGTTGTGCTGCCCTTAAAGGAAAAGTAACACTAAAAAAAATCCATTCTACCCTGCCCCAATAATTGCCCTATCCTGCACATCATTTATTATTTTGAATGCTTTATTAGAAAATACCTGCTAAAACTTGGCTTCCGGTTATTTGAAATAAGGTGATACGGCGATGCAGGGCTGAATCCACTATGCAATGATCTATTGATCGATCCTAGCCTTCCTTCTGTATAGGAAGGAGTCAGGCTAGGCTCGGTCAATCGATCGTCACATAGTGGATTCTTCCCTGCATTGCCGTATCGCCTTATTTCAGATGACCGGAAGCCAAGTTTTAGCAGGTATTTTCTAATAAAGCATTCAAAATAATAAATTGTGTGCAGGATAGGGCAATTATTGGAGCAGGGTAGAATAGATTTTTTACTTAAAAATTTTTAGTGTTACTTTTTCTTTAAGATGCAGCAAGCATTGTGCTTGGTTGGTAAATGCATCATGTATACAGCTGAACTGTATAGTGTATTCACGTTCATAGGAAGAAGGTATTCAGGAGAGTCTTGTGCCAGAAGAATACTATATTGTCAAGAATAAAGGCATTTTAGGACTGGAATATCACGAGGAGTAAGTAGCATTGAAACAAATCCTTTGTTTTATCTTATCGAAAATAAAACACGCAAGCATGCAATAATTAAATTTGAGTGTACATAGAGACCAAGAATCGCACACGTATTGCAGTAACCTTAAATTTTTCATAAATGTCATATCTAAAATCCAGATTTTGAATGTTCCATGTGTCCATTGTTCATTAAACGTATAAGAAAATGTAAAGAAAAACATTTGTAAATACGTAGTGATTTTTATTAGTTCATGGTAGATGTACACTAACTGCAAGAACAGAAAATTAACTCTTTATTCGACACACAGTAATTACAATTTTTTTTTTTTTTTTTTTTTTAAAAAGGATGAAATATTAGTTAGGCTTTACTTTTCCTTGAGGTTTTTTAGCTGAGGAATACATTATGTAATTTTTATTTAACTTTCTCCGATATTTGCATTTTAATTAAAACATTGTACTTTATGTTTCTATTCCTGATACAGCAAGTATACAACCCTTCTAAAAGATGATGAGAAGAAGCTACGTCTCTTCCCCTCCTTGTAAGTTGTGAGCTTTATTGTTCTTAAAAACTATACTATGTCTTTTCATCTGGTTAAATTGAGTCCATAAATGTCAAGTTCAAATGGTTCTTCTTTATATTTGAACAGGAAACCCAGTGGAAGATCAGAGGTTCTTCAGCTGATAAAGGTGATGGACAGCATGTTGAAGGATGCAGGAGTAGACGAAGACCTTAAACTGGAAGGTCCAACTCCGGTAAACCTTTATGGTTGCTTTACTTTAGGCCAGTTTAATTAATACTTTCAAATTAATTTAACTGTTCACATACGAGGAATGTAACCAGGTTGATGTACTGTTACATCCCTAGTAAAACAAGTGTCAGAAGTCTGTTCTAGTAGACAGTAAATAAATATCTATAAAACTGGTAATGCTAATGACAATTACATGTTTAACTACTGCTACTAAAATGTAAAGTAATTTTAAAATACAAAATTATTATTTAAACTACCTCCATGTTTGCTGTTATAACAGGAGCATGGTGTCATTCAAGAACATGTTGTGTTCTGCTGATTTGCTTGATTAGAAGAGAGTGTTCAGTTAACCTACTCCTGTTTATAGGTAAAGAAGACACTAAAAATACAGTCCACTTCCCATCCCAACCTGCATAGTTTCTAAACCAGCTAAAATTTGTCACTGACAGTGTTGGACTGGGCCACCAGGATACCAGGAAAACACCTGGTGGGCCCAGGTGTCAGTGGGCCCTCCTGCTCACCCAACCATTTTCCTTGCATTCCTATACCATTACTCAATTCTATATGGGAAGAAACCGAAGAAATGGAGGAAAGGTAATAATACTATGTAAAAAGAAGTAATTAAGAGACTAAAGAAAGTGGGTGAACAGGGAAGGAAAGGTAGTCTGGAGAGTGGGACTAAGGTCTAAGGTTTTCTGGTGGGCCTTGGCACCCCAGTCCGACGCTGCCTACTGATATCTTTTCACTTGTATTACAGATTCATAATCTGCTGGAATTGCTTAAGGCCGAGCAGAACATATACAACATTGTGTTTCATGAAGTTATCCGTCAAGTCAGCGTGGAGTGCGTGGAGAGAGGGGAGCTGCTTGCTAAGCTCAGGTCAGCAATAAGGAAGTCTAAGTAGTATTTTAAATACTTTTCTTTTTTTATGAAGGGAATCTTCATTTTGTTTTCTCTCAAAACAATAATGGCGTCATTTATTTGTAAAAAGAATATTTTTTTTTTCTTCCTAAATTCTAGCAGAGATAGCCATATATATATTTTGCTAAGAAATTTCAATGTAAATGTACTGCAATATTCAAAGCGAACCCAAAGTAGTCATAATGATGGTGCATTCATGTCTTGCCTGTGGCAGTTTCGATGTAAATGTGCAAATGCAGAACTGCAAATAATGGTTGTCCTTTATACTTAACCAACAGACAATTTATATCATAATAAGTAACACTTTTTACAATTCTTACCAGTTTGACATTGTCCTTTTACATTTTTTACCGCGAGCAACGTTTTTGTTGATGTTTTATGTGTCATTAATCACATAATGGGAAAAAATACAGGTTGCAGTGGTAACAGAAGTGAGGGAGTAAAATTCGAAATAATTTTTATTCGTTTGCTGATGTCACCTATCATGTGTGCATACCATTGGTTTGTGTGTGTGCACAGTGCCTCATACAAGCCAGAGGGTGGACTTTAGAACTTAAAAATGTCATTTTTCTATATGGGATTATCCAACAGTACATGCTATTTAAAAAGTATATTTTTCACAAAAATGCTTTGTTTATATGCTTTGTTTATAAACAGTGTTTTACGCATGCGATGTTATGTTTCCCTTTATGTGACATTCTGTACTAATCTATAGGGCATAGTTTCCCTTTATATGCACAGTTTTAAAACACTAAAGCCTGTCAGTCCAATAGGAGCTACCCCAGGGGTGTAAATACAGGGGAGTGTAGGGGGTCCAGTAAAATATCTTGGTAGAATAGGTCAACTTACCAATGTTTTTGGACCCTAAATTGAATTTGCTGTGGGGCCCAGTAACATCTAGTTATGCCACTGAGCTACCTCTCTTCTTGAAAGTACAACATAATCCACTGCTATGTGTAATGTAAAAATATTTCACATAGATATATAACAAAGCCTGCACCAGAATTGTTAATAAAGTTGTCAACATATTTCAATTGATACATTTTACAGCATCAACACTATCCTATTTAACTTTTGAGCTAAAGATTTATCCAGCAACATTTTGTTCATTTTCTTTCCCGTCATTGTGCTTTCCACTTATCCTTTACTATCTGCAAATATTTTATCTCCACCTGTTAGCAATGTGCAGGGCCGGAACTAGGGGTAGGCAAAAGAGGCAGCTGCCTAGGGCGCAACGATTGGGGGGCGCCAGGCAGCAGCCTCTCCTGCCTACCCCTAGTTAAGTTTTGCGTCGCACCGCTTCGAATCGCACACCGCGCCGCGCCCCCCGTAGTTGCGGTGCAGGAGCGAGGTAGCCGACCGGGTTGCCTAGGGCGCCCGATCGGCTCGGCCCGCCCCTGGCAATGTGTATGGCAATGTGTCTATTAGTTGTGTATAAGGTTGGTCTCTGGGTCAGGATTACATACCTTTTGTTACATTTAAGCTAGGCATACAGGTAAAGATCTATTAGTCTGGCAGGCCAAAGTAGATGCATGCAATCTTTTGGCCCCTGGGCCAACTTTTAGAGCATATTGGGCTTATGCAGACCTGTCAGGAGAAGTCTGCACCAACAGCCCAACTCTGCAGGATTTTCTTACATACTTCATTTGTTGGCCAATAACTTGCTGGCAACTAAAGGGTCTCAAATTACTTTTCCCATATTCTCAGCAGTTTTATTTTTTCTTGCAGACAGCGCTATGCAATGCTGTTTGACAAAATTCCCCGTCAGGTGCTAAGCCTGTACAATGACCTTCTGGCACAAAGAGCACTGGACCGATGCCTGACTAAGGAAATCATGAATTTCAAGAACTCCATTGAGGATATGACCAAGTTAGTCATAAAAACTATGCAGTGAATTGGTGGTGAAGTGTTTTAACGTTAAAGTAAAAATGTAGCTTACATGATAGGAATTCAGTTAAATATGTATTGTAATGAAATGTTTGCCCTTGCTTTTATGCAAAACAGATGCATTCAGTAAGCTTTTTTTGTTACTTTGCTAACGTTGTGGATTGCTTTGTTGTCTGTGAATCATTGCCACACATGGTAGGTCTCTTTATTAAATTTGATGGTCATACAACTAGATTGGTGGCCAGTTTAGCCCGATGTTATGGTTTACTAAATGATAAGACCACTTAAATTGGCTGGCTGTGTGCTGCTCTCTTCTGTGATTTTCTCCTTCACCACATATCCCATGAAGATTGCAGCAGAGTTCTGTTAGAAATCTGATCAGCCAGCCTGTTGAACCACCATTTGGGGATAACAAATTTCCTCTGCAGTTTATGTCTGTGTATGAATAAGCATATAAGTGGGTCCAGGCATGAAAACCATCAGTGCCTTTTTTTGTGTTGTCTCTGTAAAAACTGTTTATACTGTATATATATATATCAAACTCAACAGTAGAAAGCTATAGCGTCAATCAAGTCAGTGATTTATTTCAGCATACCATCTACGCGTTTCGATCACCACAGGATCGTCATCAGGATCCTGTGGTGATCGAAACGCGTAGATGGTATGCTGAATGTTGAAATCCCAGAGATATAGATAGATATATACAGGTTAATTTAATAAGCAGGGTGTATTTACCCCATAAAGACTCAAATTATACAATGGTGTCTCTGATCTTTGTCCAAATTGTCTTATTGCTTTGGCTCCTGTATTCACATAATTTGGGAGTACTTCAGATTCAGAGTTTGTATAGAATTATGTTTTCATTATATTAATGATAACATGAACTTATGTTATAATATCAGTCTTGTAACTTTTACAACTATTTTACTATGATAAAAAAAGTTTAATTATTGCCCTGGATGTCTACAGACAGTAATTCCTATTTAAGGGGGAAGCTCATCTATCTTTTCAGGGGCTGCTCAACAACTTGGACCATTTTGTAAAAACTAACAAGCAAGTTTCAGTTTACTCCCCTTTTCCAATATCTCCCCTTGCACCCCTCCAACTTTTCCTCAACTCTTTTTTTTCTGTTTATTTCGTGTTGCTCATTGTTAAATGAAAACAAAAATCAATAAATAAAAGCTTAACAGATATTATTACAAGGCAATTAATATTCAATTATATTTATGTGTTCTAGTGAGCTGTACCAGGTAAGAGAGCATGACCTGCGAGTGAGCAGAGATGCAAACCAAGCACATGCAGAACTGGCTAAAGCTCTAAGCGAGGCAAAGAAGAATGCAAAGTAAGAATATCCATAATCCAAACTTCATAATCCACTATCCATAAAGCCTAAAAAGGTCCATTTATAAACACAGTGCTACTTGCAAATGGCTGTTTACCAGCGGTGTAACTACAGAGGAAGCAGACCCTCTGGTTGCAAGGAGTTCTAGAAGCATAGAGGGACCAGTAAGGCCCTAATTATTGAACAATTGCAATATATCTTGGACATCGCTGAATTTGTTATCAGGGCGCCCTGAGGCCGCCCCCCATTCGCGCCCCCCATTTGCGCCCCCCGCATGTGCATTCACTAAAGTTTACTGTGCGTCCAGTCCCCATTGCTCCATATGTGAGCAAAATTTCTGTGCATCTAATGTTTTAGAGACCTAAATTTAATTTTCTTTGGGGCCCAGTAAAATCTAGCTATGCAACTGCTTTTTACTCTACTATCAGGACTCTGACAAGGACAGAGAGATTTTAAAAAAATAATATTGCAGAGTTGTGCTCCTGCAGTAGGACCCCAGGCCTGTGCAGTTTTTTACTAAAAGGAGCTCAAAAACTGTGAAGTATTTAACAAAAGCACTGAAAGGGCATAGATGAAAACTGGTGCTGAACTTATGGATTCACCAGATCTTTTTTTGTATCCAGGGGATACATGAAGACTGAAAATCAACATACACAATTTGTCTAAATTTTTCACTGCAACACAATTTAACTACATTTCTGGTAATTTTTTCCAGTATCCTAGATGAATACCGGGAGCTGTATGAATTACAGAGATCTCGCCTGGAAAAACATCTTGTTGACCTAACTGAAGAGAGGGATCTCTGGAGCTCTGCAACATACATGATTGCAAGCAAGGTTGTTTTAGTTCACTTTTCAACCCGTGTTACTTAATTCTACATGCACACATCCACCCACATATGCACTTGAGATATTATATTACACTTCACTTTAGATATTGTAAATTTTAAGTTTGCTGAGGCACTAAATTTTGCATTGGTACTTTATGACACATTTATGTGCAATATGGTAAATAAAATTGGAATGCGCAAAATATTACATTTTGCATTTTAAATATGGTAAATGGTAAGTTTGTCAAGGTATTATATTTTACACTAGCAATTTATGGAAGTTATGGGTTTTTAATATATTTAGGTACAATATTGCAACAGATACCGCAATGTTAAGATAGGAAGCACTATACATACTGTGCTTCTATTTAGAGAAGCATTTTTAAGCCATACATACAACCAGGTCACCAAACGCCTTAAGTGCATAGTGCAAGACTGAAAATTAGCACCAAAACTTAGCACGGATGCAGAGAAAATGTAAGTATAGAACCAGTTGTTAAAGTAACTGCTTTACCACTAATCAGCCATATCCCACATACAATAACTTGGAGCTAATCCTTCTCTTTTAAAGGCGGCCATACACGGGCCAATTTTAGCTGCCGATAACAGTCCCTTAGACTAATTCGGCAGCTTTTCTGCCATGTATTGGCACAAATGATGGACCTCCACGACCAACATCTGGCCTAAAATTAGCCAGATCTCGATCAGGCAGGTTTGATTTTTCCGTTGGATCGGGGATCACATCGGCTCCTTGATGTGGTCCCAGAAACGATGGTGCCTATACCCGCCATTTTAATTTGATTGTTTGGCCATTGAAGTGCTTAAATACATTTGGTCTATAAGTCAACAAACATACAGGGCATGTATATTAGCTACTGATAAAATTAACAAAAACAACATTTATAATGTGTACTTATAGGGTAAGGGCTCTGGCACATGGGGAGATTAGTCGCCCGCGACAATTCTCCCTTGTCAGGGGCGACTAATCTCCCTGAACTACCATCCCACCGGCGAAAATGTCGACTTACATTTTCGCCGGTGGGATGGTAGTTCGCTGAGATTAGTCGCCCGTGACAAGGGAGATTTGTCGCAGGCGACTAATCTCCCCGTGTGCCAGAGCCCTAAAAGCTCTTAAAGGAGAAGGAAAGGCTAAGTCACTTGGGGGTGCCAAAATGTTAGGCATCCACAAGTGACTTTTACTGCTTACCTTTTACCTCGGGCTAAAATAGTAAAATAACTGTAGATTTGTATTCAAACACAAGCAGGATACATAATCGTAGCCTATGATTAAGTGCTTTGTGAAGAAACGTATAAAGCTATTAGGAGCCCTTCTTGTGCTTGTATACAAATCTACAGTTATTTGCCTGTTCGTGGGATTCTGTGAGTCCCTGCCAGAAATCTTTGATGGTACTGATAAAATTGAGTATACCGTGTAGGAACGTAATATGTGAATGTAATAGAGACCTCAGACTGTAAGCTCCACAGAGGAATTACTGGAGTGATTGATTTATCATCTCTGTAAAGCACTGTGTAAATGTACCACCACTATATAAAATACTAATGATGACTATGATAATAACACTGGACATACAATTCTTAAGCATTTATTTCTTGTAGGTAATTGAAAGGAACCAACTACATTTGGCTCGAAAGTTGTGTATGTGTGAAAAGACCTGGACAAACATTATAAGGCATTTTATTGTGATGTTGGCATCAACAGTAAGTGCTCTTTTTTTCTACTAGAACTTAATGTTTTGCAGCTAGGGGGTAACCTTTTGTCCCCCATGAAATGCTTACCCAGGAGGAGGTAACTAGGGCTGCTAATGCAAATGGGGATTTTGTGTTAACTTTTATGTGTTAAAGGAACAGTAACACCAAAAAATGAAAGTGTATAAAAGTAACTAAAATATAATGTGCTGCTGCCCTGCACTGGTAAAAGTTGTGTGTTTACTTCAGAAAGTCTACTATAATTTATATAAATAAGCTGCTATGTAGCCATGGGGGCAGCCATTCAAAGGAGAAAAGGCACAGGCACATAGCAGATAACAGATAAAACACTATTGTATTCTACAGAACGTATCTGTTATCTGCTATGTAACCTGTGCCTTTTCTCCTTTTTTCCAGCTTGAATGGCTGCCCCCGTGGCTACACAGCAGCTTATTATATAAATTATAGTAGTGTTACTGTAGCAAACACACCAGTTTTACCAGTGCAGGGCAACAGTAAATTATATTTTTATTACTTTAAAGCTCTTTCATTTTTTGGTGTTACTGTTCCTTTAACTTTAAGTGTTCTCATAGAAGGAACAAACACGTATAATTATATTTGTACTTTCATTTTTGTTGTGTTGGGGTTATAGGCAGTTGCATTTATTTATAGGTATAAATGGGTCGATGTTGTTTTTATGAACACTTAGGGGCCCATTCATTAAACCACGATTTTTGGTTGTGTAAATGCACGATTGGAAAAAATTCGTAGTAACCACGATAATGTGCGAAAATTGCACGAAATTTCTTTGCATGGCGGTACGAAAATATCGTGGGTGCGATCCGAAAGTCACAAAATTTTCGGATCCGCAAAAACCTTTCTGGCTTTGAAACGTCAATGCATGATTTTGGAAGCCTTCCATAGGACTCAATGGCACTCTACAGATCCAACCTGACCAAACAATAGTCACGATACCAAAGCTTGAATGAATTGTGAAATGGAAGTTAACGAAAACCACAAAAAAGTTGTGCCATTTTAACAATATTATCGCGGTCATTACGAAAAGTTTTTTTCTAAAAAAAAAAAAAATTGTGCTTTCATCAATGGGCCCCTATATATCACAATTATTTTTAAGTACAGGTATGGGATCCCTTATCTGAAAACCGTTATCCAGAAAGTTCCGAATTACGGAAAGGCCATCTCCCATAGACCCCATTATAAGTCTAATTATCTGAATTAAAAACTGATTTCCTTTTTCTCTGTAATTATAAAACAGTATCTTGTACTTGCTGCCAACTAAGTTATAATTAATCCTTATTGGAGGTAAAACCACCCTATTAGGTTTATTCAATATTTAAATGATTTTTAGCAGACTCAAGTTATGGATATCCAAATTACGGAAAGATCCCTTATCAGGAAAACCCCAGGTCCCGAGCATTCTGGATAACAGGTCCCATACCTGTACAATTATCCATCCAAAGTGGCAATTAAATCTAAGGTTTCTGCGAGAAGGGGCTGATTCCAGGCCTGAAATTTGTGGCAAGGCCACAAAGGTCAGAACCAAGGGCGGCACAAATTTCAGGCAAATTTTGAGGCATATCGCCCAGCCACACCAGAAACTCACATTCAGAGCACTGGGGACAACGTGTGAGATATTTTGACAGTAGCTTGAATTTCTCCACAACCTGTTCCCTGTGCTCTGGTGTAGAAACAAAGGATGCACATTAATAGCCCATGTTACATTATTGGGTTAGTGAATTAAATATCATTTGTGATTCTAAAATTCCACTGTCAGCAACCACTACACAAAGTAAATCTATATCTCCTAATGGTTACTCCACAGAGTGCAAAAGACCTTATTCAAATCCAGCAAATAACAGAGAGCTGGAGAGGACATATGGCACATTTTGACCAAGATGTGCAACGTAATGAAGAGTCGAACCGGGAGAAACTGCGGTTGATCCAAAATGACCTGGACAAATGGCAACAGCATTTCCAGGAGAATGTCTTGTAAATCACACATCATTACATGTTTAAAAGAAAATTTTATGTTAAATAATATACTGTGTGGAATTGCCATATATATTTCAGTTCTTGAGCTACTACTTTTGTTTAAAAGGTTCATGTTCATGCATCAGCCCTTCCCCACAGTGTATTATAATTTGTCTGTTACTAATCATTTGTTATCTTAGTCACTCTCCTTATCAGACCTGTTAGGCTATCAAAATGTTGCAGAGACACAAGGCTTTTGTTTTGAGAGTGTACTTTAACTGGACAGAGCAGATTCACCTAGTTACACACATATATTGCTTTTCACCCTATCTCTTTCTTCCTGTTAGCGTACATGAGCGTTTTGAAGAAATACGTGAAGATGTGATTGAGTCAGTATCCCAGGACCTCAGGAAGTGGGACAGTGTAAGCAAAAGATATATCTGACATCTTGACATAGAGCCTGTACTGAGATAGGGTTCAGTTTGGGAAAATTCCCTTGCATTACATTATGTATTTACAAACAATCTGACTGCTTATTGTTATCATCTGTAACTTTGTAGCACAGTATCAAGCTGACAGTATTCACTGTAAGCAATGGTAAGATTGCAAATCTCTCAATATCCTTTTTATAGGAAAACACACTACAGCTAATTTACACTGTGCTGGGCAAGATGTAAAGTACAAAAACTAGATATAAACTGCTATGTGTTTCATAGTTTGCACTTTGCTTATCACCTGAAAGTGAATGGCTTTGTATTTTCATTCTTGAACAGAAAGACCTGTGCCACCTGAATAAATACAGTACTGCCTGCATTTGGCAGTGTTATGTTCATGAGAGTTGGGCTGTGTAAGGCATGTAGACCCCCTATCATGCTCTATAACTTGCATGTCACTCATTAAGGGGGGCTCCAGTGAGTGCAAGGTGCAGCAGAGCCCTGTATTTATTGCCTCCTATGGCAGACATTAAGTAGTGGGCAACCTTGCAGACAGTATTATGCTCTGCACCTTGCTCCAAGAAGCAAAGAACTTCAGTTTCCTGGGGGCAAGTACTGTGTTTTTGAGCACTAACAAGTGCAAGTTTGCATCCCTTTGTGATTTTGTACTTGCATACATGGCATTAATACATTACATCTGTGTACCGAAGTCTTAACTTTAAAGGGCATGTCACCCCAAAAATAAATTTTTTGCCCGATAAAACAAAACATAATTCTAAGCAACTTTCCAATGTGAATTAATCAAAAAATGCTTTAAAAGTTATTTGTAAATATAATTGCTATTGAAAGCAGCATTTAGTAACATAGTAACATAGTAAATTGGGTTGAAAAAAGACATATGTCCATCAAGTTCAACCATAATGCCTATATATTTGCTGATCTCCTGGTTGTTACTTTTTAAACAAAGATGTTGCAAAGATCTGTCTCCTCCAGCGAGACAGGCCTGTCAGTCTGCTGGCGTGTGTTACATTGTTTCAACAGTCTGAGCCACCAGGGTAGAGAATATAAAAGGACAAACGCTGCTTTTAATATCAATTATATATGGAAATGCGTCAAAAACCATTGTAAATTTGCAATGAGTGTATATTGCAAAGTTGTCTAGAATTATGTTCTCCTTTATTTAAATTGAACTTTTTTAGCTTTGGTCCTACATGATTATCATAATAAAGGGGGGTTGCATTCCTGAAGCCCATTGCATTACATTCTTATCTGTATTTAGATGCTAAATGAAGAACTTCAGCAGTTTGAGGGGTGTCAACTTCTAAGCTATCAGGAATCCCTCAGCACAGCCTTGGACATTCAAAAGCAGTGGACTGAGCTGGGCGAGAAACTACTTAGAAGGCATCAAAGTTCAGATAAAGATTTGCCTCCTGAAGAGAAAGCCTTGGTAGATATGAAGGGCAAAATACAGCAGCTCTGTGAGCAGTACAGGAGGAGGATTGAGGGAGAAAATGGTGAGTTCTCATGTACCTATTTACTTAGTTTGTTTTGAATAACCCTCTCCACGACAAGAACATTTGTTAGAGTGCAGTTGCTAGTCTCTGGGTTCTTCTCGCATGCATCGGCTGGCACTGTGACGCCATCATACGGCCAAATTTGAAAATATAAACCTTTTCTGAGCCTTCTTTCCTTGCCCAAGCTGACTCTGTTTATACAGTCCATGCTAAAGCCCTTTCCAGATGATTATTGATCTCCATTATTATCCATTATGATCTTTCTGCTCACAAGAGTGTGTATCAGCAGCATACTCCAGGGCTCCTTTCTCACAGGCCATTACAGGGGTCCCATGAGACTGCTAAGCAGTTGCAATAAATCTTCATAGAAACTGTTGTTTTTGGGGGGGCCAATAACTAGTCATTCCTCTGCTGAAAAATTTGTGTAGTTACCAATATAAACATCTGATGTTATTTTGTAAACGGTAGTTCATATAAATAGTTAAAATAATTAATTGTGTTAATTAGTAAGACATTTACTTTAGGTTTTTTTCATCCATTAGTGGTCAGTGGAATTTGGCCCTACCTTTCCTTGTCTTGCTTTTTAGCATTGTCATTGCTTGATGTAAGTTATGTAAGCTTCTTTTTAAGTCACGTAGGTTTTTAGGTAAGTCACTGTAGTTTTAACAGAAGTATTAGCGTACACTACACAATTTACACTACCAGGCCACCATTTAGGTCAAAATTTCATTGGGCCTGGGACAACAGTCCCCCTCTCCCCCTGATTACATCCTCCTAATTACTGGCCTCCAAGACTAAAATTTTTCTCCCCTGCAGTCAGTTGTAAACTCTACTAACTCTCTAAACTCTCGCTGCTAGAAACCCCCTGCTCTCTTCTTTTCATCCCCTGGTAAAATCTCTACCATGGCTGTATGCAAATAACAGCCTACAAAATCCTTCTGCTAACATTCAAACCCTTTACTCCTGTTATATGGTAAAAACCACTGTGCAAAGTTTGGGGACCCTGGTTTTAATAGTGTCTGAATGGCAGCGATTTAATTTTCCCCACTGAAAGTCAGTGAAAGTGACATTTGATTGGGGGTGGGTGGCTGCTCCCCCTTTTTCTAACCTGGAACTGCAGTTACCCAGTGACTAACTCTGCAAAGTTTAGGTACCTTAGGATTAATAGTACGGCAGCAGTTTAAATTTAAACCAATAAAAGTCAGTAGGTAAATTGTGATTGGTTGTTGGTGGGTGTGCCCACTTTTTCTAACCTTGAGTCAAAGTCACCCAGTGACAAACATTGGGCACCCTGGCATAAATAGTATGAGAATGGCAGCATTTTAAATTAGAACCAGTAAAATTCAATGGATGAAATCTGATTGGCTGTTAGTGGCCCAACCCACTTTTCCTATTTTTGAACTGCAGTCCCCCAGTGACAAACTTTGCAAAGCAAAAATAAAAATTGTCAGACTGACAGCATTTTGCACTTTACCATTGAAAGTAAATAGGTGAAATGTGATTGGCTGTTCTAACTTTGAACAGCAAATACCCAGTGACTAACTCTGGAAAGTTTAACAACCCTGGAATTAATACTTAAATAATGAAATATAAACCAATGAAATTTAATGGGTGGAAATGAATTGACTGTTGGTGGCTCCACCCACTTGTTTTAACCTTGAATATGTAGTCAGCCAGTGACTGACTGTGCAAAGTTTGGGAACCCTGACATAAATAGTGTGAAAAAGGCAGCATTTTAAATTTAAACCAAAAAAAATCAATAGGTGAAGTCTGATTGGCTGTTGTTGGCTCCACCCACTTTTTATTACTGTGAGAATGGCAGCAGGCTGAATCAATAGGTAAAATCTGATTGGTTGTTTACAGCTCCGCCTACTTTTGGGCATTCAACAATCATCATATTTTCATTCAGGCTGACCCCATGAGTATGTGTTTCAAGTATGGGGTGTATAGCCTCAAAGCTGTAAGACTGGCAGTAGTTTCAATTTCCCCATAAAAGTCAATGGGTGAAATTTGAATGGCTGTTGTTTGTCCCTCCCACTTTGCTTTTTTTAGAAGACACTTGAATGCGTAGTCACCCAGTGACTGACTGACTTACAGTAAAAACCACTGTCAAAGTTTGGGAACTCTGGCATCAAACCAATAAAAATCAATAGGTGAAATTTGATTGGCTGTCAGTGGCTCCGCCCACTACTCAAAACTAAAACTCCAGTCCCCTAGTGACCAACTGTGAAAAGTTTGGGGACCCTGGTGTTCGTACTGTGAGAATGGCAGCAGGTTGAATTTCCCCATTGAAAATCAATAGGTAAAATCTAATTGGCTGTTGGTGGCTCCGTCCAGTTTTTCTAACCTTGAACTGCAGTTACCTGGTGCCTAACCCTGCAAAGTTTGGGAACCCCGGTGTTATTACTGTGAGAATGGCAGCAGGCTGAAGTCAATAGGTAAAATCTGATTGGCTGTTCACAGCTCTGCCCACGTTTGGGCATCCAACAATCATCATATTTTCATTCGGGGTGACTCCATTATTATGTTATTCAAGTTTGGAGGGTGTAGCTTCAAAGCTGTAAGTGTGGCAGCAGTTTGAAAATCTTCCCTGTCAAAGTCAATGGGAAAATTGGGGGGTTCGGAGCGGCGCCACAAAAAGATGGGGGGCAGGATCCCTTAGAAAAGCACAAGCAACCTGCTCCACTACAGGCGAAGAAGTGTGGAGAGTTTGGGTGTTGTACCCCTAAAACTGTAGGAGGAGTAGCGTTTAGAATATGGGGGGCGCTAGAATAAGAATAATAGAAGAATAAGCTGAAGTCGAAGAACAGTATGTTGGATTTTTCAACCCAACACAATTACCAGTCCACTGAAAAGCCCTTGAAAATAATCTGCTCAAATGCTGCTGCTTAAAGGAACAGTAACACGAAAAAATGAAAGTGTTTTAAAGTAATTAAAATATAATGTACAGTTGCCCTGCGCTGGTAAAACTGGTAAGTTTGCAACAGAAACGCTACTATAGTTTATATAAATGAGCTGCTATGTCAACACGGGGGCAGCCATTGAAGCTGGGAAAAAGGAGAAAAGGCACAGGCACATAGCAGATAACAGATAAGCTTTGTAGAATATAATGGGGTTTATCTGTTATCTGCTAAGTAACCTGTGCCTTTTCTCCTGTAAATGGCTGCCCCCGTGGCTACACAGAAGCTTTATTATATAAACTATAGTAGTCTTTTTAAGGAAAACACACCAGTTGTACCAGTACAGGGCAGCATTACATTATATAGTAATTACGTTTATACACTTTCATTTTTTGGTGTTACTGTCCCTTTAAAGAAGGGAGGGGATTTTGTGTTTTTTTTAGGGAGCTCTGAGGTAATTGCCCTGTTTAAAAAGAAGGGGTGAATTCAGTGTAAATAGCCCAGCTTTTATTAAAACAATAGGCATTATGTAATTTTAGCAAAAGTCCTATTTATTGTGTTCATCCTTATCAAAGGTGTATACTGTAGTACTAAAATGCTAAGAATGTGAGAGTTCACACTTCAGAGATGATGTCTGCCTTGTGTGCTTGCATTGGGGCTGGCACAATGGTTCCGGGTGCAGGCAAAGGAGAAAGCTTATCCACAGGCCGAGAATCAGCCCTGTGTGGCACCAGCCAAGATAAGAGCTAAATTACACCAGTGCAGTTGCCCATGGAAACCAGAGACCTTTGCTTACATTTTTAACTGGTAGCTCACTGATCAAAACTAATTTCTAATTGTCTATGAAGATTTTCATTCATCCAGGTCATGGTATATCTAGTATAAATAAATTTAAAGCAACTGGACTTGTTAAGTAATCATTGAAGATGTTTCACTACTCATTCGAGCAGCTTCTTCAGTTCATCAGGTTGAACTGAAGAAGCTGCTCGAATGAGTAGTGAAACGTCTTCAATGATTACTTAACAAGTCCAGTTGCTTTAAATTTATTTATACTAATTTCTAATTGTTTTCTATGGGTAATTGCACTGTTTATAATATATTGTAAGGTAACTTGCAAAATACTGTTTTTAGCTGCATTAATATAGCAGCAGGTTTATAAAGCTAAAATATTTTTTTTCTTGTCAACAGGTGTTGCAGACGCTCTCATGGCATTTTCAAATAGCTTAAAGGAGTGGACTTTGCATATGTCTGCACTTAAAGGTACTCTACATGGAATAAGAGAATGTGATTGGAGTCACTTCTATGACCTTATTTCTGAATGGAGGAACCTTGCATATAAAATCATGGGGCTAATTGGTGTTCATGAATTAAATGAGGAAAACGGTTCAGAATCAGGTGAAAGGTATGTCCAGTTATATAAGAACTTTAAAAACTATACAATAGGTTTACTGTATGATATGCAAGAACAATGAATAACCTGTAAAATAAAAAAAAGTGTTACAAGTGGTGCTGTCATTAGTTATAATTGCTTCTTAGTGATGTCTCTTGTTATCACATAACTTATTGAAATCTGTGTAATAAAAATAATTAATCCTACTTTAATACATGATGATGTCAGAAGTCACATTGAAATTTCCTGACCTCTGTAAAAAAAATTGGCCACGGAACACCGTAGGGACTCCTAATATCCTTATATATTAATATTGTGTTACAATGGGAGGTTCACTATTTCTAATATAACATACTCTTTGGAGGCAAACGTGAAAGTATACAAGAGGTCTGGTTCACGGACAATCTTTGAAGGATGAAATGTATGTACACTATAATTCTAATACCAAAGGAGTGCCTAATATTCACAAGTATATTTGAATTCACATTATTTCAAAGATTATCACTGCAGAAGAAGATTGTTCCAACTAAGCTTGGAGGGAATTTGAATTAAACTTGAAACTCTTAAATTCTATAAGGGTGAAGACAGGCAGGGCTACTAGTAGCAGCTACTTTCTTATGGCTACTAAACTCCAGAGAATACCCTGCCATAGACAATACTGAGAATTGCCTCTGCTAAAACACACGTAGAGACATTTATCAGTAAATGATCAGCATTGATCATTGCATATTTTAGTAGCTGTGACAAGTAGCTGCTACTAGTAGCTCTGTGTCTTCACCCTAAAGGTGTCTTATGATAGTGATCATAACATGGACTCTTTTATGTTGCAGAAAACAACTGTATAAGGTAGTGATTCTGACAATAAACATTTCTCAGGGTGGGGCACAACACTGGTAGCCTTTGGAGCAGCTAATAAGGCATATGATACTTGAATGAACTGAAAATCACAATACTAAACATTTGTGCCAGTAGTGCTAGGCCAACTAGGAAGTGTGCCCAAGGCAAGTTGATGATCGTAACTACCTAGCTCTGCCCCTCTCTGTGCACAAGCAACAGAGAGTGACAAGCTGGGGGTGGAGTGGCGATTGGCAGGAATGACAAGAACCTAGACTCTCCTACTTGGCTCTGTGCATCCAATGATTCTCCAAGACCCTGAACCTACAGGTAGACAGACAGAACATGTATGTGCGCCACTACTAATGTTGCACCCTAGGCACATGCCTCTCAAATTCAAAGACAAATTTAATTTCCTTCTATCAATAGGTGAGCAGAAACCTAGACAGTGTCAATGTGACCTGCTTAGATTTTTCTAAAGCATTTGACACAGTACCACACAAAGGTTATTGATTAAATTAAGGAATATTGGCCTGAAACATAACTCTTGTACTTGGATAAGGAACTAACTGGAGGATAGATTTCAAACAATAGTTTTAATGGAACATTTTCTAATGGACCACTCTGCCCTTGGCAATTGTAAGTACTGCCTCTGTATTTGCTAATGATACTAAATTGTACAAAACTATAAGTTCCATGCAAAATGCTACCACTCTGCAGAGAGATTTGATTAAATTGGAGAATTGGGCAGCAAGTTGTAAAATGAGGTTCAGTGCTGATGAACTAAAATTGTGTTTATGTGGATAACGAGCAACACCTCTATGCAGTTTAAGTCATTGTCTAATGAAGTACTCTCCTGCATAAAAAATGTCAAGCATCATAACAGTATGGATCACAGTGCCTTGTTTGCCTTCGGCCTAAAACAATTAACAATTTCTCATAGTATGCTTAATTTATATGCTCATCTAGGCCCACTTTAACCATGGAGTCTGTGCTGTCACATATCCATGCAGTCAGTATGTTGTGAGTTTAATAAAAGAAATAATAACCTTAATCTCACAGGACATCTAGACATGTACAACAGCACTTTTCTGATCATTACTGGAGTAAGATAAAATCTTTCGATAATAGCTGTGTTTATTAGACACTCCACCTTCACTTCCCCCACCCCCTTCACTATTTTGCAGAGTGGTGCTGGAAGATATATTCAGGAAACTGCAACAATGGGTTCTTGCAATGACAAGCGGAACAGAGAGGGATGATCAACAGGTCTCCAACGAGGTAACATCAAGCTAGGAGCAAGCTAAGGTGCATTTTGTTGTCTGCATTTTGTCGCAGCTACAAAAATCCAGAAAATACCTTGACAAAACACACTGTCATTGCTAAATGTAACCTGTCCATTTGGTATAATTCTGATAAATGCTGCCTGAAAGGGGTGGTTAACTCTTAAGTTAACTTTTAGTATTTGGTAGAATGGCCAATTCTAAGCAACTTTTCAATTGGTCTTCATTATTTATAGTTTTTGAATTATTTGCCTTCCTCTTTAGACACTTTCCAGCTTTTAAATGGGGATCACTGACCCCGGGAGCCAAATAACTATTGTTCTGTGAGGCTACAATTTTATTGTTATTGTTAATTTTTATTACTTCTCTTTCTATTCAGTCCCTCTCCTATTCATATTCAAATCTCTCACTGCAGCGCTACCTTAGCAAGTCCCTGGTTGCTAAGGTAATTTGGACCCTAGTAACCAGGTAGTGAATGGACTGTTGCTAAACAAAAAGTAAAATAATGAAAAATGAAAGCCAATTGCAAATTTTTTATAAGTCTCTGAAAAGGGGTTTCTAACCTAGGTAAATACCCTGCATTCAGCAATGGTGCTTCTTATGGTGAATGTGCTTCTCCATCTGACTCCTGATTACCCACCTGATCTCTCTGAACTAAGTGTTGCTGCTGTGTCTTTGGAGGAAGATTTTACCCAAGCTACTGTACAGAAGATGCAAGAAGATGCACTGCGTTTGTCAGTAAAGTTGAAACAATTCTCCTGCTTCATTGTTGGGTAAGAACACTTACTGGTATCCACTATACTTAGGGCAGGGCAAGACACAAAGCATTATACACTGCAAGAATTAATCTCCAAATGTGTGTTGCAGGTCTTTCTGTTAGCCTCTACTCTTCAAGTAAGTGTCATCTAAAAAACTCACTAGTATAGGCTACAGGGGGCATTAACCAGGCAACAAACACTAGTCACTGGGCAATGCTGAACTCCTGGCCTTCAGTGGTGGCCCTAGGCCAGATAAACTTATGCTTTGCTAGCTATGCCTTCTAGCAATCAGTTTTTATGCTGTCCAATTACCTTAATTTCACTTCTCTCCTCTTCTTGAAGCCTTTAGCTACATGCTTGCTTCTTCACACTACAAACTTTTTAGGAGCCCTTCTCACTGCTAACTTCTGGACTATGACTCATAATGACACAAAACACAGATATAATAAAATAGCATGTAAGATACTTACATATAAATATAAAGCATTAAAACAATTTAGTAATGACTGGGTATGCCACCCAATTTTAATATGCACTTTAATCAGCATTAAAATGAATTATGTTGTTATATGCCTCTTCAGCTGTTGCCAGGAAATGGTGGAGGACATTTCTATTCACAAAACAACACTTATGGAGGAAGATCCTGATTATGAGTTGAAAGAGTTAGAGACAATTAAGGTATTTACTTGCAAGCATAAAAATTGCTTATTTCTGCATAGGTTTTTCATGGCAATTCTACCATATCCATCAGCTGTATGTAAATGCATTCAGATGTATCTGCGTGTAATGGAGATGCTGCCGGTTACTACTAGTAACTAAAACAAGAGCTACTGTGTTAAGGTCATATTCTGCAAAGAAGCTTGTACACACATTTACAGCAACTGTGGGGAGCTATGTTAACAAACATAGAAAATGGTTCGGCTGACTGGATGATTTGTGAATCTTCTTGGATTCTTGTGAGATTCACTCATGTACACAAGAAAAAAAAACTGAATGCAGTAAGCCTATCCTAGACAACCATGAGTGTCACTTTAGGCACCAATTTGTCAAATTAACAACCAGCAAACTTCCCACCTGAGACTTACTACAGCCATAAGTCACATCACTGGTTTACACAATCATCAATATAGCTACGCTGATGACACTAGAGGCCACAGTATTGCATTACTTTTAATAATTGTTATTTTAGTACTAGCTGCTGAAAATATCATGCAAAGTCTTCAGATTTCCCACTGTTCTTTTTCAATGGGTATAGCTATAGTGAAAATGTTTTTTTTAACTGGAATATCAAAATGTATAAAGATATCCAAAAAATCTATCCTAAATCTAATTTGTTTTTTAATATCTTAAAGGAGAATGCAAGTCAAAATTTAAAAAGCATACTGCCCAATAGTCCCCCTATTGTTTAGTAAAAACGCCACACTTTTGGCTCACCTAATCAAATATTTACTCAGTCACACTTACTTCACATTTTCTAGAACAGGCAGCCATCTCTAAAAAGGTATTCTCCCTTCCTTTCCCTCCTTGCTTCATACTGCACATGTGTTTCATTCCCTCTCCCCTCTGCCAGATCCGCTTCTGATTGGCTGGCTCAGAACAGGAGACAGGATCAAGTTACACACATGCTCAGAGAATAGGAAGGCTGCCGCTGGCAGCCTACAGGAAGGGGAGAGAGATTTCAGTGATGTCACTGTAGTCTTCACACTGCTGTAGGCTGCCAGCACCATATCTCAGAGACGCAAGCAGGGATCTGGGAATTTAGATATGCAGTAAGTACTTAAAAAGAATGCCTTTTCATTTATATTAAACTTTCATTGTCCTTTAACTCTATAGAATTCATGTAATGAGTGGATTGAGACTTGCCAGCTTCTCCTCTCTGAAATCACTAAAAATTCAGACCTGGCAATGACATCACAAGATCAGAATGGCAGCAGCTTTGCGGTAATTGAGAATGGGAAAATTATTATTGACAAAGTGATGTGTGTCCATCACAAAATTTCTCTGTCAATGTATAAATGTATCTGTATTTATCTTATGCTAAATGTACCGTTTGTGAGTGGATATCCTAGCTTCATGGAGTAATGATTCCTGAAGCTTCTATGTGAACTTGAAGGGCCCAAACAAACTGGAACATTAAAAGCAAACTAAAGTAACAGCAGCATTTGCCAAACTATAGCCCTGGCCATCCAAACCCGTTCGTGATTCCTATTCACAGAAACAGGGCATACAGTCTGACTTGTTAAGGGCTGAGGTTGACAAAAGACAACTGTTGTTATAGGCTACTACAGATTTCTGCTCATATACAAGCAGATTTTACAGGAACTATGCTGTTGAATACCTTTGTATAGGAGGAGAAAGAAAAGAAAATTGCTTGACTTTAATGTCAAGTCTTCCCAAGAGACTCTGCATACCATTAGCCGCAAAAGGTGAATGCAATCTGATCCAAAGATCTCACAACTACAATATACTGAAATTCGTTCCACAGTCAGGTGCACTCTGGCTAGTAACTGAAAAGACTACTCCAAAAAAAAAAAAACTAGAAAACAAAGAATAAGATATGATGGATTACCAACAATGAGAAAATTACTCACTAGATTAATTACTAACAACTTAGTGAAGTTAAAAAAGTAAAGCAGTAAGCTTTGGAGCATGCAAAGTGAAGGCAGAGTGAATTGTTGGGTTTACTCAGGGATCCCCAACCTTTCTTACTCGTGAGCCACAGTGAAATATAAAAAGACTTGGAGAGCAACACAAGCACCATAAAAGTTCATGGAGGTGCCAAATAAGGGCTAGGATTGGCTATTAGGCAGCCTCTATGCACACTATCAGCTTACAGGGGGCTTTATTTAACCAAAACTTACCCCCAAGTCAGGAATTCAAAAATAACTACCTGGTTTGGGGGCACTGAGAGCAACATCCAAGGGGTTGGTGAGCAACATGTGGCTCCTGAGCCACTGGTTGGGGATCACTGGGTTTACTTGACAGCCCATCTCAGGAAACAGATATGAGGCTTGGTTGCTGCTTTACAAAATCTCATTGACATGTGCTTTAATTGCAAATTCTATGATTTTATATACTTAATAAACACTTTGTCAAGGAAACAAGTAGGTAGTTTGGTCCTGCTAAAATGTATAGTTGAAAGACAATGATGATTTCAGGTCAACACATTAGTAATATAGCCACCATTAGGAAAGTGATACCACTATTGTACTTTTCTTATTTGTGCATTGTTTGTGTCATTTTCAGGAAGTCAGAATAATTCAAAACAGAGGGATAGACTCAAGGGATGGAACAGAGCTTGATGATAATATTCCAGAAGAGATTGTAGAAGTAGATCATGTGGCCATGCCTGAGGTAACTCTAATATTACATTTAACTGTTAATAACAGTATACATCTTACTTTATAAACTCATGTTGTTTAGAATAGATACATTTGTTTTTTTTCATAAAATATAGTTAAGTAACTGACCCTAATAAAGGAAATAAAGCAATAAAGTGGAGTCAAATTTAAGATTTAAGTACTTTTACCAACTACATGGCTGGTTACATACAGCGCTTATATACTGTACCACTTTTTCAAATTATTATTTTTATAATTTTAGGTGATTCAGGAACCTGGGTTTTATTTATGAAATCTGAATTGATAATATTAATATACTGCTACTATGCAAAGATATGTATGTGTAGCATAACTATATTGCTGGTGCCTTTATACTGTTAAGTTAAGAAGGTGTTTGGTACAGTGGAAATGTGTGTCTAATTCTCTCAGCCCTCCTTCATGTAGGAATGTGGAACTGCTCTGCCATATGAAATCATTAAAGATGGTGACATCAAGGAGGATATCATTCCTGAAGTAAGCCTGTGTCTCAGATAACATATCATACAATAAATATCTGACCAAATGTGCCTGTAGTTATAGGTATGTAAGGTTATTTAAAGCACCTAAAATTTAACAATATAAAGAGCATGTATTACATTCAGACCCCTAAATGTAATCCATGCTCTGACCTCTGACTATGGATTACATTCAGACACTCTGTAAATGTAGGCAAATATTGAGCAGTTGGTACAATTAATATTATCTGATTACTGTAAACCAATCACAGTGTAATAGAATGCGTGGTATCAGCAGCATCACAATCAGTAACACTGCTTAAACTTATGTAAGCACTGTGTGACACATTTCTGTTGTAACACTGCTAATTCTACTTGGTTGCCAGCACTGGAGCTTTACCCCTACTGCACTAACTTTATAATTCTTGGTGGACCTTGCTTGACTCCGTAACCCTAACTGCCTTTTCCTCCTGAAGCAACACAGTTCTATCCCTGTACTGGCATAACTTGTTAACTGAATGTCCCACAATGAATTGGACTTTGGTTGGGGCCTAGCTGCTCTAGATGTGGCTGCACATCTGCAATGAAGCCTAAGGGGGTTCTAATATAATCACTGAGATTTCCCACCACTTACATGTAGGTGAAACACCAATCCTACAGACTGGTTCCTACTACTACTTCTGTACCATAAGCTCTGTGTTGGGATACCATTTTTTACTTCTTACACATGGTTTGGCACAAACCAAAACAGAAATAATTACGAAGGAATGGGCAATTTTTGTACTTTATGGAGTATATGTGCCCTTTCACCTAGTACTCTTTGATTAATGATTTAATCAGGACAGACTATGCTGAATGGTTTATCCATTTGGGTAAATGCATGAAACAATTATTTGAGAGGGTAGAATAATGAGTAGATTTATAAATGTTGTCATGTGCTTCCATTTTTAGAATGGCAAAGCAGAAAAAAACATGAAAGACCGAACCCCAGATGAATCCACTTTGAAGGAGGAAATGATAATCATTTGGCATGATGGTAACATACATAGAAAATCACTGAATGGAGACGATATTCCTGTTCCCCTTGAGGTTTGAGTTCTTGCTCTGTCTTGTGTTCATGTGCACATTGCCCGGTTTTCAGAAAATGATCATAATAGCATTGTCTTTTCTTAAGCAGAGTGTTCTGGCAGGTAGCAGATCTGATACTTCTAAATCTGTCCAAGCCTTTGACTCCTTGAGGTCGCTGGAGTATTTAAAGCAGCGTCTGCTGTGAGTATATTTGCTTACAAAGAGGTGTTAGTTCATGGGTACCTCAGTTTCTAAACATTTAGCTAACGCCGTTGGTTAGAAATAAAATAAGTCACCATAAATCTCATGATCTCTGCAAAAGACCAACTCAGTTTATGTTAATTAGCAAACTCTCCTCCTCAATAAGTCTAACTTGCCTTCCTTGGGCAAAAAAAAAAAAAAATATGTTACTAGTTTCAAACATATTAAGAATACATTACATTAAGAATGTAAGTAGGAAGAGGTGTTGGCCTAGAGCAGTGCTGTCCAACTGGCGGCCCGCGACCCCCCTCTGTGTGGCCCCCCACCTGTCTGGCTGCTTTGATGGCTTACTCTTGTGTAAGATTTAAATGGTATGAGTACTGAGATTAACTGCCCCCCCTGCATGGTTCACACCTCAGATTCAGGCTGTAAACCCTCTGTATTGTTTAAAAATATAATCCCCTGTGTTCACACCTTTTAATCTCTGCATTGTTCACCTCCTGCAGTGTTCACACCTCAGGCTCAGGCTGTAATCACCCACATTGTTCTCCTGTTCACACCTCAGACAATAGTTATTGTGCAGACTGTAGGAACAGTGCCAGCATTGTGTCACTGTATGCTGCCTGTATGTGCAAGCAGAGTATGGCACACACAGGCAGGGTAGGGCAGGCAGAGTATGGCACACACAGGCAGGGTAGGGCAGGCAGAGTATGGCACACACAGGCAGGGTAGGGCAGGCAGAGTATGGCACACACAGGCAGGGTAGGACAGGCAGAGTATGGCACACACAGGCAGGGTAGGGCAGGCAGAGTATGGCACACACAGGCAGGGTAGGGCAGGCAGAGTATGGTACACACAGGCAGGGTAGGGAAGGCAGAGTATGGCACACACAGGCAGGGTAGGGAAGGCAGGGTAGGGAAGGCAGAGTATGGCAGGTTTTTGCTGTACTACAACCATTAATATGGGTATGGTCATGTGATAACACAGGTGTGTTTTCAAGTGGGTGCGGTTTCAAAAAGGGGAGTGGTCAAAACTGGCTTCCATTATCGGCCCTCCACCTTGTAGGTCGGAAAAATTCTGGCCCTCGGTACCACAGAAGTTGGACAGCACTGGCCTAGAGGATAAGTGATCAGATTCAGATTTTGATGTGGCATATTATGCTAGAGTACCTGGTTTAATTTCCTTTGGCAGCTCCTTGTGACCTTAGACGAGTCACTAATCTGCTGATGTCCCAGTACTAAGTGCAACTATAATACCTACATTGCTTGCTGTAAGGGCTTCCGGTGAGACAAACATATAAGCACTATTTTGTATCCTTTTTTAAATAGAACTTGTGTTGTCTTTTCAGACCGGCATGGTATAAGCTGACACATATATTCAGTTACAAATTTTGTTTATCCAAATATCAGGAATGCCTCAGATGTATACTACTTTTGCTCCACAAGATCACTTATTTGTCATTCCTAACTGTTATTTTAGTGCTACAGTGCAGCAAGCCAAATAGTACTGATCTGCATGTGGCTGATTGGTGGAATCACTGCAGGTTAGCTGTTGACTTCATATATTAAGTGGGGGTGGGGGGGGGGTGTAATTAATCATCCTGGTCTTCAGCTTTGGTCAATCAGCTTGGAATGATTAAAATAATTACTTTATTGGGGAGGGGGGGGGAGAATATTTCCCTGATAATTAAATGTCAGCCTCCCGTTGCTACATGTGTAACTGTATCAGAAATAGTTTTGCTTTCAGGCTTCAGTAATTAAACAAGGAGGTATTGGTGGCAGCAAGACACCTTACAAGGTTAGCCTTAATGATAAATACAGTCCCGTGGCTTCCTGTACAGTGTGATATATATTGCACCACTGTGCTGGACCTGGGTTTTGTTCTTTTCTTTTACAGGAAGGCAGAACTAAGAGCACAAAAGGCAGAGGGAAGGTCAGAGGCTCTGGATGAGCAGTTGAAAGCAGCTTTATTAAAGATACAGGAACTGGAGAAAACCCCAAAACCTGTTGAAACAGAGGGTAAGGCCATGCCAAAGACAAACACCAACTTTGTTATACATTTATATAGCCAGCACATGTACTGTACTTATTGTTTTTACTTTCTAGTTGTCAAAATTGTACACAGTAGCAGACTGTTGCATGTGATATGACATAGAAACACCTTTACAGATAGTACCCAAGCCTGGAATCAAACTTGCAACCCCAACACTAGTGTGTATATTTGTAAATGATTAATAAACTATAGAACAGAAGCCCCCTATGAATCAGGCACCTTATGGTCTCTCAAAGCTATATCTTAAAAGCATAATCAGTGTAGCTACCTCCTTCACTCCCCTTGTTATGCCACTACTTGTACTAAGACATATAATTACCTGTAATTTCCCTAATTGCTGGCTTATTCTTGCTTCATGCATTTTTTCCTAGAAACACCAATTCACATAGAGGCTACAGAAGAACAATCTAGTACCTTGCCTCATCCAAAGAAGAAGAGACCAAAGTCTGTCAAGGACAAAGTTCAAAAATAAGGGCTGCAGTATAATATGACTTTAAAGGAGAAAGAAAGCTACTGAATGTTTTATTGCCAATAGATCAGTCACAATAGTACAATCTAGAACTCTATAATTATTTTGCAGAATGCTTTACCATACCTGACTAAACAGACCAAGAAGCTCCATGTTTATTTAAGATAGCATCTGCCATTTTAGCTTGGTCTGACTTCACTTCCATGCCTGCATCTCTGTGCTCTGGGCTCAGATTACAGCAGAGAGAGGAGAGGGGAGGAGGAAAATGGAAGGGTAGAGATAAGCAAACTGAGCTGGCTATTATCATGCTTTGAAGGATTTTTCTGATAGAAGGAAGTCTGATACACAAAATCATTTATACAGAATAGAAGGAAATACATGTGGTGTTTCTTTTTACTGAGGACTCAGAGCAGCAGTTCTGTAAGTGTTTTTGGATGTATTAACATAGATCTTTCTGATACAGCTTACTTAGTTTTTACCTTTCCTTTAACTGTAATCATGCTGTATGACTCTGTTTGCCTTTTCCACCAGTATATTAATTAGTATACTGTATTTGGTTAACTTTGAGTCAGTTTTAGGAGGACATGTTTTGCAGTAAAATAAATCTTCTATGCAAATATAATATTTATGTGTTCCTTTTCTTTGAGTCCAATTAACACCACTCTCCATCAATATATTTATAACTATAGACTCATACACATGGCTATTCTATTGGTTTATAAAGAAATGTACCACATTATTCTGCACTGTAGATGTGACACATACAGCATTATCAGAGTTCACAAAAAAAATCTTTCAACAGAACCAGAAATTCTGAAACGTTCAATGATTCAATGAAACGTTCAGTGATTCTAAACCTTGTTTTCAGTGGATGCAAATGAACTAGTGTAATCATCTTTGTGACCTAAAGTAGAAATGTTTGTTGTCTGCAGGGGTATCATGATGACCCTAAACAACACAGGGTTCCATTTATAGGTCCTGACACATAAGTTTAAAAACCATATAGGCTTGTTTTAAAAATACAAGTATATACTGCTATATAATAGTATAGACTATCATGGCACTTTATAAGATGTTTGCTTATATCATAAGAGAAAGCAGCATTTCAGGCGAGTTATGATATTTTATCAAGCTCAAGCCATAAGGGGACTGAAAGCAGCACATGAAAGTCTCTTGTAATGCCCTGTGTTCCTTAAGAAATATTGAAACATAAAAACAGGAAACAGTGCAATAAAATCTAGGACTATTTTTTTACCCATAGAGCCACATCACTGTACATATTTTTAGCCTACACTTAAAGGAGAATTACCGTAACTTTCTTGACATTAGCAGATTTTCCAGCTCATTAACCCCACCATTTCTGGGATATGTTTTATTAAGAAACGTATTTCTGTTTAAATATTTATAGCTTTTGGTACTTACTTGTGGAAAAGGAGGTGTACTGCAATGCTGATTCAAAGTAAAGTATGAACAGAGATAACTATAAGTACCGTATATACTCGAGTATAAGCCGATCCGAATATAAGCCGAGGTACCTAATTTTACCTAAGAAAACTGGAAAAACTTATTGGATCGAGTATAAGCCTAGGGTGGGAAATGTGCAGCTACTGCTAAGTTTCAATAATCAAATTATTTAATAAAAGGACACTCACAAGTGCTTACATGACTACCATATTAATAAACACAAGGTATGGGCTGAAAAATGAGGCGCATCCAACATAAGATAACCACATGCAAGGTTGTACAGGTTAATATCTCAATTTAATTGCTACATTTTTTTTAATCCTATAATTTTTTCTTTTTAGGAAAAAAATGCATGAGCACGAGGAAAAGACTAACACTGCTCTATGTTGCCATCTTACCTTTCCCTGGCCCAAATTTAAGCTTGCATATTTACGTAAAAAACGTAAAAACAATTAAACAGATTGACTGAATTTTCTCTTTAGTATCAGCTTGCTACTTTAGACCATCTAAGTTTAAACCTTTTTTATAGGGACCCCAAAACAAGTGAATCATCTTTTCCATCCAAAAAATGCTTTGGCCAGCCATGCCCCCTTTTTTTTATAGTAGGAACTAAAATCAGGTAAAGTATATAACAGCACATACTAGTCTTACCTTGTGTACAACGCTACCAAGCAATTCCCCTGTTTCTATTGAAAGTATTACATTACAAAAGGAGTAATATACTGTAGACCTATAAATATAGCAATGCCTCTTTTTATTGTTGTAACTAGCAAGAAGCAGAAATATTCACTGATGGCTTCTTACATTGGTTGTAAATCCAAATGAATGAATCCTGGAAGTAAATATGCCAATGTTTTTCCAGTGCCAGTCTGGGCAATTCCAGGTAGCGCCGCGCATGGTGGGGGGCACTTCAGGAGTACTTCTCCTACCGGCGGTTCCGGCGCCAGAGCGCGCCGCACGCACCCCCCGCCGGGGTTGCGAGGAGTGACGTGTGCCGTGCGTGCGTGTTTGCCCGATGTACGGGGGGGTGCGCTCGGGCGATGGATCAGCCGGTAGGAAAAGTACTCCTGCAGTGCCTACTTGACTCGAGTATAAGCCGAGGATTCCTTTTTTAGCACATTTTGAGTGCTGGAAAACTCAGCTGATACTCGAGTATATACGGTATCTTTGTAAGAAATCAACCATGTGAGCAAGGGTTGTCATTGATGTTTTTACCATGTCCTCTTCCACCCGTCACATTCAATGACCAGGCCTCACCAAATTCAGGCAAGCACAACCATTACTGTTATACTAATGTTTACATTGCCTAATCACAACACTGTAACTACACTCATTGGAGTTCTCTTTATTTTAGAAATTAAAGATTTTTGGATGCCACAATATGGTGCAGTATTGTAGCAGAGGCCTATTTAGACATGACTGACAGAATCTGTGAAGAAATTTATGAGGAGTACCATCTCATTAAAAAATGTAAGTGAGCCCCACAAATGTGAGACTGGACTCCCACCTTGAGAAAAACTGACTTTATTTAGCCTGTTTGCTATATCCATTATGAGTGCATTTTGTGTCAGTGGTCAAAACATACAGTACCCTCTCCCTCTTTTTATTTTCTTGGTAACCGAAGACAGACAATAGTAGAAAGCTGAATAATTGCTGGTTATAACATAACCCACCCCCTGGTTTGTATATTTGAAATGTATAGCATACATTATACCAGTACTGATTTTAATAAAATCCATCAGTACCAAATCTTTTTTACAATATAACCCTGTTTATCAAACAAAATAAAATGTACTGTTCTTAAGAACTGTTTATATGTAAATAGTCTGTAAAACTTTGCCTTTAACAGTGTATCCATTTCTAATACTGTTATCAAATAATGATGTCAAGTTAAAGCATTGGAGAGTCCTTCTTTGTCCCCTGTTCAGTATCATTATCTGATTTAGGAGTATTTGGGGTTGGATTAATCTCAGGCAATCTGGCCACTGCATTCAGGTTCATTAAGTCAAAGGGTAAAGGCAAGACAAATGTGGCTGGTTTTTCCGAAGTCATACATTGCAGTGTGTGCAGATATCTTAACTGAATTGCTGTTGGGGATCCAGATAGTTTTTCAGCAGCCAGCTTAATGTATTCAGATACTGTTTTCTCTCCTTCTGCAGCAATTACCTAAATTATAATCATGTTGGTGAGACAAGAGATAGCAGTGGTAGTATAAGAAAGCCTTTAATTACAGGGTCTATAAAAATGTAATTTCTGTTGTCCTTCAGCTGTTAATTACTTCCAGCACATCTATGGGCCACAGTGAGCACATCCCCCTAAATGTAACTTACCTTGACTTTAGCATGCCTTTGTGCTTCTGCTTCTACTGCCATAGATTGCTTTACCTCTTCTGGAAGTTTTACATCCTTACTGTAAGAAAAAAAGGAATCATTTGGTTTTCCATTTATTTAGGAAGTGAACTATAGGCAGTGTTTCTTTAAAAATTATTTTTGTCTGTGATTAATAATAATTTGAAAGCACTTACTAAATTATACACGATATCTGTTTGCTATAATCAGAAAACAGTACACATCATTTGAGACAGTTAACTAAAATGTTGTGGTGCCACCCCTTCCTTTGCTTTATCCCTTATATACAACTTAACCTGGCCATACAATATAAGATAAGCTTGTTTGCCAAGGTTGACAAATAAGCAAATATTTCACCAATAAGGTAATATTCAGCTGAAACAATTGTTTAAACTGATAGTCAGATCAGAATTGCCACTATGCAGACAGTCGGATCAAGGGCCACGTTAACGTGCAGATGTGGTCCTCGATCCGACGGAAAAATCAAACCTTGCCAATCCATATCTAGATGATTTTTGACCAGATATTGGTTGGATAGGCCCATCGTAGGGACTCATACAGGGGCAGATAAGCTGCCGAATTGATCTGAATTGCCAGCTTAAATCTGCTCCTGTTCGGCCACCTTTAGCTTTACTGCATGTGCAGCTGGTGGTATATAACAGCCACTTATCTGCAATATGCTATGCAAATATTTCTCAACCCACAAGATGTCAGCCATTGAAACCACATTCATGAATATTACAAAATTGTCAAACAAAAGTCTGTTTTTCATGTACATTGTGGTAACCAGAATCTATGCAAATAAGTGTCAGACAGTGTCAAAGCCTTTCAGACTGATCTTGATTTCTTGCTTTAAGTTGCTTTAACTTATCTATCTATACCCTGTGCTATAAAGTCTTTCTGGGTAATAACATAGTTAATAGTTGGTACAAGATTTCAGACTTTTCCTCCTTTTGTAATAAAAGGCAGTAAGTTTGCTCAGTAGCAGTAAGCCAGAGCAACCAATAAGATGTTTGTTTTCAAACAGGTGACCAGTAAATTCTAACTGCTGATTGGTTGTTTTTAGTTACTGCTCCTGGGCAAACTAATTGCCTTTTCTTACATAACCCCTTTTTTGTGTATTTGTGGCCCAACATGAAATCGATAATAAATGATGAGGATGAAGATACAAAATTCCACTCATGATTGGATTTCAGCCTATATGTCAGATGGCAATTTTCTGAATGATATACCCCAAAAACAGAAAGCAATGGTAGACTATTCACAGACGTACTTGCCTAACAATGTAAATCTTTATTAAATATGCACTATTTGTTTCTTTGTAGGCCCAGGCCACTTCGGCTTTTATGGTAATTATACTTATGGCTAGATAGAAACTGCCAGCCTGCATACAAGAGTATATCCTTGTATATATAATACAACAGAACACATTTAACATTGCCTTTGTCAGCTAGTGCAGCTTTTTTTTTCGTAGAGTGGTAAGTGCTATACATTAAAGTGGTCCTTCTCACCTAATGCTTTTAGCCTATATATTTGTCCTTTCTGGCTTAATGCAGAATTCTGATCCTTATCTTATACTTACATTTCAGTTCTTTCCACTTTGATTCCCCAGTGACAGGTAGCTGCATCCAGAGCCACCTACAATAAAGCAGCCAGCAGGATTGATTATAGATTTTATGCTTTACACTCAACTGTTCTAAAAATAATTATTTCAATATGTCGATTAAACCAATAAGCTTTGTTCACATTTGTTATGATAGAAATGGGGTCTGAATTCTTTGTAAATACATAATGTAAGATATATAATGACAAGGGACGTCTGCAATTTCTACATGACCTTTGCAAGTTTTAGCTGGCAAATTTTAGAATTTGGATTTTTTACTATTTGGATACATAGTAAATCTCTGCTGCAACTTTTAGCGCTAAAAATCTGAATCAGAAAAAAAAAGAAACTCGACAGTTAGCAAATTGCCCCCTTAGTATATATCCTAGGCAGCAAAATTCTAGATAATGTTTTAATATTTATAATTTTTGTTCTGCAGCTCTCAAGCTTGCAATTTAAACTGTTTGCTTGCTATTTGTTAATTAACACAGCTGCAAATAAAATATAAAGATGAACAGTAGCATGCCTGAAATTAAAAATATCAATAAAAAGTAAGAGCAATAGAACAACCCACTTATAATTATTGGTTACCAAGGTTACCCAATGACCAGAGGGCATTTTCTGCAGACTGGGAAAATCCAGGCTCTGCAGACTAATAATTAAAAAGACTTACAAATGAATGAAGACCAACAGAAAAGTTGCTCAGAATGGGTCCATCTATATTTTAATACTATAATAAATAAATATGTTATGTATATGTGAACTTTCCCTTTAAGTATAAGCATTTTCATTATTTTGTCCTTTTATATTTGGATACCCATGTTCTGACCTTCACTTCCTCCCCAATACTCTTTCTTTCCAGTAAGATATCTAAGAAAGCTCGGTGTGCCAAGAGCCGTTTGGTGGTAGTCTGGACCAACAACTGGAAAGCACTGGAGATGCTGCTGACACTGGTTAGAAAAAGACAGGCATTTTCCAAGCGATAGTAACAGATAACATCAATCTCCAAAGTAACCAGGTCCTTTGTCACAATCTGTAAGGGTAGATGAGAAATCACTGATAGAAGAGTGCTACAGACTATAAGCACTTAACCACCTTAGAAACGATCACACTGATATATTTACATATGAATTTTCCTTCTTCAGCATTTCTATTTAAAATGTAGAAAACAGTATTACGTTATAATGACCAAATACATAAATGAAACATTTATAAACTAAACATTGGGTAGCCCACATGTAATATTGGCCCTATCCAAAAATATTGCAATGGATGTTCATGTGAAAATAAACTCTTTTGTATTCTTTGATGAGTGATATTCTCTCTATACTCTATAAAACAAATTACAAGTTGTCTTCAATTTGTATTTGCTGTTTTTCCTTTATTTAATGCTTTGTTCTGTGCCCATCCAATTTGAAACTTAAAACCTTTATTTGGTTGATCAAGTCCCATACCCTCGTAACCAAGTAGGACTGGTTACGAGTAGCTGGCCATACACGCACAGATATAATCGTACGAAAGGTGGTTTCGTACGATTATCGTCTGACTTTCAGACCATGTGTGGTCCCAATAATTGTTGTACCATGGCGATCAGTCGTTTAGTTGATCGGACAGGTTAGAAAAATTCTTTCGGATGAAGATAAAATCTGTGCATATATTCTGTATCGGACGATATCTTGTGCGACCTATGTTTGACCTGACGACTGTACTGTACATACTTCAGTTCCAGGGTAAACAGTTACCTATGTCACTTCTGTTTCCGGGGCATAAAGTTCGTACAACTATTGTTTTTGAGTTTGTCGTCAGAAAATCGTTCGAATTGTTTTTTTTCCAACTTTAATCCTGCTATTTAGATCTGACTGTTTATTTGAGATTGTTGCATTTAAACATACAATTGAAATCCAGACATTCATCGGTCGTTCATCGGAGCAAGACTGAAATCTGGCCATGTATGGCCACCTTTACAGACTGGAAGATGAATAGGACTGCAGCCTAACAGAAGGATCAATAATAAAAATCCATCTGGGAATCCGTGTGCTTTCTGGCTGCCAGACATTGCTGAATTCAGACAACTAGGGGGCATGGCAGAGCAAATTAACAGTGGTATTCAAAGTGCACAGATAAAATAGGAGCTGGCAACGTGCTTGGCATATATAAATATTGGGCAGCAAGGTCTAGAGGCTGCATGACTGGAAAGCCAGAGAAAAAGAAAATGTATACTGATTTCAATAAAGTGTATTTCCCAGTTAGAACAGTTGTAGCATGAACTGAAAGTGGATAGGAATTGTCAGGTTTGGACACTGATGTGAAAAATGAGATTTAATAAGATAAAAAACTGAACATACACAGAATGAATGAAACTGGTAGGAAGGATCAGGACTGGCTAGTCAGTATAGCTTACAGAGCTATACTGAGCCCACCAGTTAGTTGTGTGGAGCCTCCAACAGATTGCAGCTTGATGATATCTGAGCAGGCTATGGTGGATAGAGGGTCCAGTGTAAGAGCACCCTGGAATGTGTGAAAATAAAAACATTTTCTTTTAAAGGAGAACTAAAGCCATAGATAAAAGTTAGTACCCTGAAGAGAACCCAAAAACTAATATTTTATATTCCATGTACTTCCTGCCATATTGCTTTTAATATTGCTGACATATCAAGGATTTACCTGGTGAAAAGGAACTTCAAAAGTCTTCAAACGAAAGTCTACTTTATGGCACTTGTCCAAGCAGGGTAGGTAAAAGAAGAGACCTGTGAACAATGATTTATTTTTCTGCAATAGTTAAACCTGAAATACCTTAATTTTTAAGATGTACCTATTGCAAGATTTGGGTGCTAGTAACAAATAATGTAATAGTCCCACATACAGTGCTCAACAGACTTTATGCAAGAAAAAATATGTTTTTTTTAATTTAATTTACAAATGCAATGCCAATGTAAATTAAGTTAAAAGAACTTACTTTTACTAGCATAAGACATTTTGAGCACTGTATTTTGTGGGACTTTATAATATATATATATATACATATATATAGTCCAGAATAAACCCAGCAACACCGGGATTTTTAGTGAACCGGGAACATAAAGCCAACGTTATGTAAACGTAACGTTGGCTGTATGTTCCTACTGAATACACATTTGGTTTTTAACTAAAAATCCTGGTGTTGCTGTTTTTTCTGGACTCTATGCATTTTACCGTGCACCTGGGTAGAATTTTTTAAAAACAGTGTGCCACCTTATGGATACATACATTTATATATATATATAATTCTTTATTTATATAGCAGTCTTTATCAGGAGCTAATGAACCTGTAGTTGGAAACCAGAGTCCCAAGAGGAAATCTACACAAGCACAGAGAGACCATACAAACTCTTTGCAGATAGTGCCCAGTATGGATTAAACCTGGGACCCCAGCTCTCTTTAATTCTCTCCCATTTCGCACATATAAAATAACAGGGGTCATTTACCAAACCCCTGGGCACAAGAGCATGCCCCTTGTGCTCATCTACAGAGCACTTGTACCCAGGGGTGTGCTGCTCTCTGCATAGAGCGCCAGATCAAATGTCAAAAGGGGTCATTTACAATGCCCCACACAGTGGCCAAAGTGCAAAAAGGCTGACTGCAGCCTTTTTTGCACTTTGCACACTGTATGGGGCATTGTAAGTGTCCCTTTATGAAACTTTCTCATCTCGTACATGTAAAATAATGATATAAAAAAGTAGCAAATGTTTGTAGATCAGGAAAGGGTCCCCTTCAACATTTATTCTTACCAAAGACTTTGCTTGTTACCCTTGTGCCTTTCCAGTTTTTATTTGTATTTTGCCTGATTAAAGGGCCTGGGTGCTCCGAAAGCTTGCAATTTTTACTTACTCAGCCAATAAAAGTAATCACCTAAGCTTACATTTTGCACTAATTCCTAAAAGGAAATAATATGCTTGTATTACCAGGTCCTCTTGCCCTTCCTGAAAGCATGCGCCCCAGTCGGAATATTACAGCACGTTCATATTCACGTACAACCTGAAATGGCAGAATAATAGATGTAATATATACCATAAATACATATATTTGTTTCCTAATTGTAAATGCGTAGGCCAATGACTCAGAGAGCACACCATATCTTAATGCTTCATAACAGTGTTATTTGTGGAGACATCATTGCATTACATGTTTCGGCTAAACAGCCTTTTTCAGATTTACCTGAAGAAGGCTGTTAGCCGAAACATGTCATTGGTCTATGCATTTGTAATTGCTTACAGCCAGCATGGGGTCTGTAACATATTGAGGAGCACTTATTATTATTATGTAAGATGCTACATAAGGAATTAGACCCAGTAAACAAAAAAGTTAAGCCTAATTTATCTGCACATATTAACTTCACAGGGTGTACATTTTTACTGTTTCACAAACAACACTAGATTTATATAAACGAAACCCTTGTTTAGTATATTATTACTGCACACAAAGTAATAAAAAACAAGTTTTTATTAAAATAAATCAAAATAAAGAGTTAAAATTGGTTAAAAACACACCCTATACCAGGGGTTTTCCCAAACTTTCTTACACATGAGCCACAGTCAAATGTAAAAAGGCTTGGAGAGCAAGATGGCTAAGATTGGCTATTAGGTAGCCTCTATGCACACTATCAGCTTACAGGAGGCTTTATTACGTAGTAAATCTTGTTTTTATTCAACCCTTAACTTGCCATTAAGTCAGGAATTCAAAAATAACTACTTGGTTTGGGGGCACTGGGAGCAACATCCAAAGGACTGGGGAGTAACATGCTGCTCACGAGCCACTGGTTGGGGATCACTGCTCTAACCCATAAAAACATCAGTAGCAACATAGGAGAGGCCCTGTCCCACAAGTTAGGGCCATGGTAGACGGGGAGATTAGTCGCCTGCGACAAATCTCCCTTGTTGCGGGCAACTAATCTCCCCGATAAGCCATCCCACCGTAAATCGCCGGTGGGATGGCATATGCAGTGCCGCGATTTCCCAAAAACTTTCTCTCAAGGAAGCATGTAGTACAATAATGTGTCCACAAATAAACAACACTGTTATGAAGCATTAAGATACAGTGTTCCCTCCTGGTCATTGGTCAATGCATTAGTAATTGCTTACTGCCAATACAGGGTATGTAACCTGTTGAGGAGCACTTATTATTACATAAGACGCTACATAAGGACTTATTTGCTAATTTGTGGTTTTCTAATTGTAGAAACCATTAAATGAAATATTTATCTCATACAGGGGCAGATTATAACTGCCAATTCAGCCCCTTAAGACTGATTCCACAGTTTATCTGAAATTTTGTGGACAGATATGTGGCCAAAAATCAGGCAAATAATCTATTGGGCAAGTTTGAAAACCCGGTCAGAAGAGGGCAGCATGAGCTTGTCCTCTCCTGACAGACCTACATAGTCATCTGGGAGACAGATATGTCCAATTTGGTCCAGCATGTAATTATCCAAATCATGCAAAAATCTTAATGTGTATTTCCAGATTAAGGCAACTAACACATGAAGCACAGAAATATGTATACATTATACAGACACGAATATATCGGGTTTATCTTCTTGCAATGTAATTTCTATTGGTTAAACATTAACTGTAAAATAAGATGTTATCTACAAATGGAAAAACATTTTTCTCTGATCTGCTCCAATAAATGATTCTGTGCTTTGTCAAACATACTTTATTTATATAAGTCAGGGATCCCCAACCTTTTATATCTGCGAGCCACATTTAAATGGAAGAAGTGTTGGAGAGCAACACAAGCATGAAAAAGTTTCTGGGGGGTGCCAATTAGAGCTATAATTGGCTACTTAATAGCCCCTATGTGGACTGGAAGCCTACAGAAGGCTCTGTTTGGAATTATACCTGGTTTTTATGCAACCAAAACGTGTCTCCTTAACAGAAATTAAAAAATGAGCACCTATTTTGAGGCCACTGGGAGCAACATCCAAGGGGTTGGGGAGCAACATGTTGCTAAGAGCCACTGGTTGGGGATCACTGATATAAGTGTTAACTTTGTTCAAAATGCACTTTTTTGCACTGAAGCTACTTTGAACCTTTCTGGATAATGGGTTTCCAGGTAATATATACCATACATGTATTGAGTTGTAATTTGTGCTCTGTACCTTAATTCTTCTGCTCAGTTTTAGGGACACACTTAGGGGCTGATTTACTAACCCACGAATCCGACCCGAATTGGAAAAGTTCCGACTTGAAAACGAACATTTTGCGACTTTTTCGTATGTTTTGCGATTTTTTCGGATTCTGTACGAATTTTTCGTTACCAATACGATTTTTGCGTAAAAACGCGAGTTTTTCGTATCCATTACGAAAGTTGCGTAAAAAGTTGCGCATTTTTCGTAGCGTTAAAACTTACGCGAAAAATGCGCAACTTTTCGCGTAAGTTTTAACGCTACGCAAAATGCGCAACTTTTTACGCAACTTTCGTAATGGATAGGAAAACTCGCGTTTTTACGCAAAAATCGTATTGGATCCGAAAAATTCGTAAAGAATCCGAAAAAATCGCAAAACATACGAAAAAATCGCAAAGTACCGATCATTACGAAAAAAACGCAATCGGACTCCATTCGACCCGTTCGTGGGTAAGTAAATCAGCCCCTTAAATTTCCTGTTTCTAACTATGCTTAATACATGCTAGCCGCCACAACAGTAAAACATTACCAGGGGTAAAAGGGACATTTCTAAACACAGTGCAGTGTGCAAAGTGCACATTTTTTTTTTTTAAATCCATCATTATGTTTTTATAATTACAAAGTAATTGTGGCCATGCACCAAGATGCCTCTGCTGCACATAGTATTTTGTGTTCATTTTAGCTTAAAGGTTTTATTTTATAACTTTTGTAGGGATGAAAAAAAGGCTCACCTTTACACAGAACCAGATAGAGAGTGGCAAGGTAAGGATGACCAGCAGCAGACAACAGAAAATTAACAGCCCTTCAAATACTCTGAATCCTGCAGGCTTTACACCTATGATATAAACATAAAATATATTTATAATTAGGCATATTACCAAATTCTATTTTGCAAAAATAGCTTCCTTACAGACTGTAGTAGGAGGGATTTCCTAGGTTCTTATGTAAAGGACTATATCCTAAAGCTGGCCAGGGAAAAAAATCTGCTTATCTGACCAGGTCTAGAAAGGCTTGGATTTCTGCTTTTATATATATATATACATATATATATAAAACTGATTTATAATATTCTAGCAATAAAGATACCCTATTTATCATAGTTTATCTTCCTTTATTTGATTTTAAACAGTTCAATAAAATACTCCAAAGTACCCTCTTCTGCTTTAGACTTAGCGATGAGGAAAAGAAAAGAAGAAAAAAAAAATATAGTGTAATACTGTTATTGCTTCACAATGTGCACTCTCATGTGCTTTTTATCACCAGTGATGACTTTTACTTATATCACCCTTTTGTGCCCAGTTGTGATATCCCTTTCCGATTGCCAATCTACTTACAGACCCCCTTGGGTTTATATGGCATCCAATTGGTTCGCTTGTAGCTCACAACTCTCTGCTTTCCCACCTCTTAATTTCAAGCAGTATTAGGAACTGCTTCACATAGGTAAATTTCCAACTTTAGCAACTTTAGGTTAATTCAACAACTTTTCAGTTTAACTTCCCCTTCTGTGCACTTACTGTGGGATAAATGCATACGCCATATGTGTAAAAACGTAATTACTTTAATACAAATAAAACTTCCCAATACACTCACTAACAGAGTATAGGATGCACGTGTCAGGAGTCACTGGTATGGATCAGGTGGCTGCTCCTTTTTCTTTCCCTGTTTACGATCTGCAGTGTCGTTCCTGGGTTCAGCAGTCCTGCCCTGTATAGTGCTCCTCTCCACGTCCTCTCTCACCGCTGATGCGTTTCGCCACTTCTGGCTTCCTCCTGAGCGATTGCGATATGCAATTTTCCCACAGTAAGTGCACAGAAGGGGAAGGGAAACTGAAAAGTCGTGGAATTAACCTAAAGTTGCTAAAGTTGGAAATTTACCTATGTGAAGTGGTTCCTAATACTGCCTGAAATTAAGAGGTGGAAAAGCAGAGAGTCGTGAGCTACAAGCGAACCAATTGGATGCCATATAAACCCAAGGGGGTCTGTAAGTAGATTGGCAATCGGAAAGGGATATCACAACTCGGCACAAAAGGGTGATATACCAGTAAGTAAAAGTCATCACTAGTGTTAAAAAGGACATGAGAGTGCACATTGTAAAGCAATAACAGTATTACAATGTATTTTTTTCTTTTCTTTTCTTTTCCTCTTAAGACCTCGTCACTAAGTCTAAAACAGAAGAGGGCACTTTGGAGTATTTTATTGAACTGTATTTGACCTGGGATACGAGGTATCTGAAGTGAGGAGCATACACTGAAAATTGCACTTATTTATATTTGTAAAAATTGATTTTAAACAGTATGAAGCATGAAGAGTAACATCCTGATACCAATCAGCAATTACCTTTTCCTGACATAATGTGGTAAAGGTAAGGAAGTCAAACATGTGACTGGGAGCTGTGGGTTGCTGGAACTAGGCAAAAATGTAAAGCTTTTACCATATAGCCCCATTGGGTACATTGTATAGAATATCTTCTCTATAGGCTTGTTTTTTGTGTGAGTTGCTATTTGTTAGCAAGGGTACCATATATTTATAAGAGCTCAGTGTGGTGCCAAAGATTTAAGGAATATGCCCATCAAGCATACCATATGGTACTTGTTACTAATACGCTGATATGCAAATACACAGATAAAGTTATGTGCACTTAAATAAACTCTGCTTTCATATTTTGTCATCTGCATACCTGGTACCTGCATCTCACCCACAAATGGTGGGCTTACCTACATATAGGTACAAGAATTAGGTACAGCCACCCAAAATGGTTTTTTTTTTGCATAATTAAAGAAATTGGAACTCTAAGCAATTTTCCAAGTTATTTGTAAATGTAATTATAATTAAATGCATTATTTCTTTATTCCTCTTGAAACTTTGAAGCAGAAGTCAGTTGCCAAACATATTGGCATCCCCAAGTAAATTCAGCTTTTCTTGTCCTTTAAAGACATTACAAATGAATGTATATTGTAACATTGTATAGTATTGTAAATAAATAAAAAAAAATCAGTTGGCAGGGAAATTTGGGCTCACCAGAGCCTTAAGTCAGTCATGCAATGAATAACTTAAGGCTAAACTATATCCAATATAAGTCTAATTTTACAAATGTTACTCTAAATGAATTCTTGCTTGAATGAATGCTTGAACATTAGAACATAGAGCTAGAACAAAGTCTATCTCAGCAACACCCAATTCTGGGCTAATTACCTGATGATGGATTGGGTTATGCAAAAAAGGCTGTGGAGTCATTGACCATAAGGAAAGTTCTGCACTTCCACAAGCAACAAATTGTAGAGCATGCAGAACACTTTCTAATTTATTCAGCACTTGGTCAGCTTTATGGTTTAAGGTTTTTTAATAACTTTTATTTTATCACAGAATCTAACACATTTTGTGAGTTTATAACATTACATAGTTTTAACCAAGTTTAGCAAGGCCTGGAAGCAAAATGGTGGAAATGAGGTATTTTAGGCACACATAGTTATTAAGGGCCAAGTAGATAATATTAGTTTTGTACACACATCCTTTAAAATTAAGTTAATAGTTTGCAATTTTATTAATGGGCATACCATGGTCATGTTTTAATGAGATGAACCAAATCCAGGATTCAGTTCGGGATTCGGCCAAGATTCTGCCTTTTTCAGCAGGATTCTGATTCAGCCAAATCAATGCCTCTGGCCGAACCGAATCCAAATCATTAAAATCACATGATTTTTTTTATCACATAAATATGGAAGTTGAACATTTTAACATTTTTCAGTTTTTTGTCTTTAACGCTTCCTTATTCTAATTTGCATATGCAGATTTAGTTTGGTATTCAGGCAAATCTTTCTGGGTTCGGCCAGATAATTAAAAAGTGGATTCAGTGCATTCCTACGTTTTAATGCTACCTAAATATTACTAAATAACAAAATACTAGCACATACTGTAAAGAAAAACATATATAAGATTTGTTTTATGTGCTCTCACCATCATCCTTCTGGCTTGTCTCAAGAAGGGCCATAATTTCTGTTTCTGCATCAGACCCCACAACATCATCAACATCTACCACCGCAGAGACCTTTGTATCATTTTTGGCAGATTCTCTGTTTTGACTGCTCCGGGACCTTCCAGAACCTTGGCTTGCCTTTTTCTCCCTCTTAGAGGCTTGACTGGAGTGTTCCCTCTGTTTCTGCGGAGGCTCCCGAGAGGAGCTGCGGGATCTCTTCTCAGTCATAGCTAACATGAGCAGTGAGGGGGCAGACTGGCCAGTTTATATGATGCTAACAGGTGGGACATGTCTGGGAAGAAACAAAAACACAAGTGAGAAAATCTGTCCCTTAGTACAAATGCTTAACTGTTGCAGTGCCAGAGATAAATTAGTTAACTGTATTAATTCTGGTAAAGATGCTGACTGAAATATCTTCTATACCATTAGTCAAACTACAATAGATCTGTACCAATCCTGACCATTGAAACAGGACTGCCCTGGTCAAAATAAGGCCCAATTTTTGAAGCTTAATTACAAAAGTGCTGCCCAGTTTACCCAGCATGCATGCATAAAGTGGGACAAGCCACACTCCTTTGCCTCACTTGCAATGCTACTGGGTGGCACTGGCAGAATGCCCTGTGTACATGGCTTTCCAGATCTCCAGCTCACAAAGAGAGCCCTGTAATAAATGGCCCTCATTAGGCACAGGTTTCGTAAATGGTCTAATCAAGTCACAGTGGGTTCAACACTGAAACCTCTCTATAAATGAACTCTACTATGTCTCTTTTTTAATTCTCACAGAGCTTTGTGTGTGTAAAGAACTGGGTTCTGGCTAAAGCAAAACACAAAGTACGTGTCCACCAAGTAGAACTTTTAATTTTATAACAGTGACTTCCTCACTTCTGCATAATAATTGGTTGGTCATCTACTTATGTGGTTAATTTGCAATAAGTATCAGATCATCACTTAGCACTGTTGATCAGATGCCCTTGGACTTTATGTGGCCAGCATAAGATGTAGAAGTTTTAAGTTTTTTTTTAAGTGACAAAAAAAATGTAATTACTACATGTTGTCACCCGTTTGTTAATCAGGCACAATCCTAGCATGCATGAACATGTGATGTCAATAATACCATTAATATGTGAACTGGTGCAAGTAGGCAGGGCCATATTTACCATATAGGTACCTGAGGCCTTGTGCCTTAATCTGCAGTCAGCAAGTTAAAAGTTGGATTAACAATATGGCAATCTCCTAACTGCACTAGTAATGATTACTGCTTGTTAGAAAATGACTATGAATAATAAATTACCCCGAGATTCTAAAAGCCTTCCTCATATTTTAGCACTTACTCTTTCTGATTGTAGTTATTAATAACATAGCCATTGTATTTCTGAGAAAACATTCATTTAGAATCCACAGAATTTTAGGACCTTTATAGTAAAAAGGATTGCAATTGAGTTGCTAGTAGCTGTGATCAGTAAATTAGAGGGATTGCTTACTATAATAACAGTAGGCTCATCTAATGTAAACAGAGAGAAAGCGGTGGAGGAGGAGTATTGCATTTTAGCGCCAGCTGAGTCGTCAGTCCTCACTGCTTCTGAGAATGCTGATCTTGGTGAAATATCTTTTTCCTTAGAACAACACATTGTGGGAGTGTGGTTTTCTACAAAATTCCAATGAAATTACAATATTTTCTCTGCCTCCACCTCACTAAAGATGCTAACAAGTAGTATATAACAGTTTTGGATAGCATCCTTAAACTGTGTGTTAGCTTAATCCAAATGGTTTATGCTATTTCTTGGTATAACATTATATTGCCAAACATAGGTGGAATATATCAAGTTGAGTATATGGCCCCTACAGTATTTCATCTATCTCAGCCTTCCATTGCATAAATAAGTGCTCACAACTTTAGTGGGGGGACATGTTCAGAAACCTAAAACCTTGAAAGGACTGTATTGTGGCCTGTTTCCCTGCTATTGCGTTATGACCTACAATCTATCGCTAGCCTTCATATAGTTTTAGGTTGTTCCCTATTAGTAACATTGGCATCAAGCAACATTTTTAGTGGCCAAGCAGCCAAAAAGTACTAGATACAATAGAAGTCCTCCGAACCAATCTAGCTTCTTCCATACAGATGCAGATAAATAAATGCACAGCAAATTCTTAAACATTCCATTTCTATGTAAGAGCACTAGTGCCATTTTGTTGAATTATGACTTATAATCTCATAATTATGACTTTTAAACTCATAATTATGACTTTAAAAAGTCAAATGATGACTTTTAACAGCAGGTTTTGTACGAACAAGTCATAATTATGAGATTAAACGTCATAATTTAGATTTTTTAAAGTCATGATTATGAGCTTAAAAGTCATAATTCAACAAAATGGCACTAGTGCTCTTTCGTAGAAATGGAATGTTTAAGAATTTGCCGTGCATTTATTTATCTGCATAATTTTGACTTTTAAAAGTTATAATTCAACAGATATTTTTTTTTTGGTGGCCCTAGTGCTTTTCCGTACATTTCAGACAACAAAGACAAGAGCATGTTGGTGAGACACTTGGTAGTAACCTCAAACTGCGAGGCCACTAATCAGTTTTGTACAAATCAGCCGCTACCGCTTCCTCTCACTGCCAGCCAATGGGGTTTTAGGGAAATCCAGGCGTCACATGACTTGCATATGCCCCAATTGGAGTAAATCCCGATGTTACGTAGGTCCCAACTGGGCAGCGCGGCAGTCGGCCTGCAGAAAGTGTGCGCAGGGGAAGTACGCTCGGAGTCCAACACGTCATTCATATGGGCAAAAACGTGCGTAACGAGGTAAATGTCATATTACTTTACTCCTGTGGCGGTGTTCGCAGTACCGAGTAGTAGGTGCTTCACCTCCGTTATTCACACGCCGAGTGGCCAAAATGTTTACATTAAAACCCAGTCTCCTCGCAGTATTCGAAATTCCAATTCAGTCTCGCTTCACATAATGTCACAGTTGTAGTTATTACTAGTACAGCTGCTGTGCCTATGTAAGTAGGTGATTTAGGCGTACATACAGCATAACCGCGTCCCATATATTATGGCTGAGGCTCCCATTCTGTCCTTGCTTGGTAGTTTTACTATTCAGTCTCCCCCCCCCCCCCCCAAACACACAATTCTTGTGTAATAGAGACGTGTCGTTTACATATGGTGCATAAACTAAGCAAAGTTAATTCTGCTACTTAATTTTGCCCCGTAAAAAGAAATGCTACTTTAGGTAGTGGCATAAAAACTACAATTCGACCCCCACCCTCCAGTTGTGTGGACAATAACAGGACAGAAATCTACCTAGCAATTCACAGGGACTGGATTTTGGCTGGAAAACCTGCTAATGTGCATGGGAATTGCACAGCACTTGCAAGTAGAGGTGGGGATTAGTTTATTCATCAGTGTTTAAACAATGCCAGTAGTGTGCCACTTCCCTGAATGTAATGGCAGTGTGTGGTTCATAGCATTTTATCATACAATCGTTTTGTAGCTCTGTAGGAGCTGGACAAAATGCTGGAAATCATCTACCCTCCCATTCCGAGCGAGAAATAATTGCCTGCAAGTGCTTGAGAATGCAGCACTTGACAAATTGGTTAGTCCCACAAGGAGAATAGTCGCCTATGATAAATCTCTGCTACCAGGCGGCAGTGCCGGGCAAGTTACAAGGGGTGGCAAAAAGCCGCTCCTGGTAACTTAAAGAGGCAAAATTTTGATTTTTTAATTGGAATTTAGACTCTTCCAGTGCAGAGAGTGCAATAGAACTCTCTGCACTAGCGATGCGGTCCCCTTTCTCCCTATCTGATGCAAAAAAGTTCAACACGAGGGGGGCGGCATCAACTTGGCCGCCTCAGGCAGCTATAGGACCCCTGAGGCGCCACGGGCTACTACAGATAACTAATCTCTCTGAAAAGCCTTTCCGCTGCCAATAAAAGGAATTGCCAGTAGAAAGGCCTACACATCCCTTTGCTGCAGGCAACTTCGCACAACTTTGGAAAACTAAAGTGATGGGTAGGCATTTCCACCTACAATTTCCTTTGTTGCCAGTGGAAAGGCTTTTCAGGGAGTGCGGTTGCAGAGATTTATCACAGGCGACTAAGCTCCACGTGGGACATTATGTTAATTCTAGAAATATATGCCTATATCTAACAAAAAACTCATCTGGGATTATGGTAAATAGATACTGAAGCTCACTTTAGGGCAGTGGTTCTCAATCTTCCTAATGCCACGACCCTTTAATAAAGTTCCACATGTTGTGGTGACCCCCAACCATAAAATCATTCCTAACCCCATCGGAAATATGTGTTTTCCGTTGGTCTTAGGTGACCCCTGTGAAAGGGTGTATATTTCCCCTTTAAATTATCAGTAACATAAAAATGAATATAAATTCGCTATATATGATGTGTAATCTCCGACATTTAGGTACCGCTCACACAGGACTTAGGGTTCTTTTTTAGACAACTGTTCACTGTAATAAAATGATGAAAAAGAACCCTAAGTCCTGTGTGAGCGGTACCTAAACGTCAGAGATTATTTATATATATATATATATATATAATATGTAAATTTTATCAGGATCTCAAAAAAATGCTTTCAAAGCTTGACATAATAAATTATATGTGTGTGTATGTATATGGATATATATCAAATCACGAAAAAATGCCAAACTCACAGGACTTGAACAAAATAGAACGTGTTTTTATTTCACAACGTCTATCTAATATTTTGTCTCAACAGCTTTTTTTAAAGTGAATAAGCACACACACACAGACCCACTGAATAACCCAGTTTGGTGCCAAAAATCAGCTGATGACGTCACTATCTGCAGTCTTCTGCGATATTGGTCGCCTCGCCGACTTGCCGTACATGCACAGATTATTGTATGGAACGCGGTTTCGTACTATATCATCGGTGTGTGTATGGCCCGCTTTATGGCCAATTCTGTTCTCTTTTTTGATTGTCCTGTTGAAACCATGTAGCATAAGTAAGCTCTTTTCCAAGAGTTCTAGTTCCAACAATGCCTTGCATGCCTCACAGGTGTTAAAGAAGAAGGAAGGCAATCCAGGAACTGGTATCTTGGCTGGAGGAGAGGCAGGTTGTAATAAATTGTTTCAAAAGTCACAAAAAGCAGTGCAGAGTATAGAAAGGGACAGGTATATAGTGCTTTCAGCAGCAACATAAATATTACAAAAACATGTAAAAACACACTGATAATCAAAGGAAAGTTTCTTTTTTGGATGGAGTTCCCCTTATCATTAGCAGACATACATAGCATAGGGCCCCTGTGGTGGATTAGGCTACGGTCAGACAAGGCTGTTTCTTGGCATGGGGATAATGCAGGCTAAGAAAATGTGTCCTCCTTGTTACATATTTATGTAATACTTATAGATCTGCATTTTGACATTTAGTAAGAAAATTTAAGTAAATATTTAACTTTTTGCCTTTCAGTAATGGAGCAGGAACGCATTATGCAAAGGATCCAGAAGGATGTTCGGGCTTTACTCATTGCTTCTAAAAATGGGCTGTCCATTCACGAACTGGAGCAGGATTACCGAATGATGATTGGTTCACACATTCCAATAAGGTCTTTGGGCTATAAATCAACAATGGAATTACTTTTGGATATGCCAAGTGTGGTAAAAATACATACACAACTGGATGGTACAGTAAAACTGTCTGGTAAGTACCCATTTTAAAATAAACAGTAGCCCCCCTCAATTTTACATTTTACAGGGTACCAGGAAAAATGATGTAAATAAGATGTTAAATCAGGGAAATGTGTTAAAGAACCACTAAATATCAAGCATTCAGAGGAACTATCGTAGAAATATTTTTTTCTTTAAAACACAAATACTTTAATGTGTCAATAGGTTTTAGCAGTAAAGCCATTTTAAGCAACTTTTCAGTTGGTCTTCATTATTTTTGTTGTTTTTTAATTATTTGCCTTCTTTCAACTTGCAGCTTTTAAATTGGGGTCACTGATCCCAGCAGCCAAAAAACAATTGTTCTGTGAGGTTACAGTTTTATTGTTAATTTTTATTCTATATCTTTCTTTTTAGCCCCTCTTCTATTCAGATTCCAATCTCTCATTCAAACCACTGCCTGGTTGCTAAGGTAAACAAGACCCTATCAACCAGAAATCTGCTGATTTTAAACTGGTGAGCTGCTGAACAAAAAGGTGAAAAAAATAAAAAAAAAAACTACAAATAATAAAACATGAAGACCAATTGAAATTGTCTCAGAATATTAATATCTACAGCATATTAAAAGTTAACTCAAAAAGTGAACCCCTTTAATACACACATCCTTGTATTTACTGTGACGATCAGAAGACAGCAAGATGGGTACATACACATTGCCCTGTTTAGCCCAGTAAATAAAAAATACCATACATTTAATGATTATTACAGTAGGCAAAAAGTATATTCAGAAACCTTATTCATTAAACTCATCTGAAAATAGTTGAATATTGCCCCTATAATACTTACTATATATAATACTACTCTAAGACTTTCAAGTTGGCACTATTATCTCTCTGAAAGTGACCTTATGGTATAATATTGGCAAATGTAACAATTGTTGCCACCTTTGATATGTATCAACTGTCTAAAAGTAGTGTAGCGGAAATTGCAGAAAAAATGCGTTGTTTTAAAAAACTTGAGTAGAAATATTCTATTCAGCTTGAATTGCTGCTTATTTATATTACTTAGTGGTGAAAACAGACATTCCTAATTAAACCAGTGTTAGTGAAGTACCTCAGGGGTCTGTCCATGGGCCTTTTCTGTTTAAGTTGTACATAAATGACCCTAAGTATGCACTCGCTTTATTTTTTCTGATCATAATGAATTGTGCTAAAATTGTACTAAAAGTTCAATGCAGGATGTTGCCGCTTTGCAGAAAATTGTATTAAACTGGAGAACTGGGCATCAAGTTATCAATTGAGGTTCAATTTTAATAAATGTAAGTCATTTTAATTGAGAAGGATTTGGGGATATTTTGGACACCAGACCCTGCAACTCTAAGCAGTGTCAGTCAGTGGCACTTAAAGTGAGTAAATGACTTGCATAAAAAAGGGGCATTGATTCAAGGGATTACAACATAATATTCTGTCACATGACTCACTGAAACTTGTAAATAATAATAATGTACCACCTGTTGTAAAATATGAAGCTATTAAATGCCACTTTGGAGTTCTATGAGTATAAACGCACTTGGCCTTTGGCCTTGTACCTTTATATGGTCATGGAACTTCTCTGTGACTCGTTTTATTTACCATATATATATATGTATATGTTTGCATGCATGTGTATATATATATATATATTTATATATATCTAAGTGTACGTATATGTGTAAATATGGTCGAATGCCCCATTTTTTTTTTTTGAGGGGGCCAGTAAAATTCGGAAAAAAAACAGTGTAAAATAAGGGTATAATCTAATTATCTTTATGCCTACTCTACTCCAATCTAGCTGTAGTTGATGAAACTACAAGGAGGATTGCTGATTTGGTTTCTTGTCAAAAAGATCGGTGTACTGCTAGAACCCGAAACAGACGACGTAATATCAGACCTAGATGTCCAGTCGATCTGGTGAGACGTGGAAGAGTTTCCCCTGTGCTACCTGCAACAGTAAAAAGTGATCTCAGAGACTTGCTGTCTGTCTCTCCTCTACTACTTTCTGAGCTGGAAAAGGCTTTTTCCTCTCGTTTTGGCCGTAGCTTTCAATACACTCGATATGGCTTTTATTCCATGCTTGAAGTTCTTAGATCTATCACCGATATTGTAGAAGTGAAACAAACCAGAGCTGGATCTTTGCTAGTGCTCCGGAATTCTGAGACTGGACGCATATCAGCTAGTGAGTACATTATGTATAAGGTTTCGTTATAGGGAAATCTGTATATTTATATATAAAAACTGAATAAAACTGAATTACATATGACTGTGGCATGTACAGTGCTACCAGTTTTAACCTTGCACATGTATTCTTATTCTCTATAAAAAAAGTCTGGTGTATTGGTTTATAAGAGGGTACAGCAGACCCATGCTGCTAATATTGCATTTTGTAGTGGAGAGATGATCCTCTGATTTCTGTGCCTTACAGGTGTCAACCCACCCAATCATTTAAGGGCTGCAAGTTAATAAAAAAAAAATCTCTTCCCCCTTCTGTCCATAGATCCGTCTTTATGATGTACTCTTATTCTTTTCCTTAAAGGACCAGGACCACCACCAGGAATTACAGGCACCATACCAGTTATTATCCCACTTGTCACCTCAACAAAAAGCTCTGCCAAGTAGAATGAGTCTCAAAAAAAAAAAACATGTCCCATGCATGCACAACTATGCCACTGATCCTTCCATAACTAAATCTGTCAGGGGACTTTTGGTGATCATAGCTTAGCAGTGGTGGACTAAGGAAATCTGCTTATTGCCTCCTACAGCTGCTAGCAAATATTTAATTCCTTGTTTTGGCAAAATTTTTGCTAAATAAATGGTGTAGTGACATACTACTGTTGTCTATGAAGATTTTCATTCATCCAGGTCATGGTATATCTAGTATAAATAAATTTAAAGCAACTGGACTTGTTTGGTAATCATTGAAGACGTTTCACTACTCATCCGAGCAGCTTCTTCAGTTCAACTTGTTGAACTGAAGAAGCTGCTCGGATGAGTAGTGAAACGTCTTCAATGATTACCAAACAAGTCCAGTTGCTTTAAATTTATTTATACTAGACATACCACTGTTCTTTCTCAGTAATTAGTCCTAATTCTACATACACAATATAAATGTGTGATAGTTTCTTATGTGTTTTTAATATTTTGTTTTTTGTATTCAGGTTTGTGTGTAAAACAGAGTCAACTGGCAATTGATCCCAAGAAGACCTCTTGTGTTTTGGAACAATGTTTAAAAGAACCACGAACGCCTGAAAAAAAAACATCTGAGACAGTTACATATTTGAAAGTTTCTCCTCCAGAACCCCAAAAACTCAGTTCCAAAGAATCACCAAGTGTAACAAGGAGCACATCTCCTCTAATTAACTCAAGTAATAAGGAGCAGAGGTTAAAACTTAATGTTTTGTTGGATGAATCACTAAAGTCAAATGAAAATAAAGCTCCACCTGTGACAAATTTCACTTCAGCAGTTCCATCACATAATTCTGTTCTGAGCAATAGTTTGGTGGGAAATTCTGTATCTTCAGAAACCCTGTTTACTAAAATGTCAAGACCAACTTCACATGTAGAAGCAGATCATTCAGCTGCATCAGAGCCTGATGCCAGTGTTCTAGAGTGGCTGGAAAAAAAGGTATGTTTAAAAAAAAAAAAAAAAAAATCAGCATGCAAACATTTAATAATGTGAGCATAACTCAGTTTTCATGCAACGTTTCTTAACCAGCTTGTCTGGGATTGTATCATTGAAATTATTCAGACTGCATAGGATTGTTGTAGATTACTTACTTTGTAAGACCTAGGGGTGTATTTGACACACAGACACAAACAGGGGCCTTGGTTTGGCAGTACATCTTGTTTTTTTTTCAATCCAGGAATTCAAAAATATCCACTTGCTTTGGGGACACTGGGAGCAACATCCAAGGGGTTGGTGAACAACATGTTGCTCATGAGCCACTGGTTGGGTATCACTGCTTTTGAGTGTCCAAAACTCAATATCAAATCCCCTACTTAATGATATAGTCTATATATTGCACTACTTTATGTGCCTAAATGTAAACCAGCTCTATAAATCAATGAAATTCACAAATCTGCCTCTGTACTTATTGCATTGTCATTCAGTTTTGTTCATGCCTTTTTACATTTTTTTTAACTTTATGACAGTTGGAAAAAGAGCTAAAGCTTTGCCTGGCACGGAAGGGAGCTGGTGGAAGTGTCAGCGATGCTCTCAGGATGGATATACAACATGTAGGTTATGATGGTACTTTGTTCATATTTGCAATTTAATCTTCTTTTACAAATAGATTCAGACTTGTATCATTATTTATTACTGGCACCTTTAGGGCTCTGGCACACGGGGAGATTAGTCGCCCGCGACAAATCTCCCTTGTCACGGGCAACTTATCTCCCCAAACTACCATCCCACCAGCGAAAATGTAAGTCGCCGGTGGGATGGCACACGCTGCGCAGGCGATTTCGGCAAATCGCCAAAGTTGCCTTGCGTGGCATTTTCGTCGATTTGCCAAAATCGCCTGCGCAGTGTGTGCCATCCCACCAGCGACTTACATTTTCGCCGGTGGGATGGCAATCCGGGGAGATTAGTCGCCCGCGAACAGGGAGATTTGTCGCGGGTGACTAATCTCCCCGTGTGCCAGAGCCCTTAAAATAACTGCAGGGTTACTCAGGACACAAAATTGGTTATCAACCACCGGTTTATTTTACAAAACTATGCTGTAAAACAATCTTTTCAACAAACCTGTTCCTCTGTATATACTGTGAAATCTTCAATAAAAGTTTTAAAAAGCAAAAAAAAACAAAAAACTGCAGGGTTGAATTTCTTTTACCTTTGCTTATTTTTAATCTCATGGAAAATCTGACACTTCAGGGTGCAGGCTGTCCTTTTTGTTTTTTACACAATTCCCATGGGAGGGGGGCTTCTCCTCCTGCCCCACTTTTAAACTACTTGACTTTGCATATGTGAGAATCCGTTTGCTTGTAAGAGATAATCTTAGCCCACAGCCAGATATACAAGAGAAAAACATACCGGTAATTTCTTTAGATAATTGATTTGGTCTGTTATCTCTCTGGGGTGATTTCTGGCCATTCACATATATTGTTAGTGTTTGGCAGTGGAGGGGTGCACCTCTGGTGACTTAGCCTATTGTAACTATCTTACACACTGATTTTGGCGACCCCCTCCCCCACACCCCAGCAGCCAATCAAGATAACCGCTCCCTGATACCTGAAGAAGCCACTCGGATGAGTGGTAAAACATTTTCCAAGAAAAAAAAAACTCAGAAAATGTATCATTACCTGGATGAATGCGAATCTTCATAGACATATGGAATGCTCATTGATTGGAAATAAAACATTGTTATATATATATACATATACTGTATATATATATATATATATATATATATATATATATATATACCGGATATACTCGAGTATAAGCCAATCCGAATATAAGCCGAGGTACCTAATTTTACCTAAGAAAACTGGAAAAACGTATTGACTCGAGTATAAGCCTAGGGTGGGAAATGCAGCCGCTACTGCTAAGTTTCAATAATCAAAATAAATACCAATAAAGTTACATTAATTGAGGCATCAGTGGGCTATATGTTTTTAAATATTTATTTTAAAGAAAAACAGTAAACTAGCTCTGTAAGTGGAGAAGAGGGTCAACAAAAACAACAGGCACTGGAGGGTCTGGTTGTGGGTGGCCTAATTTGCACACAAAGGACAGAGGGTGCTAGTCTGGAGGGACCCTTGGCACCCGACTCGAGTATAAGGCGAGGGTGACCCATTTTCCACATTTTGGGTGCTGAAAAACTAGGCTTATACTTGAGTATATACAGTATATATATATATATATATATATATATATTTCTAACTAGAGATACTACAGAATCAAATATTGCCATTACTTTAGAGAAGTCACTGAAGTATACATCGCTACAAACCAATTAATGCAATTGACCAAATAAAATATTTGCAGTTATACCCTTTATTTTTTGCACAGGTGGTAAACCAGCATTCCGATGGGCTTAAAATTTCCCAACTTCCCACTGTGTTTAAGGTGAGTTTCCTTTTATAACTGTGCTATAATACTATTAAGAGTAACATATTATTAGTTCTGTCTTGATTATTCTATATAGTGGGTTAGCTTTCTTCTTTGCAATATATTTTCTGTCAAGTTAAAATGAAGAAATCTACCATCTAACAATGACCATACAAAAAAAAGTCCAGGTCCTACAATAAACATACTTTTTCATTTTCATAAGTAAATGGCTTAAAGGGGACATATACCACACATTTTTACAATGCACTAAACCATATAAAGTGCTTTTAATATTTTATATCCAAATATGTCCATAACTGCTTGAAAACTGTGCTCTACCCACCCCTTTTGCAAGCTTCTGGTTTAGGACTCTTGAGTATGTGGCTGGGATCTGGGGGCCCTGATCTACTTCAGTAACAGAGCAGCAGCTACTTAAAGTAAAGTGAATATGCATACGGTGGGCGGGGCTTTTTGATGTCACAGGCAGGTCCTGCTCTGCTCATGTCACTCCCTTTCCCTGCCTGCTATGATTGCTATTTTCTCTCTGTGCTCTGCTTGTTCACCCCCCAACTGAACGGTTCCTTCTGTCTCCCTCTCTGTGCTCAGATCTCCCCCCCACGTTCATTTGTGAATCATGCACATTTGCTTTAAAAAAAATACTATTTCACTATAAACAAAGGAAAATGTTACTATTATATTTTTTTTACATTTTACAACTAAGCTTATTGATCAATAACTAGGTTATTGATCTGACAGCAGCACAAGCAAAACTATGCAGCCAGGGAGCAGAGAGACACAGAAGGAGGAAACTGGGAGGGGTTTTCCCCTGCTACTGTTGAGTTAAGCCTGTCAATCAGTGCTGTGACCACTTCCTGTGGGAGACTGAAGCGACACTCCCAGCTTTCATTTCACTCTCGCTTCTGAATTGAGAGGTTGTCTCACTTAGGGGCTGATTTACTTACCCACGAACGGGTCGAATGGGTCCGATTGCATTTTTTTCATAATGATCGGTATTTTGCGATTTTTTCGTATGTTTTGCGATTTTTTCGGATTCTTTACGAATTTTTCGTTACCAATACGATTTTTGCGTAAAAACGCGAGTTTTCCTATCCATTACGAAAGTTGCGTAAAAAGTTGCGCATTTTTCGTAGCGTTACAACTTACGCGAAAAATGCGCAACTTTTCGCGTAAGTTTTAACGCTACGAAAAATGCGCAACTTTTTACGCAACTTTCGTAATGGATACGAAAAACTCACGTTTTTACGCAAAAATCGTATTGGTAACGAAAAATTCGTAAAGAATCCGAAAAAATCGCAAAACATACGAAAAAGTCGCAAAATGTTCGTTTTCAAGTCGGAACTTTTCCAATTCGGGTCGGATTCGTGGGTTAGTAAATCAGCCCCATAGTCTCACATAGTGACAGTTTTAGGAGGTAAAATGCTTTTTTTTCTGCATCATTTCACATTTTGAGGGAGGATGAATAGTATAACTGAATAAGGACTTTATAGAAAATAAATGAATAACCAAGAGGTTTGTTGAGAAAAAAATCCTTAAAGCCCAACATATTATATTATCAGTCTATTCACTCAAGTTTTGTGAATGCTGACCCCTCTTCATTTTGGTAATAAGAGCTTTACAGGAAAGGACTTGCCTTTTAAGGAACTTGGATTTATTTCTGTAATGGAGCTTGTTGGATCGTTAGGTGACATACTCTGTGTTGAAAGTACAGTTGATGGAAAAGACTGGAAGCTGTTTGATGCAAAAAAAAAAGACTTGGTAGATGGTAAGTAATATATGAATATGGCATCTGTGAGTGCAAGAGGTCACTGGAAGTACTGCAAGAAATGTTTATCCATGTTCAATCATCTTCTACCACTTGTATATGTCTTCTGTCATTAGAGTTCAGTGCTGGATTACCTTCCACCAGCAGCATCTTGTCCAGCTGGAATTCATCTCAACAAACAACTACCCCTGTGAAGCCAGTTGGAACCATCTTTTCTAAAGTAGATGAAAAATTGTGGGTAAGGATTTCTTAAAAACACTAAGAAACTCTATCCGTTACCTGTATCCCCTGAGGCATGGTCAAATTTGGGCACACATTCCAACATTTGCAGTCACAATATATAGCCTACATAGTTTTTCTTTATACAGTAGTACAGTGACATCAGGTAACTGATCACAGCCACTATCGCAAGGGTGCTAGGGGGAGTTACCTGGACACAGCTTGAGCTTTATGACTTCTGTAAGTATATGGGTATGGCCAGTAATGTAATAACCATTAACTCTGAATATAGTAACAATTTTGTGGTCGTTAGGTACACACCAAACATGAGTGACGTTACCTGCCCTTCCCCAAATATTCATATATATTAGGTAAGGTAGTCATGTTTGGACTCATTTTATAACTGTAATTGACTTATACCTGTAGCCAGTATTTTTTATAACTTGCATGGCAATAAAATAGTGACTGAACAGTCCAGGTAAAGTTGAGTCCTTAATGAGAGAAAACTGTTTATTTGCATATCTACATGTTACACATTATACAGCATTAAAAACATTATATACCAATGGTTCAAAATGTTAAAGGAATTGGTACAGTTTACACAGAAAATAGATATGGGATAATAATCTTAAAGGAGAAGGAAAGTCATTTTGGCATTTTACTGCCAAAAGATATATTTATTCTGCAGAAAGCTTTACCCTACCTGAGTAAACAGCCCTAGAAGCTCCCTCCCTTTGTTTAAGATAGCAGCTGCCATTTTAGCTTGGTCTCTGCAGCTTCCATGCTGCTGGTAGCATAGATCACACATTCTGATGGAAGGGTGCATGAATTCTTTTGAATTCTTATTGGAGGGCTAGGAGGAGAGAGCTGTGCAGTCTTCAGTCCCAGGATACCGAAGAACATGTGTACACAAAAAAAAACAAGAAATCATTCCATTCCATATACTTACTGTTCACTTTCTGTTTGTTTGCATAAAGTGGGGTCCTTTGGAACTGAAGCTGTGTTCTACTGAACAGATTGACATTCCCCCAGATGCTGTGAGAAATCAAAAATTGCATTGTTTACCTAGTATGAAACGTGGCTTCATGATCGGGGTCTATGTAGAGAACATTGAATCACCCAGCCAATTCTATGTACGCTGCTGTGGTAAAGATACTTCTGAAAAGCTGGAGGACATGATGATAGAAATGAGGTTGGTAATAATGCACAGTTAAAAAAAGGTTTGTTATACTTTAATTAGAGTAGAATATATATAGAGTAAGAGCAGAAAGGTTAAATTGTCAATAAAGTAAGGAAGATGAGTAAGAGGGTTGCTAACTGCCCTATTAAAAATGTATTTTACAATTTGGAATGAGGATATAAATAGTTTAAAGCAGGGATAATAACTGATGTCCTTCATCTTCCCCAAGTGACCTGTCGCAATAAGTTGTAGTGGCTAGCGATGTAAAAAGATAGGCTATAGTGTTTGCGTTCTGATTCTAATTCAGTATTGTAGGCAACTACTGTAATTCACCTGCCTTTTTGTAGTGTTGGGACCAAAAGGCGACATGCTTATCAATGCAACATACACTAGCTTGCACGTTTCTAATATTCTCTTATATCTATGGGCATGGATTTTAGCAGAAAACATATTGTTCAACATAGGTTCTGTTTTGCCTTGATGGCAGGGTCCTTTTTTTTGCCTTAATTTTTGCATTAAAATTTTAGGATGTAGCTCTTATTAGGATTTAAATCTTAATAATAGGAAATGCCCATCATTTTAGTAAGGTGTAACCTGCCTAAGTGGCTTTGTTTGAAGTAATTATTTTCACCTTATTAGGCTCAATATATACATAATAATAATTATAAAAAGGTTTTTTTTTTTATACAGGAGCATTAGCTAGCGCCGTGTAGTTCCGACCCTTTCTAGCAGTCAGGTGATACCAATGGGCAAATAAAAGGGCAACCATTTGGGGGTTTTAACCTTGAAAGCAAGCAAATTGCAGGTAAAACTCAGTAACTTTGTTAAATTTATAATGAAGCAGTAGAATTCTTAATGAATCAGATAAAAGTGGGTGTAGGACTGGGCAGACTTTGATGTAGTTGGCCAGCTTGAAGTATACTGCAGTATATGGCTAAACAACCCCTATTTTGCTTAAAAGGGAGGGTATTTTTCGCGTAACTGCACTTTCGTCGGCCCTAGGATTCAGAAGAAAGGAAGAAAGAATCTGTTTCAAATTTTACAATTACTAATAATGTTTCAACACACAATGATTCTTTTGTTGCAATTTTCGTGATTTCTCTTGTTTTTCTTTTACCAGACACTGCTATTCCAACGAATGTGTTTCAGAACGGTATATAGTGACTGATAACTGTATATCAGTTGGTCAGATCTATGCTCTTAGGGTTCCTGGAGATGTATGGTGGTATCGAGTTATTGTGCATGATATCAAGAACTCAGAGCTGCTTGATGTCTTTTATCCTGACTTTGGTAATGTCGCCACTGTGAAAAAAAGTTGGCTTCGGTTCCTCAAGTAAGAACATACTGTTCTTGCGCTGCACATTTTATTTGTCCTCTTCAAGGCTTACATTTTGTAATTTATTTGTCTTACATGGAAATTATCTTACATTTTTGTAATCATATGCCAAATGTGTGGTTCAACATATTTCTCCCATGTTTATGTAAAATTTTCCTCTGTGTATCCAAATAACAGCTTGCTTACTAATTTAGGAATTGTTATATGAAGATTCCTGCCCAGGCAGTGCCATCTTCTCTACCTTATGTGACATCAACTGAGGTAAAGTAGCAGAAAATAAAGGCCTGTCTGTTAAAAACAAAACTGTTTTGGTTGTGGTTGCAAAACATTGTTGGTTTTCTTTCTTTTCCTGTTAACAAATCCTGGGTTTTTTTTTCTTTCTTTTTTAAAGGATCAGTGGTCCGCTCAAGCAATAAAAAAATTCCAACAGCTGTGTTCCTGCATTCCCCTAGTAGGGATGGTGTTGCAGTATGTCCAGGATATACTTCATATATTTCTTTGTGACACGTCTTCTGAAGAAGACCTGTATCTGCATCAGCTACTGATTTCTCAAGGCCTTGCAAAAATGGAACCAGAGCATGCATGTAAAAAGGTGGGTTTGCTGCCTGACAAAAGGAAAATGGTGCACAGTGATTCTTACAAATTTGCTTCTTATATAAAGCTATACAAATATATTTTTATCAGATTCACAGAAATTTTTCATTAAATGTAAAAGAAAACTACAAGGTCTGTGACACCTCAAATTTTATTGCTTAAATATATTAAAAAAAATTTGAAAACACGCTCCACCCGTTGAGGCACACTTTATCATTGTGTAAATTCTATAGTGGTAATCACATCAATAAAAAAAATATTTACATAAGATTATAAAACAATTTGAATACTTCTAGGGGGGTAGAATAAATACAATTTCCATAATCTATAAATAATGTGAACAGCAGTTTTATTTAAAACATGGATATTTCAGTCTGTATCCTGATATATCCTTCATTCTAAATGCATCATAACAAAATTTGCTGGCTTATTTGGGCCCCCATTAGGGCTTTATTTGGGAGAAAGCACCACTTGTGCAATATACATATGAATTCATATTTCATAAGTGAAGAACCATTTCATGAAAATTTCTAAAACAAAGGTATGGACAGTACAGGAATGGCCAGGAGCCTGTAGTGCAAAAGCAATCGTTTCTTGATCTTACTGGTTAGCTCTTTCTTGTGCCCTAGATATCAAAAAAAAGAAACCCTTTTATGCAATATCTGACACCATCTCAAGAGCAACCACAGGAGGAATCATCACAGTTATCAGTGCCGAGTGAAAGCAGCCAGTCTGAGATTCCATGTGCCAAAGAGGTAATATTTTAAGGAAAAATCTTTTTTTTTTTTTGATACTTGCAAGATTTATTTAGAAAATAGGAATTTCTGTATCCAAAGTGTTTCTTTCTCTTAATTCTGATAAAGCTCAGAGATGCCATCTTCAAGATATATAAATCATATCAGTCTTTATATAAATTGAACTTCCCACCTATGTATAAGAAACTTTTAAACTGTTGAAAGACTGGAATTTCCTCCATATCTCATAGTTTGGCTGCATTACTGCTACAGATGTGATTGTCCACCTCAAGAATTTATACTTTTTTAGAGCATTACCTATTGCGGTTAAGACAACAGACATCATGCAGTTGCAGATATATATTTTACAATTAATTTGTAATAATAAATCACACAGAATCAATAAAACTATTCTGTTTCGACTGCATCACCAAGGTGGCCTCAAAATCCCACACTGAACTATTATAAAGCAGCTAGATTAGCTCAAGCAGTCCAATGGCATTGCTCAACAGGACCTTAGAAGGTTGGATATGGAAAATGCTTCAACTTATCCTTTGCAGGTTTCCTTATTATTGTGGACCACAACCAGAAATATACTATTACCAACCTCATTATTAATTTCTTTGTATGGCTCTATACTACCCTGAAAGGTAAGATAGTCTCCCATATCACTAATAGTTATATACAACCCATAATAGAGAATCCTGAAAATTGTAACACTGTATGATAACTTGACTCCAAAAGGTTTGAAAATGTCGGCCACTTACAAGAAACCCTACAAAACCCTAAACCCTTCTAAAGAATATCCGCAATATTACAAAATCTGTTTACCTCACAGCGTAAGCTTTTACCTATTTTAACAGGTTGCATTTTTGAACCTTGCTATAGAAATCCTTTTTTAGAGAACATATCTATATTATATGCACACGTCAACTAGGTGAATTTAGATAGCCTTACTTCTAAGGGTGAAGACACACTGGGCTACTAGTAGAAGCTACTATTTCAAGACTACTAAACTCCAGAAAATACCCTGCCATAGACAATACTGAGAATGGCCTCTGCTAAAACACATGTAGAGACAATTATCATTAAAAGTAGCTGGTACTAGTAGCTTCGTGTGTCTTTACCATTATAGGAAAGCATGTGAAGGTGATTTCCAGCTTTCTTGGTCCTCGCAACAGTGGACATCAGTTAGGAAAGCAGATGGAGCACTCACTCCGAATATTACTGTTCGAAGAAATGGATATACAGTAAATTACTTCTGATATGGTATACTACCCCCGTGCATAAGCATGCCAAAAATCATACCTGTCCTTCCATTTGCTTTCAAGGATGTCTTAATTTATTTTATTATAAAGCACTTGGTGCTCTTGCCCAATAGTAAGCTAACTTAGCTAGCTAGCCCGAACAGCTTCTTATATTTTGAATGTTCCTTTAACCTTTACAACAAGAAAATGTTCTTTTGTGTTTGCCTTACCAGGGCCTCAAATAGTCTACAATTCTGTAAACACAACTGCTTGCTGTGGTCTGTCGTATTATAACTTTGAATTGGATTCCTCCCACACTATCATAAGCACAATTTTTCTCAAGGGTTAATTATAAACTTCAATGCTTTAAGGCAACAACTCAGTGTCTCGGGTACACTGGGTCATGAGCCCATTTTATTAACATTCAAATTCAAGTTGTTTCCCCACAATTTAGTTTTTTTTTTGCATTAAAGCAGCAGCTTTCCAGTTTGGAATTTCAGCAGCGATCTGGCTGCTATGGTCCAATTTAACCTAGCAACCAGGCAGTGGTTTGAAAGATAGACTGGAATATGAATAGGAGAGGGGCTAAATAGAAAGACAAGGTATAAAAATAACAATAAAATTGTAGCCTTACAGAGCAATAGATTTGAAAGCTGGTAAGAGGCTAAAAACAAAAAATAAAAGACAAAAAATAATTAAAAAACTATACAAAATGAAAACCAATTGAAAAGTTGCTAAGAATAGGCTATTTTATAACATAATAAAAGTTAACCTGAAGGTGAACCAGCCCTTTAAACTCACAATTCTGAATTAGCTAATGCATCTGCTAGTGGAACCACTTAAAAAAAATACTTTCACAACTGATTGTTTGTTTTTTATGGATCTTAATATGGAATTTCCTGTGTCCGCTGGAAAGACCGACTGGTGAATAAAGCATCAAAGAGTTTATTTTTTTGACTCCTTATATATGGATACATATTTATCATATCTCCCCTTAAGTGCTGCTTCTCTGGTGTAAACAATCCCAATTTGGCTACACTTTCCTTTTATACCCTTTACGTGCTTAGTACCTCTTCTTTGAAGACTCTCTCTGTAATGTTGCAATTAAGCACTGGAGAACAAACCTGCATAGCATATTGTAGACAAAGCCCTAGTGATGATTTCTGTAGAGTAACCGAAACTTTCTCCCACAAATGTATACCCCTTTTAATACAGCTTAAAATCTGGTCCTCCCTGCTGCTGCCATTGCTTGTTATAGCTAACTTTATTATGCACATGCACCTAGGCACTTCTGCATCAATATTGCACTGGTCTGTAATAAATGCATGGAAATTACTTAGGTATCAAAACTTCTGATCTTCCTCTGTTCGCAATTACATTTAAAAATTGTAAAAAGAACTTGAATTTTTTTTTAAAGATTTTATTTAGCATATTTTTCATTGCAAACACTAAAAACAAAAAATAAGAGGGGGGAGCAAGAACAGGCATATGGCATTAAACTTCTCTAGACAACCTCTTGCTACATAAGTTAGTTTTTTGCTTGAAAGGGAGTTATTTACCAACTTTTGACAGAATTATATGATGGGGAGGATCTAGAGATTTCAAATGCATTTAGGTAGCCTTTCTGGCATAGTAAAGCAAGTGCAAATAGCATATTCTGGAATAGGACTGAAGTTGTAGATCTCTAATTACTCCTAGTAGACACCGCTCTGGGGAATGGATATCTGGGAGTGCTAGCTTCTCAATTATAAATTGTAACACCTTGCCCCAGAATTTCTGAATTACCGGGCAGATCCAAAAGACATGAAACATAGTTCCAATGTTCACTCTGTGTTTGGTACATTGATTGGATACGTTATTATAATTTTTTGACAGGCGATAAAGGGTTTAAAATGCTCTATTTAAGAATTTTATCTGAATATATCTATCCCTCATAGATAAGAAATAGATACATTAGGGACCAGCTTGAGGGCATCAGACCACATCTAATCATCTTCCAGAGGGGGAGGACCTGTTGGGGCAAGTATAGTGTAGCACCAGGAAAGAGGTTTGGTTAGGTCTTGTCTATGAAGATATGTCTACAGGGTTGTTACAGCTAGTCTTATGGGCCTTGGTAGGGAAGTTTGGACAGGGCCTTGAAGGAGCCCAGTGTAGCAGCTTTTAAAACTACTGTCTGGTTATCTTTACCAGATGCCAACCACCAGTGCACGTATACTAGCTGGGCAGCAAGAAAGTAGAGTCTAAGGTTAGGTAGTGCTAACTTGAACATTTTTAATGCACGTGTAAAATAGTTTTTTGAGGACCCCTTTAAACACAGATTTATTTTCTGCACCACAGAAATGTAGAAATTATATGTTTTAAAATTGTAATTTCTCCTCCAGGTAATGCATTCATCCCTTTAGAATGCCATCTAAAAAGATAATGGCAGTTATATATGGACTGAAGTGAGTGATTTTTTTTTCTGATGCTTAGTGCCTTTCCATTTTACATATAGGTTAAAGATGAGGATGACCTTGGGATGCCTTATTTAGAAGCATTTCCCTCAGGCTCAGATGTATGGGATGAAAACTGGGCATTTTCTGATGGTGCATGTGACTATGACACTGCTCCTACAATTCCTAAAGTTGATACACAAAAACAACAGGAGAACAAAGTCAGCCAAGAGGTTTGTATTATTAAATATTCATAGCCTGGAGTGGACTGATATCTGATACACTCACTAAATTTCTCCCTAATACAGACGCAGCCATTTAAATTTTGCATAGATTCTGCTGATGCCAGTGTTGTTCATCATCCATTGGAGGAATTTTACATCTCTTTAATCAAGTCAAGAAAGTCACAAGAAAGTACTGACATACAGCAGTCTCCCCCTACAGAGGAGCAGCATGTGGCTGAGATATCACACAGATCTGCAACAGAGCAGCTCCAAGGTATTGTTAAATAATACTGTACAATGCAAAATCATAGCTTTATATATGTATATAGAAATAGAGGAATGGACTGTATATGTGTTAGTAAAGCAGAAAATCCAAACAAAAAGGTTTGAATGAAATGTAATTTATTTCCCCAGAGCACTAAAAGTAAACCTTGTTTTCTTGCAATGTGTATTTCTGTGAGCATATGTGTATGTACTGTAAGTTTTTTTCTTGTTCCACAGGTGGTTCTTCATCTAGTATGCTATGTGAAAAAAAGCTATATTATGAAAAGGAGGACCTCCCTTATTGCCAACAGTCAAAGTGCAGTTTCAGTCCACTTTTAGGATTTCAGAGGCTTCAGATTCCTAGAAGTGCAACACCTGTGGCTCTAGGACCTGCAGCTCGACTTGCTACTGCCGGCAGATTGTTATACTGGGCCAGTGAACCACGATAGATGTAGCTATGACTACATACAGCTCATGCAAACCATTGCAAGCCAAGGAGTTGAAAATTATCCTTTTTGTTACAGAATGACATAGTATTTTTTTCTGACAAATTTCCTGTAAGGGATTATAATTTAGCCTCAGTTAGTATTGTTATGCCGTACAAATTTCAGAGGCCAAGTGAAAGGTGAAGAAGTCGAACAGTATTAATATCACCTCTTGTGTGTCAAGATCTATATCCTGTGCATTCTGAGAAAGCATGATGGTATGATTATCCTTATTCTGTGTAAACTTCTGTTCCCTGAAACTTTGTTAAAGGAAACAATGTTCAAAGAAAAAGAAGTTGATCTGTATTTGGAAGAAGTTGGTTAATTTAACTTTTCACCACTAGATGGCGGTAGATCACTTGGTTATGTAAAAAGATTGTGCGCTTATGTTAATATTGTTTTGTTTTATGTTTCTGTTTTATACTGAAACAATCTTGACATAAAACTGTTCTCAGTAATTAATAAATAATTTGAAGCAAACTATAAATTATTGATTTATTTTAGAGACTAATAATGAAATATGTAAAAAAAAAAATGTTTTCTTTATGCCCAGGTTGTTGTACATAAGCCCTGTAGTGTCAGTGCAGACATTTAGGCTAGCATCAAATTAGGCATTTTGACCACTGCTGTCATCAAGCAAAAAAAGGTGGCAGTTAGTGGTGACAAAATGTCTATCTGCAACCAAAGCTTATCCTTCTGCTTCAACCTAACCTGACAATGGACATCTGCCCCATTTTTGATGTCACGAAGGGTGAAGAGCAGGCATGGGCCTATAAATAGAGGCTTCCATAGGCTGAAGCTGGGCCCTGTAAGGTCATGGGTGGGGAAGGCAGAAGGAAGAGCTCAGCCCCAACCTGCCTGCGACCTGGCAATATTGTGTAAATGTCAGTCCGAACCTGCATGTCTCACGGGTTTTGGCCAGCCCGCATATTACTAGTGGCAGTACAAACAACCCTCTGCCTGTCACACAACAGTCACCAATATGTTTGCTCTAGGCATAAATCCTTTGCCATACGGGAATTAATGATCAAATTTGACTGCTGCTGGTTTTCACCTGATATCTATGCAGTATCTAGTAGAATTAAGTCTAAAACAACTGGACTTTTCTGAGTTTTTCTTGAAAACGTTTCACCACTCATCCGAGTGGCTTCTTCAGTTCAAATGACTGGTAGGGAATTCCCCGGTATTTAAACTCTTGATGGTAGTAGAGTCACAGACATCCAATCACAATGGTTCCATTGAACTTGTTCAGTTAGGTGTTAGCTGAAACTGACAGGTGTAAGAAGGTATGATCCAATCACAATGGTACCAAGATTCTCATTGATGAAGGTGTTAATCCTTTAAAGTACATGACTGGAAGTGTGAACTGTTGTGAAACTGCCGGGGTAAGGATGTCAACGCGCCATTGTATGTTGGTGACAAGCGGTGTCTCAGGCCCCCTCCTCTGTTCAGGGATGGTTTTTCCAGGTTGGCATAAATGGCCTCTTTCACACCTCTTTCAAACCATCTGTCCTCTCGGTCCAAAATATGCACGTTACTGTCCTCAAAAGAGTGACCTTTTTCTTTGAGGTGTAGATAGACCGCTGAGTCTTGTCCTGAGGAGTTTGCCCGCCTATGTTGGGCCATTCTCTTACAGAGAGGTTGTTTTGTCTCCCCAATGTATAAGTCTGAGCACTCTTCACTACACTGGACAGCATAGACCACATTACTTTTCATGTGCTTGGGTGTTGGGTCTTTCGGGTGCACCAGCTTCTGTCTCAGGGTGTTGCTGGGTTTGAAAAACACAGGAATGCGATGTTTGTTGAAAATTCTCCTAAGTTTTTCTGATGTTCCAGCAACATATGGAATGACTATGTTGTTTCGCCTGCTGTGTTCCTCCCTTCTGTTTGTAGGTCTGGTCTTTCTGTTGGTCTTTGATTTGGTTTTGATGAAGGCCCAGTCTGGGTACCCACAAGTTTTCAGAGCTCCTTTTAGATGTTTATATTCTTTCTCCTTGGCCTCTGCATTGGATGCAACTGAAGAAGCCACTCGGATGAGTGGTGAAACGTTTTCAAGAAAAACTCAGAAAAGTCCAGTTGTTTTAGACTTAATTCTACTAGATACTGTATATCATGACCTGGATGAATGAGAATCTTCATAGACATACTGATATCTATGGTTCTCAAAACAGAAAAAAGTGACTTGTCACTTCCTTATTGTTACTGAATCCTTCAGCTCTTCTGCGAATGTTGTATTTATATTCAGCAGCATCTGGCAAAGCATAAGTTGCACATCCCTTGTGTCTCAGGAAGCTGTAATGTACAATGAAACAAGACAGAAAACATTAACTGTGACTCAGCTAGCAGTTTGTCTGATTATACAAGATAAAGAGCTTCTTCTGTCAATCCCAGATTCCCTCAGCTGCTGTATCAAGATCAGTAAGTGGAAAGCACAGACTCCACATCTTTTAAATCCAGGTGCCTGTTGCAAGCATTCATGCTACTGCGTACCCAGCAGACAAAACAAGGTAACTGGGTTAAATGTTGCTCCTAGCTATCAATCAGGTTTGAATGTCTGTTCATTAGCATTTTGTAGTCACTATAGCTTGCCAGTTAATAGTTAAGTCTTCTGCCTGTTCTGCATTTGGTGCTAAATATTCCACATTGGCTGATACAATTCTCTAAAATCCATAATTTTTCTATCTTAAATTAATGTCAGGATGAAAGTTACCCAAGATTTTATGCTTATGTATCTCAGTTCAACTTATGACCCACCTTAATAAGATACCGTGAGTTGTGCAGTTTTATACCCCCCAGAATGAATACTTAACAGGTTATATTATGTTAAGTGGACTATTAAATAATCTCGTCAAACTGAAATATACAGTATATCAGTGAATATTGCCCCTTTCCACCCACCATTTAGTGATGGGCTGTGTGTTCCCTCAGAGATCACATGACCAGAAATAATGATGCAGCTCTAACTAACAGGAAGTAGTGTAGAAGAAAATGACAGAACTCTGCCCATGTATTGGCTGATGTGGCCTAGCAGTATGTATGCCTTGGCTTGTTTGTGTGCACTGTGAATCCTATGATCCCAGGAGGCGGGCCTTAATTCTTAAAATGGAAAACCCAATAGTGTATACTACTAAAAAAGTATATTTATATGAAAATAGATTATTTAGTTCAGTGCTGTCCTACTGGCGTCCCCCCCACCTGGCACACACAGGCAGCATACGGCAGGCAGAGTATGGCACATAGGCAGCAGAGGGCAGACAGAGTATGGCACACACAGGCAGCATAGGGCAGGAAGAGTATGGCACACACAGGCAGCATAGGGCAGACAGAGCATGGCACACACAGGCAGGGTAGGTCAGGCAGGGTATGGCACACACAAGGAGGTAGGGCAGGCAGAGTATTGCACACACAGGCAGCATAGGGCAGGCAGAGTACTGCCTGTCTGTGCCATACCCTGCCTGTCCTATGCTGCCTGTCTGTGCCATACTCTGCCTGCCCTATGCTGCCTGTGGGAGGTGATCCTGGAAGGGGTTTGTTCTGGGAGTTTGTCAGCAGTTGGAAATAGCCATTAAATGGTCCCTAAGGTGTGTAATTATGTGCTGGGGGTTGCTGTGCTATCCACAGGGGAGGAGGCATATGGATTTAAGGGTGTGTCTTAATATGACATAATATATTTTTTTACATATGAATGATGGTTGATATGCCCACAGTGAGCACCAAGTATTTGGGTTTTTGCTGTGCTACCACAATTGTGATAACATGGGTGTGGTTTGAAGTGGGTGTGGTTTAAAAAAAGGAGTGGTCAAATCTGGCTTCCATTAGCGGCCCTCCACTATGTATGCTAGAGAATTTCCGTCCCTTGGCACCACAGAAGTTGGACAGCACGGATTTAGATGAAGCAGGGTTTTACATATGAGCTTATTTATGCAATATGTTTTAATAGAGACCTACTCTGTTTGGGGGTGTAGTTCCCCTTTAAGTAGTGAAGGTGAGCTGCTAATCCAAACCATTTATTTTATAGCAACCTTAAGGCTGTCTTGTCTCTCTAGGTTTCATTCTAGCACTGCCATGATGAAGCAGAGCTGGGTAGTTTTGGATCATATCCAAAGTAGTGCTGGCTTACATGAGCATAGCCTCTCAGCCCACACCACCACAAACCCACAGCTTTTTTTCAGAACTTCTCATTATGGGATTCTAATGGTGGGCAGATTAAGAGGTTTTTATGGTTGCAGTGCTTCTGTGAAATGCTTCTATGAAATGATTGGTTTGAAATCTAAGAGTAATATTACTTCAACAACCTCTCATTACTTAATCATGTATATGCACTGCACTTCATTAGGAACGTCTCTTGCCTTCCATTGGTGCCATGCACTACCTTCCTTCAATTTATTCCATTCAAAGTGCCTGCTTTCTAAAGAGGTTATGTCTAAGTATGTATGTAATGCACCAGTGACTGCAGTGCTTTACAATACAGTAATAGTTTAAACAAACATAGCAACAAATACAAATAATATGTACACAGTAATGGCATATAACAATCTTTCTGCTAAATATTCTCAGGCCTTGGAAGCCTAGGCCAAAGCTTAGGAGGTGATTCTTGTATTAGTAGATGCAGAGTATAAGAGCCATCTTTTGAAATAATATAGGCAGATGTAAGGCATATCATTGATAATATTTTTTTTTATTGATAATATTTTTTAATCATGGAAACGAGTCTCATCTGGTGGCAATGCAAATTTGAGTCCATTATCTTTTGCCATCTGTTGTTTGGTGCCTTTCTTGCTAAATCAGGCTTATGGTGAAAATGCATTATGTATATATATTTAATTATGTTTTTGCCATTGAATCAGTGCTGTAAGTTATGTTTATTTAGGTTGAGGAACATTACCCAGTTCCCTGTAATTTGTCACTTTGTCATCCTACAGTAACATTTCTCTTGTTTCCCCTTCACTTTCCTTCACATTTCCTTTCTCTTCTTAGTCTGCATGCTCATGTATTGTTTCTTGTCAATCTATTTCCTTGCAAAAGTACAGAATTATTGTAATGATTCTGCCATTCCATGTCCTTCAGTAAAAATTGTACCCAAAAAGGAAAAACTGTGATGCCAGCAATTGCTGCAAAGCAATACAAAGGTATTGTGTAATTACTAGTTCACTTTATATCTGGAAGGTTTATAGTTGTTAAGTACTGACTGTACAGTGCATTACATGGGCTTCCTGTATCTGACCGCTCTCTGACCCATAGCCCTAAGCTCTGCTGGAATCTATTAGAGTGAAGAAAAGCAGGCTTGGCTATAGGGTATGTCTGCAGTATTCTGTCATTTGGTATAGTATGTTTAATTTTTTATTTTTTTTTTGCAATTGTTTATAACCATTAAATGTTTTTGCATGTTTCACTGTTCACTTCTAAATTGTTTTGTAGTTTATGTATGCAGATCAGCTGCCCATTGTGTCTGAATGGCTTAAATCTGCCAGTGTATGGCCACCTTTAATTTGAGTCTCTTTGTGCCCTCATTGCCCTACTCCTCCCCCATTAAAATCTCTGTCATAGCTCCCTTTCAAGGAAAGCATAACTTAGAAAATCCTTCTGCTAACCTTCAAAGCCTTTCACTTCTCCAAAACTCACTACATATCTTCGCCTGTCTCCATATGCCCCTGGTTGTCTCCTGCATTCCATCCAGAGGTACCATCTTTTCATGCTTTCACTCCTATCTTAATCCATTCTCTCTTACTGCTTCCTTCTCCTAGCATTCCATCCCTGAAATCCTCATTACAAAACTCTTCCCCACCCTCTTTCAAACAAATAGTGACTGTCTATGGCATCCTACTGCAGCCAAAACCAAAAAATGCACAGAGAGAGAATAAAAAATCAGAATGCTTGTAAATGCTCCAAATCTCCCATCCTCAGAAGCATGGAGATCAAACTACAAAAAAAGGCAGAGGCACCTGCAAGGATCCACATTGCTCAAAAATAAATGTAAAAAGTCAAATATTTATTTCCAAAACATCCCTAAACCTGCCCAACCCATTTTGTACAACAGACATGCTGCATCAGACTGTTTTTGCATTGTTTTGTTAGTAAATCTTACAGCAGCCCCTAACTTTTAGAAAAACTGTAAAAAAATTAAAAATAGAAAGCAACTGAAAAAAATATTTTTTTCTGGTGTACTATCTGTTAACAACAGAACTGAAACTAGTGTTTGCAAAGTGAAAATGTGCCAATCTGGTGTTCAGTGTAGAAAAATCCTAGATATTTTACTTTTTTCCCAGTAAATATAAGGCGTCTTTATACTAAAGTTTGTAAAAATTGTCTATAAACTATTGCTTATCATTGCTGACAAAATTAACGCCGCTCCCGTGTTTACTAAAGTGCAACGAGACAGCTTTGTCTTGTGAGAAAGCGCCGATATTTACGTAAGCGCAGCAGATAGTTTCTGCATTATTTCTGGCGAGTTGAGAGTTTTTTGGAGCTCATTTAGGTTAACTGCATAATCTGCTATAGATCTTGCAGATTTTTTTTTGTCACTGCCAATTTATAAATGTGTTATTAAATATACTTATGGCAAATAAAGTAATTTCAAGATTCGATTATTTTCGCATTGTATTATTTATTCTTAATTCAATAGTAATGCATTTCTAAGTATCATTATTCCCCAGTGCAATCACTAAGTTTACTGCTCATGTTTAAAAACTGACTTCATATGACTCCCTCTATACAGTTTCTGGCTTTGTTTCATATAACACCACTCTCCAGGTGACGATAAAAATTGGCGACAATTTTGTCTATATTTGGCGACAATTCTAGCGATAATCTTCTTAAACCTTGCGAGACAACTTACGTAGTATGAATGGTATAATAGGTGGTAAGATATATATGTGAGACAGAAAATTCACAATGACAAAAGTGCTCGCACTTTAGTAAACCTGATCTTGCGTTTTTTCTGCCATTATTACTGTCTATCGCACCTTAGTAAACAGATGCCTGAGTCTGTGTGCATTTATCTCCTATGGACACAATGGCAATATAATGATGCTATAACCAGTGTTTTAAAGGAGACTTCTCATAACAATAAATCTCTCATAAATCAGATATGATGTACTGTTATTACAGCTTACAAGAGCAATGGGCCTGACATTCCTTAAGGACAGACATTATTGAAACTGAAAAATAGATTTGATGATGTCTCTTGCAATGCCTGAAAGCTTTTCCCCAGGAGGCAAATCATTTCCATATGCGGCAGTAGAAGAGCATCACTAGCTGTGATCTGTGCTGCTGACAAAACAACTGATGTTTGAAACAGAATGAAATATCCCCAAGAAACAGAGGATCCATTGTCTTTTATCAGCTGGGGCTCCAAAGCATATCATTTACCGTAACAAAAATATATTACTTCTATAATTTAAAGCAGGTGAAAATCTGTATATGTTGTATATAAGTGGATGCTTTCAGTAACACATGCACATGAATAAGAATAGTAAACAAAGAGAGTAGCCATGAAAAGATTGCACACACATCATTGGGAAATTGTGTCTGTTGTTTTAATTTGATTCCTAATATCTGTAATGGGAGGAAATAGTCTTGGTGCTTTGTTTTGTATGGCAATGGCATGGAATAGTTCTGCTTAATACTACAGAATTGTATATTATTGAACACTTGCTACCTCTAAAACCCCATTTCTTTAAATAGTGAATGCAGCCGACTTTCTACTGGTGCCTTTATGGCAGGAAACAAATGTAGGCATTAAATGGAAATCCTGTGCCCTGTGCAAAGAGGCCTGGGTGATAACTAGCACCAGCTGCGGGCAGGCTTATTGAATTAGCTTTCATTCTTTTCTAAGGTAACAAATTAGATTGGCAATGGAATGACTTGAGCCTGCATTGTTCCACCAAGGGCACTTGTGTGATGCACCCTCCATACCCCACTCCCAAATTAATTATGACAGCAGATTTTGCAGTACAAAATGTGCCTGATAAATAAGAATGGCTAATGCATGATTGAACCTATTGTCACAACACATACTGTATAACAGCTGCATAAAATACATAACTGGAATATTAATTCTGCAGTTATCCCGACTTCTGAAAACTTATCCACTTTCATTCCTTATCTTAAAACTGATTCAGTGTCAGACTTTATACAAATATTTCTACACGGAAGTAGTATGAAAATCCTAGTTTCTATGTCCCCCAGTTATACAAGGACTTTTTAACAAACAAACAACCAACCAAAAAAGGGGAACTCTTCTGAACCAAACATTTTTAAAGGGGATGCAGGCTAAAGGCAGGCTGAGGACAGCTGACTGTTACATGGCTTGGGTAACTGTTCCAGGCCATATTATTACATTAAAAATCATTAAATTGCAAAGTTGATTGAAATTATGTTTACTTTTCAAAAGCCTTGAGTTATGCTTTGGTGGAGTTCGCCTTTAACAGTCTGAACATTTTGGGTTATCCATACTGCAGTGCTATAATGCCATAACATTGTGTTCTTTTAGCTGTTTGGATCACCTCATCTAGAATGGCAAGAACACATGCTTAAGGGCTCATACACAAGGGTATTTTTTTATGCATTTACAAATGCATGCTGTTTTTAAATGCATTGATGTGAGTTCTAAATACAGCCCTATATTCAATTATATTTTGAACAAGCATCAAGTACAAGAATATTCGGCATGTTGCATCTAATATAATGCAGTGAATGCAAATGCAATAAAACCACTTATGACAGACGGAACATAAGGAAATTAGCTGATGCGTTTAGGTGCACTCAAACCTGCGTTACAAATGTCAAACACACAAATAAAAGGCCTATGTGGGAGAGCCCTTAGGGCCTTCAGTTAGTTGACTACATTTGAGTGCTCTTACTCTGGCTCAAGGTGTTGGAGGTTGGCTCTATTATTACATGATAACATCAGACTGAGTTTCTACCTAAGCTGGAAGATCATTTAGGACAAAGAGGGCATGTCCTCAATTTGTGGAAGCCACTGAGGTGTATTAAACTCTCTAGGGCAAAGCTGTCCAAGTGGAGGCCTGTGAGATATATGGACCTTCAAAGGATTTTTATGGCCCCCAGTCTGAAGGCTCCAAAGATTTCATTGTATGACATCATATTAATTTAATCCAGCCCTCAATTATACTGTATAGGAAATAACCCACAACATATAGCACTGCACTTCCTACAGCTTTTAAAGGTTTGAAAAAACCTTATTAGTAGTTGCTACCAGGGTCGTACTGGCCCTGTGGGCCCAGCTATCTGTCCTCACTAGACCCTACTGGCTGCCCCGCTCTTCTTTCTGGCCCCCACCTGCCCACCACCCTGCTGGGCTATGCTGAATTTGTGCCTCTATGATGGGCATTAGCCACCTGCCCACCCATCCGTTGCCCTGCTCTGGCCCCACCGGGCCTGACAACCATGTGCCTGAACAAAACCATTTGTGCACTGAAGGGCATTTAAGTTAAAAATGGCCGTCCATTCCACTGTGGAACACATGGGGGGTGCAACCTATGTTTCCCTTTATCCCCCCTTTTCACAAAGAAGAAAGGTTTGTTGCATTCTGCTTGTGCTGTGTGGGCATGTCTGGGGTTAATGTGTTTGCTCATTTCTAACAATAATCTTACATGATGATGCATAATGGGTTAATGTATTTATTGTATATTTATTTAGTGGAAGGTGCAAGTAAATCTATGATGAGCACCTAGGATGAGGTTCTTAGTTGAGCCCCAAGTACACTGGTTCTCATGTAGGAACACTTTAATGAGTTAATTCCTTAATTCTATTTGTAAATGTTATACAATATACAGAATGTATTTAGTAAAAAAGAGAAGTGGGTGTAGAGGTCGAACATCTATTTACACCATGTAAATTATTTAAGGTAACTTATTCTATATCTTAATTACAATATAAGAAATTTGGTTTCAGAACACTGCAAATGGTAGGTCTTATAAATTAAACAGTATGCCATTATGTCAGATGTGGCGTTTTACTTCCTGTTAAGGTTTTACTAATCTGACTAATTTAATAATATAAAAATCTCTATTATGGTTGTGCATTGCACTCAGAACAGAAATCCATGCAGCTTCGCAGTGGTGTAACTACTCTGCGCCAAGCCAAAAAAAATCTTTGGAGGGGCCTGGTGCAGAGTAGCAAACCCTGCCAGCCCCCATCCCCCCACACACCCCTCGCCCACTTGAGTATAAATCCCTGCTCACTCTCCTACCTGAGAGCGAGAATTTATTTGGAACAGTACAGGACCAGGCCCTCCCACAACTGCTGGGTCTGCTTCCTCTATTGTTAACACACTGCTACACCTGCACACTGCACCTGCAAAGCTGAATATAAGTTATAACCATGTGCAGATCTCATACAACTTTGGAACAATGGGTAGGAAGAAAAGCACATGCCTAGGGCACAACAGTTGGGGGGTGGGGTGTATGCACATACCTCTTCTATCTGCCTACCTCTAGCTCGGCTTTGTGTCTCTGAATCTGAAGCAATCTGGTAACCCATATTTTAAATATATGTTTGATATTGCATACAATTACATTCTCTAGTTAAGCAAATTGGTATCTTTTTAATTAAATGTGTCAGTATCCCTTTAAATGCACTTTCGCTTGATGTATTTAAATAAATTAAGAATTTGTTTGAAGGTAAACTATCCCTTTATAACATTTTTATAAATAGGACAAAAAAATATTATTTGTCAAAGATTTATTATCCCAGCCTTTCTTTTAAAGCCCATATTAAACAATACTGGATATTCTGCAAAGATTTTGTTCTTTTCAGACTTCATTTAAAGATGATATGGAACTATATGAAAGATCTGGGTTGCTGTCTATTCTTAATATTTGCTCCTGGGTATGTTCTGGCTTAATATGCAGCTATTTATAGAGTGAGGGCTGCAGCCTTGGTTGTAGAGCTGTTGGTCCATGCTAGAAGTGACTGGAAATATCTGCTATGAATGAGATATTTCTAAAGACAAGCTGAATTCCTAAAATAAAAATGTCATACAACAGTAATGATATCTGATCAGTGGATTTGTTGTTTTTTGTGTATATGTGCTGCTGTAACCTTGATGTGAATGTGGATGAAGATGTAATGGTTGCAGGGTACTTGCTCAGTTCAGTGTGAACCCTGTGCCGCCTTCAAGGCTGAAGACTATAATAGGTTCCAAAAATCTGTCCTCGAGCCTCAGTAACAGTGTATTTCTTTAGGATAACTTCACAGCAGCACTTTTGGATCATAAAGCAGAACATGCAGGTGAGTAGCCATCTGCTATATCCTCTAATGCTGCTTTGATTTATGTACAGAACATGCCTGTGGGTAAAGGTTATGAAATGGAGGGTTTGTCACGAATCTATGCTGGACATGGATGTCTGTGTGCATGCTTCCCTTGCAGGCAGGTTCTGGATTGTGTTTGGGACCTTTGCTACAAGTATAGTGATGCCAGATGATACCTATATATGCTACAGACATTACACAAGTAATGGACAAAGGGTCATTTTGTTTGGGAAACAAGAAATTGTCATAAATCTGTTTACTAAGATCCCTTTAGTCCATCATAGGCAGCACTTAGTGATACCTAAAGAACATAATATATATTGCTTTGAACAGCACACCATACAATGACAGGGTACCCTCTGATACATTACAGCCTTCCAGTGAGCCTGCAGGGGCAGATTTACTAAAATGCAAATTAAGGATTCCTGAGGGATTCCCAGCTGATTCCATTGATGGGGGAATCCAACAAATATTTAGGGGTGGGCAGTTGTGTGTGTGTATTTTTGCCAGGGAAAATCTGAAACAATACTTATATTGAGGCTTCTAATGAGCCTAGTATTCATGGGAATAACTGCTTGTTGTTCAGCATGGCAGTCCCATTTTAGACCTTTCTAACAACTTGCAGGGTGTACTGCATCAATAGTGCAAAAAGCGCACTCTTGCACTGGAAAAGTCAAAGTTCTGCTTTTAGAATTGGAATTTCAGGCTCTTAATGTTACCAGGAGTGGGTTTTTGCTGCCCCTGGTAACCCTCTGGGTGCTGCCACATGAGAGAAGAATCCCCACTTGCCTCAGAGTCCCTGGGTACTGCTATTCTGGTGTTACTATAGAGGTCAGCTTCCTCTAGTTACATTGCCGCCTGTACTAGTAGTGATGGAAGAGAAACCAAGCCATTTCGCTTCACATAAACGTTTGATCAACCATGGAAAATGTCACCATACCGTGAAATTTTGCCAAAATGCATTACAGTACAGGCATTTTAGCTGTGCATTAGTATATGCATTGCCCTTGATAAAGAAGCTCCTTTCCACTATGCTCCAACCATTCTTTATAGAAAAAAGGCCCCCATGATGACAGTTTTTCCCAGGAACAGCAGTGACTTTTCGTTAATACTGTAGTGTCTTGAAATTCTATCTCCCAGAAATTCTCCAAATAAGCATCTGATCCCATTGGCTGATGTAGACAGCAAGGAGCAGATAACTAATGACATCTGATAGGAGCTATTCAGATTAATGAATTAAGCTTGCTGCTGGTGAAAAGCTAATTTTACAGCAAAACATGATCTGGGCAAAAAGGTTTGCTCTTCCTTAACTGGTTCACTATATCTTATTTATAATTCACGGTATGTTTGTTTAAACGGCATTTCAAGCCTACTCTAATGGTTACTATTATGCATACTTCTTCTTATCATTCTGTTCCCTTTTAGAAGGTAACACAGTAAAACCTGCTCCCACAGACAGTCAACAAACTGGTATAAAGGTAGGCTGCTTGGTCGCTTTTGCCGAGCAGTTACCTTTGTGCCGAAGGTCGCACACAAGCGCTTGAATGAAGGCGATCAGGAGAAGTTAAAACGCACAGCCCTAACACTGCAGCATTCAGTACCTTGGACAGAGGAGAGTGCGGCCTGGGACTGCAGGTAAATGTACAGAATGGCAATAGGCGCTGTAGTAATGATTATGCGCACCTTGCACATTGCTCCTTTCGCTAATCAGTGCGCACTGGCGCAGCAGCTCAGTAACAGGTAACCATGCAGCAGCAGCAGCAGGCACAGCGCTGCCATCTCTAATCATGCTCCCTCATTGATCATTAACCAGCTGCCTTTCGGGTGCTCGCTGCTCGGCTGATGGAGCCTCTGTTTGCAGGAAGGGGCAGATCTCCCAGTATTTCCTAGATTATCTCACTTCATTGGACAAGCCCCAATGCTGGGGGAGGGGAGGCAGCAGCAGGACCACTTGCCCGTGTTTCTGTCTTTCGTAGATACAGAAGCAGCTGCACACAGCTGGGGGAAGAGGTTTCACTGACCTCCCTGTATAATTGTATTGCTGTAGCAGCAGAGCTCCCCTGGGGAACGCTAAAATCCATTTAATATCATCCTCAGGACAAGCCGACCCTGCTGTGGATCAGATCTCAACCAGCATATTTTATATTTGTAAGTACTACAGACCTTATTGTATCTGCTTGTTAGCCAATACCTTTTTTCATATGCTAAATATATATATATATATATTTCCATTTTCTTTGCTGTCACTGAATATATATTTTGTATCTTTAACTTAAGTACTGCAGTAGTCAGTGATATTTTTCTCATAATGTAATGAAAATATTATCCATGTGCAGCCACTTACATCTGGCCTTGTGTGCCTTATTACTGAATAGTCTGTTCTATTCATGTAAAAATCTCTTCCCCTGTTTGACATTGTGTTGTTGGCTGCTGGTGATGCACAAGTGCCCTATGACAATACAGAGGTGCATCTGATCCTTCAAGTGCAATGTGGATACCTTTGATGAGTATTTTATTTTAAGAGAAGCCTTGTGAAACCGAAATGGGTTGAAGTGTATGAGATGGATCTTCTTAGATTTTTTTGAAATATGAATTGCAGTATCTGCCCATAATGCACCTGAACTAAGGGCAATCTTCTCAGTGGTGCCTGCATCCCCTAGAAATCTCCATTAGAGCAGCATTGCTTTGAGCCACAGGGCTGAACCATTACTTGATTCTATTCTGTCCCTTTAAACGAGAATCCTGCTCAGATGCAATTTTATAAAGCGGGACAATAAGAATCCTGTGCTGTGGTATTGCAGCGGTATCAGGCAGTGTGATTTAAGCAAAATGTCTGTGTAGTGTTTTAAAGCAACCACATCTATTCAACTGGTATCTGTTAATTGTTCCCACAAGAATTTTGTATTATTCTCTGGAGAGCAGCAGAGCTAGTGTTGGCCAGGGATCCAAGCCTGAGCTCGTGGTTGAGGACACAGCAGGGTTAGATACAGTTAGTGCTCACTTATTACCTCCCCTCCACCAGGGAAACTTAGGCTATAACTGCCATGAATATAATGTAGCATTATAAAGAAGGTGACATTTAACTGAATGGATATAGTATAATGCATGTTTGGCCCAGTAAGCAAGAGCAGCACTATAAGCAGTGTGGTATAAAGAGAGAGCAGTGCTTTTGCTACTGGGATTGTACTCTTCTTTAGAGAAGTAATATTTACATGCCCCTATATAATTGTAGATATAAAGTACTATAGCTAGGGAGTACTGGGATATTATTATTATATTTCTGGGCCCAAGTGATTGCCACACCAAGCCCTAAGTTTGTCAAAGCATTCCTCTATGTATCAGCACTGTGTGTAGCACTATTTGTCAGAATTATCAGTCTATCCACAAAGTGAATGATCAACTGGAAATCAATCTGAATCAGATTTCACTTTCACCCTGTATACATAATAAGGCATGTGTGTGTTCTTTGATCCAGTTAGGTGAATTGGAGCCATCTCTTTTTGGAATGTGCAGTCATATAACATGGAGCACATGGGTTTATGCAACTGCCATCCATCTAAAATAAACACAGACCTTTAATAAGATCTCTAGTGGATTCTTCAAATTAGTTGATACAACTGCTTTAGCAATGCATTAAAGGGCAAAGATACAACTAATCATTTCATCTCAATGTGATCACTCTGATCTGAATAGCTTAATAATGGAGATGTGCTCGGGCTTTATTTTGCTATGTATGCTCAGAGCGCCTAAAAGAATGCATAATTAACAACACAGAGTGACCTGTTAGTTGAAGGTTTCTTACAAATAGTTGGAGAATCCAAGAACATATGTGCAAGTGTGACCAACTGCATTAATCCCACAACAGTTAAACAGATAGGGGCCTATTTATTATGCTCTGTTAAACAAAATGCCAGATTTGACCATTTTGACATTATTAATGGCGGAAGCCTTAAAAAATGATGTTGTTTTTAAATGGCAAAAACTAGCGATGTGTGCTGAATTTTGTCGCTGTTTTTTACACTGAATAATAAATCTGCCCCATAATATCAGCACTTTAATCAGTCTAACTGACTAAACTGATTAAATGTAATTGCTGAATGGCAGCTGTGGATCAATAAACTGGGTCAGTGTCTCAGTTGGCAAATACATATCTGCATATAAGAAAGAGAAAAATAACCTTTTGAAGTCCATTTCAGTTAGATTAATATTGCTTATAAATAACTACATTGTGTAGTGCATTAACATATAAGCAATAAAAATCTTACTGAAATGGATTTATTTGCACAGCAAATAGGGGTTTATGAAGTAGTGTGCATTGATGCTATCCATGGCCCTTTGCCTAAAATCAATTAGGTTAGGGCTATCCAGCAAGAGGCTATTGGGTCACATGGGAATTTTCATTAAAGGGCTCAAGAGACTTCTTTGTATGAGATAGTTATTTCTGTAGTATTTGGGCCCCAATTATTTGGCATATTGGATAATTGGGCCAGCAGTCAATTATATGGTTCCTGTGCAATGGGTTAGGGGGAGTACCTTTAGAATCCATACCATGACATGTTTATGGTGTAACACACACCCCCAGTACTATTTGGCAAATTAGTGAGTGAGACTCCATGCCACCCATTTGCAGCTAAGGCTAATGGCCACCTCCATCTATCTAACATCCCTTCCATACAAGACCACTGAACTCTCCAAAAATAGGATAAAGGAGGCGAATAGAGACAGCAATTCAATATAGTATATGTTCCTGCAGTTCAGTTAATACAGCAGAGCCAGAGTAATGTGGAGCAGCAATCAAGGTGCATTAGATGGAAGAAGACTAATAGCAATACTGCTGATTGGAATAGTTTGACCTATGTTTCTGCACATAGTCTCAGGTCAGCTCTTGGTACAAATCCCTGGGTAGAAAAGATGTTCTTGACTGATGTTCGGAGAATGTTAGCCATTTGTATCTTTCACTTTATATCATGTGCTTCACTGCATTCTGGCATCTTCCACTCAGCTCTGCACTATACAGGGGCCTGTAGGGAATTAAAACAATATTTAACAGCCTCTTCTCAAACTTTTACACACCACAAAACAGACAGACCACTAACAAACAAATCAGACTGAAGATGGGGGTGAAGGGGGGATATGCATACAGATCATGATTATCATAACCTAATATTTAAGTGCCAGTCATTCATTATTTATAGTGTGGGAATGTTCAGGCATATTTGCATCAGCCTTTGTTCCATTATATCACAGACATCTTGGGAAAAATTTATCAAATATAAATGTGGCATTCTGTCCCGATAACACATACCCACTTCTGCACAGGGTTCACATTCATATTACATTAACATAGTAACACAGTAGATGAGGTTGAAAAAAGACACATGTCCATCAAGTTCAACCTATTTCCCAGGTGAAATCTGCCTAACTGCTGGTTGATTCAGAGGAAGGCAAAATAAAAACCCTCTGCAGCCTGTCTAGGTTGAAATGCAGAACATTCTTCGTTCCACCTGTGTTTGGTGCTTGGATGCGTCTGTGTCAGAAAGGGCTGCATTTTGTCCTGCGCTCCCCTGTGGTGGAACCCAAGAGAAATCCACCACAGGAAAACACAGGGCGAAACCCTCATGTGTAAGAGGGCTAAAATTCCTTCCTGACTCTCAAGAGGGTAGTTGTACCAGTAACTGGATCTTCGTACTACAGTTCATTTCAGTAACTTGGTATTTTACCATTTTCTAAAAAGACATCCAAACCCTTTCTTGAAACTCTGTAATGTATCTGCTAATACAACAGCCTCAGGGAGAGGGTTCGACATTGTAAAAAAAACTTTTTGCATCCCATGAATAGATGACCTTGTGTTCACTGGAAGGTTATATTGGTGAATAAAGCATTCAAGAGTTTATTATATGGTCACCTTGTATATTTATACTGTGTAATACCTGCCCTTAATTGCCTCCTCTTTAGCATAAACAACCCCAATGTTTCTATCTTACTAAGACATTCCATTCCCTTTATCAGCTTAGTAGATCTTCTTTAGACTTTTTCTATCTATTTTATTCAGTGGTGTAACGGCCTGGGCCCAGGGGCCTGGACTGCAGGGTCTGCTGTATCTTAGTCCCCCCTCTGCGGTGTGGTTGAGGCCGGAAGTGGGGTCGGGGGAGGAAGGACTGGTCGCTCCGAGCCCTCTCAAAAGATTTTTCTGCATGGGGCTCAGCGTGAGCAAGTTACACTGATGATTTTATTAACATCCTTTTAAGAATTGGAGACCAAAGTGGCCCTGCATATTCTAGATGGGAGCTTACCAGTGATTTGTAAAGAAGTATGACTCTCTTCTCCTGTGAAACTATACCTGTTTTAATAAAGAACAATACATTGCTGGCCTTTTCTGCTACTGGCATTGTTTGCTACAGCTTTGTTTTTCTAAGTTCTTCTATCGAGGATGTGTGTAACTTAACCCCATTTAGGGCTCTGGCACACAGGGAGATGTAAGCGAAAATGTAAGTCGCCGGAGGGATGGCACACGCGGCGGCGCAATCTCAGCAAATTGCCGAAGTTGCCTCGCGAGGCTTTTTCGTCGATTTGCTGAAATCGCGCCGCCACATGTGCCATCCCACCGGCGACTTACACTTTCGCCGGTGGGATGGCAGGTGATGGCAACTCAGGGAGATTAGTTGCCCGCGAACAGGGAGTTTTGTCGCGGGCGACTAATCTCCCCATGTGCCAGAGCCCTTAGGGTATAAGCAGCTGGCATATGTTTACATTTATCATAATTAAATCTTATCTGCCACTTAATTTGCCCAGATCTCCCTGTAAAGATGACACATTCTGAATGGAATTAATTGCATAATTAGTTGCATAATTGTTTATTGTTTACACTGAAGAAAAGGCGCTTAAGGGGAGATATGATTACTATGGATAAATCTATAAAGGGGATCATATAATAATTTCTTTACTGCTTTATTTACCAGTACGTCCTTCCAACTAACGCAAGGGCACCCATTCTGATTAGAAGAAAGGAGGTTCCGTATAAATATTTGGAAAGTATTTTTTACTGTGAGAGCTGTAGATCCAAGAAGGGGTTGGATGGCCTTTTAGCAAGTGAGGGAATACAGGTCATGGAAAATAGCACTTAGTTCGAGTTGATCCAGGGACTGGTCCGATTGCCAATTTGGAGTCAGGAAGGAATTTTTTCCCCTCTGTGGCAAATTAGAGAGGCTTCAGATGGGTTTTTTTGCCTTCTTTTGGATCAACTAGCAGTTAAGCAGGTTATATATATATATATATATATATATATATATATATATATATATAAAATTGCAGAATGGAGAGCACACCAGAGTTCAGAAGCGATACCTGGGTGCCAGAGCAGCAATAGAATAGAATAGAATAGAAAGGAAAATTGTCGGCACTCACAGGATTCTCACGATATACACTCACGGACAACAAAGCATAATAGGATGCAATATAGTGAGATTTATTGGACCAATAAATCTCACTATATTGCATCCTATTATGCTTTGTTGTCCGTGAGTGTATATCGTGAGAATCCTGTGAGTGCCGACAATTTTCCTTTCTATATATATATATATGTAGGCATTAAGGTTGCACTTGATGGACGTGTCATTTTTCAACCTAACTTACTATGTTACTATACATTATATAAAAGCACAGAGATATTGCATACAATTGATTAAAAGTGGGTCCAATACAGAACCCTGTGGTAACCAACTAAGTAAGGTCGAGAAAGAACCATTGACATAGCACTGTATGAAAAGCTATGGCATAATCTAAGCAGATCACATCCACTACAACTGCACTGTCCAAGTTTTTACATACCTCATCATAAAAAGATATTACATTTATCTGACATGAGCTATAAAGCCATGCCAATTATTACTTTTAGTGCCATTCTCCAGAAAATAATCTTGAGTGCTATCCCTTAACAAACCTTCAAATAGCTTGCCCACAACAGGTGTCAGACTTGCAGGCCTATAATTGCCAGGCTGAGATCATAATCCCTTTTTAAATATTGGAATTATTTTAGCTTTCAGTAATTCATTGGTACTATATCACATAAAAGTAAGTCTAATAAAATCTTAAAAGTGGCTTAGCTACAGCTAAACTAAGGTCTCTGCGTTTAAACATTTACATACCATCTCCAGCATTAGCCATTGACAACTTGTTTGAACAGAGCCATGAGAACATAGTTGGCCCTGTAACTCTAACTCCTCTGGAGTATACATTGAGAAAAATAACTGATTAAGCGCATTTGCTTTTTCTGGGTCCCTTGTAGTTAAAAATCTAAATGTTTTGAATGAAGATGCACTGGGGCTCATTTTTCAACGCATCGCAGCATTGTAATAGTTTCAGAGGCAAAACTTTTGCCTCCCACATAAGCATATTTAATAGTATAGCGCAAACGCAGCTGCATAAAGTTTCATGCAATAGTTTTGAGGCAAACGGCTGCGCCATACAAACATGCGCATATAAAGTCGCAAAACTTGTAATAAATTATGTGCATAGATGGTGCAAGGTTACGGCTACATTTTTTGGTGCAATTTGGTTGCGTTTGTTATATCGCACAGTGTGACAATTGTTGTGTATAGTTGCGCCTAGCTTTGCGCCTGGTTTATAATTGTTAAAATAGTGCACCCCTTTGTTGAACTCAAATGCATCTTAGTTAATATCTAATTAGCCTCCTATCACAGAAGTTACTTTTCTGCCTCAGTGTCCTCCTCTCACTAACACTATATTATATTTTTATAATAATGCTAATTAACATTTCATAAATTTGGGAAATACTGTATTAACATGGTTTTATTAATGACATACCTAAATTAATTACAATAAATATTGCACTGAGTTCATTGTAGCGCAAATCTGCAAATATACTTGCACAAATGGTGAAGAACACGCAGTCAGAAATACGCCACAAATGAACAGGCGTAAAGATTTCAATGCAGCCGCGCCTGCACAAATAGCACATATACACACACAAAGGGCGCACTCACACAAAAATCGCGCCCTCAAAACACGCTCCTAGCCACACCCCCAAAAAACGTTGTTGCTTGCGACATTATTGCCCAGTATTTGCAACATGCGCATAAAAAGACCTGGCATAAAAATAAATGAATCCAAGCAATGTGACACATATGCAATTGCGTGTGCACACAGAATGGTGCATAATCATGAATGCGTCGGCTTGTGCGCTGTGATGCATTGATAAATGAACGCCACTCTTACAACTCTCACAAAGACACAATGAAGGCACACTCTCAACTTTTTTTCTATTGATAACTTTTTTGGGATAAGTCTTTGCTTGGTGTGCAATCAGCTCCTCATTTTCTATTTTTGCCATTCTGATTGCAATATTTATAGGTCCCAAAATATTTGTTTGAATTACTTTGAAATATTTTCATTTTAGATGTTACTGTGCCTTTAACACTTTTACATTTCTTCCTTAAGGGACATGTCAACTCCAACAACAAGTTTTTGCCTAATAAATGCTTTTGTAAATATAATTGCTATTGAAAGTATCTTTTGCTGAACTCCTGCTTGTTACTTTTTAAACAATGTTGCAAAGGTCAGTCTCCTCCAGCGAGACAGGTCTGTCAGCCTATCAGAGCCACCAGGGCAGAGAATAGAAAGAACAAACTCTGCTTTTAATAGCAGTTATATATTCAAATAACTGTATGAATGTTTATTACAAAGTTGTTTAGAATTATGTTTTCTTTTATTAGGCAAAAATTATATTCTGGGTTGACTTGTCTTTTAAGTAAATACATTTTGAACAGTAATTTTGTATAGCTTTAAATGACAACCATTTCTGTTCTGTGTTTTTAGTGAAAAACCTCCTGTGCCAATCCACTGGCTAAAGGAATGTTTTCAGGTTGCTGAAGTTTGCTAACTATTGTTTTGCCAAACTCTATGCAAATATTGCCCTGCCCCATTACAGTGTGCACTGGAATCCATCATACTGCAAACATAAGAGCAGGGGCGGGCCAAGCCGACCGGGCGCCCTAGGCAACCCGGTCGGCCAACTACGCCCACCTCCCCGCCCCCCCGAACGGCGCATGGGCGCCAAAGCACAGGAGGCGGTGCAGGGGGGGCGGGGTGATTAGATCGGTCATTGCCTCCGCCGCTAATGACAAGCGGCGGAGGCAATGACAAAGTAGCACTAGGGGTAGGCAGGAGAGGTACCTGCCTGGCGCCCCTCAATCGTTGCGCCCTAGGCAGCTGCCTCTTCTGCCTACCCCTAGTTCCGGCCCTGCATAAGAGATAGTTATTGGTCCTTCTATTTGAATCATCTCTCCTCATTAGTTGTGAAGTCTTTTCAGAGGGACAGATTAGTTTAAGGGCAGTTTGTTTGATAGTATAAAAAAGTGGTATAAAAGTAATACTTTATTGGCTAACCAGGATGATAATCACAGCAAGCTTTCAGAACATGTCAGTTCCTTCTTTAAAGCTGATTACAAAGAAGCTATGTTGGCTCTGACATATATATGTGGTTTTGGTTTCTCTCAGCTGGCTGTATTTCTTTGCAATAACATGAACATGCAAATTCTTTCACAAATGTATATGTGTTCCTAAATAAAAACAATAATAATAAGGTATGATTTTTATTTATTTATTTTTTTGTTTGTATTTATTTTTTACCTAAACCTGACCTGCTATTGTTAAAGGAGAAGGAAGATTACAGTGACTGGGGGTGTCACAATGTTAGGCTTACCCGATACTCCGGTTTGGTGCTCCTGTCAGGAGAAAACTGCACCGGCCTGGGGTTAATGCAGCAACTGATCCTGTTCCTTCCTTCTCCCTTTGACAATATCCCGGGGCCCATGCATGTGCATTGGAGCGAAAAGCCGGCTTTTTTCACTCAACTGTGCATGCGTGAAGACTGAAGAAGGAAGAGGATCGCTTTGTCATTTCCTTTAATACGTCAGCCTCTTAGAGCTCCAACATATGTACTGCAGATAAAGGGGTTTCTATTCTAAGACATCATGCTTTAGCCGTTTGCAACTAATACCCATTATATTATCTGTGTAACTGTCTGTCACAATCATGTGATTGCAAGTCCAACACATATTTCAGTTGATATCCATGCATGTGCATGTGGTTTATTCAGGGAATGGCCACAATAGGTGATTATAGAGTTGACTCAAGGTTGGCTCGGCTGGTGACAGTGATCACCAATCTCAGGTGTCAGGTATGGCCAGGGCCGGAGCTAGGGGAAGGCAGAGAGGTACATGACTGGGGTGCAATGGTGAGGGTCTTATCTCTTCTGTCGCCTACCTCTGGTCCAACCCATGTCCCCCAACTGTGCATTGTATGGTGGCAAGGGGACTGGCCATTTGCCTAGGGTGTCTTGTCAGCCAGGTCCAGCACTCGGTATGGCCACAGGTGTGTGACTAGAAGGTAGATGCCTATGTGCTTGGTAACTTGGTATACATGTTTGGGGTTTGGGGTTTACTGTGCATGCTGGGAGTGCTGGTTGAAAGGAGAAAGTAAGTGCAATTAACTAACTGCTGTGTGACTTGTAAGTGCTACCTGGCTGATTGAGCATACTAATTAAGGGGGTGGAGTAAATCTGGTAAATTCTCAACAGACATTTGGCTGTTTGGTTTGAACCTCAATAAGTTTCTGACTGCACAGCGAGTTTGGGAGCTGCTAGCGAGTTTTGCATGTAATCTAAAGTGTTGCATGTAAATTTAAGTGTATAGCAGGCGTTTAAAACAAAAAAGGCGTTTGAAACTTAAAAGGCACTATACAAGGGATTGCACTCGGGAGACTGTAAGTACCCAGTTGCAATATGAGTTGCAGTATGATTGCTGGTGTTACTCAGTGTGCATCTTGTCGCATGTATGTGGTCCTGGAGCAGCAGTTCCATGCAGCATTTACTTGTGAGAGATGCAGGTGGGTTTTCCTCTTGGAATCTGAGGTGCAGAATCTAAGGGGGGAACTGGCAGCACTGAGGGCAGCTGCAAACATGGGGGAGAACAGGAGGCTCACTGAGCAACCACTGGCAGGGGCCGGTGTAGTGGGGGGGGGAGAAGGGACAGTGGAGGTTAATGAGGGAGACAAATTTGTAACAGTTAAGAGGGGCAGTAGGGGACACAAGGGTAGGGGGGCTGGTTCAAAGCTTGTACAAACCAACAGATTTGCCGCGTTAGGTGAAGATGCTGGGGAAGGCAGCTCTGAGCTGGCGTGTATGGAGCAGGCTGACTCTCAGAGCACCCTGGGAGCCGGCACCTCTAATACAGGTGGGGGGAGTAGTGCTAGGAAGGGAAGGCAGGTTATAGTTGTAGGGGATTCAATTATTAGAAAGGTGGATAGGGTAATTTGTCGCAAAGACCCTACATGCCGAACTGTGTGTTGCTTGCCTGGTGCTAGGGTTCGGCATGTGGTGGAACGAGTGGACAGATTGTTGGGAGGGGCTGGGGAAGACCCGGCGGTCTTGGTACACATAGGTACCAATGACAAAGTTAGAGGAGGGGGGGAAGTCCTCAAGAACGATTTTAAAAAGCTAGGTGCGAAGTTGAGGGCGAGGACTTCCAAGGTAATTTTCTCAGAGATATTACCTGTGCCACGAGCAACATTAAGAAGGCAGCGGGAGCTCAGGGAGATTAATGCGTGGCTGAGAGATTGGTGCAGGGAGGAGGGCTTTGGGTTTCTCCAGAACTGGGCTGATTTCTCAATCGGCTACAGGCTCTTTGCCAGGGATGGGCTGCACCTCAATGATGATGGGGCAGCTGCTTTGGGGGAAAAGATGGCTAGAGGGTTGGAGGAGATTTTAAACTAGGAGTGGGGGGGGAGGGTGCAGCGGGAAATTCTGTGGTAGACAGGATAGATGAGGTAGTGGGCATAGTAAGGAAAATTGGGGGAGGAGACTTGCTTCGGGATACTGATAATGGCAGGGAGGCCCATAAGTTGTTTACACGTCATTCTCACGCCGGAACCAGTATTAAATGTATGTTTACCAATGCAAGGAGTCTGACTGGTAAAATGGGAGAGCTGGAGGTACTGGCGTTGGAGCGGAAATATGATGTGATTGGTGTTGCTGAAACTTGGTTGAATGAGTCTCATGACTGGGCTGTTAATATTGGGGGGTATACATTGTTTCGGAGGGACAGGGGCAATAGAAAAGGAGGAGGAGTGTGTCTGTTCATTAAGCACGACTTAAAAGCAAATATTAAGGAGGAAGTGATGGGGGTAACAGAGGGAGCTGAATCCTTATGGGTTGAGCTTCTCACAGATAGTAAAGAATCTACCAAGCTAATTGTAGGGGTATGCTATAGACCCCCTAATGTAAGCGAAGAGGAGGAGGCCCAGCTCCTGTTGCAAATAGAAAAGGCTGCTAGTTTGGGGCAAGTGATAATAATGGGGGATTTTAATTACCCTGATATTGACTGGGGCAATAGTACTGCCAGGACAGTAAATGGGAACAAGTTTATAAACTTGCTGCACGACAACTTTATGTCACAGGTTGTTGAGGAGCCAACCAGGAACAATGCTATACTAGATCTAGTGATCTCTAATGACCCAGAACGTATAGCAAATGTGCAAGTGGTTGAACCCCTGGGTAATAGTGACCATAATGTTATTTCATTTGATGTTTGGTGCAGGAAACAAATTTACACGGGGGCAACAAAGACACTGAATTTTAGGAAGGCAAATTTTAGCTCCTTAAGGGCAGCGCTTCAGGGCATAGATTGGGGCATTATGTTTTCTGATAAAAATACAGAGCAGAAATGGTTGTCATTTAAAATGATATTAAATCATTACTGTTCTCAATTCATTCCATTAATAAGAAAAAGTAGAAGTGTTAAGAATCACCCCATGTGGCTTAACTCTGAGGTAAAGAAGTTAATAGGGAAAAAAAGGAAAGCTTTTAAGAAATATAAGTCAGAGGGGACAGTAGCTGCGTTTAATGAATATAAACACTATAACAAGTGTTGTAAAACAGCAATCCGGAAGGCAAAGATAGAAAATGAGGAGCGCATCGCGGCCGAGGCCAAGACTAACCCCAAAAAGTTTTTTAAGTATATTAATAGTAAAAAGATGCAGGTTGAGGGTGTGGCCCCATTGAGTTATAATAACAATATGGTTACAGCGGATACAGAAAAGGCAGATGTGCTTAACCAGTTCTTTTCTTCTGTGTATACAGTAGAGGAGCCAGTGGGCCAAGTCTCACCCAATAGCTTCACTGTTGCCTCAGCTCCAACTACACAGTGGTTGGCACAGGATATGGTGCTTAAAGGGTTACACACGATAAATGTAAACAAGGCACCTGGGCCAGATGGAATACACCCTCGGGTACTGAGAGAGCTAGGGGCAGAATTGCAGTGGCCCTTGTTTCTGATATTCTCAGACTCTCTTTCATCAGGTATGGTACCTAGTGATTGGAAGAAGGCGAATGTCACTCCCATATTTAAAAAGGGAATAAGATCTCAGCCTGGCAATTATAGGCCTGTAAGTTTGACATCCGTGGTGGGCAAGTTATTTGAAGGCTTGTTAAGGGATCACATTCAAAATTATGTAGTGGAGAATGGCATTATGAGCAGTAATCAGCATGGCTTTATGAAGGACAGGTCATGTCAGACCAATTTAATTGCTTTTTATGATGAGGTAAGTAAGAAGCTGGACAGTGGGGATGCAGTAGATATCATCTATTTGGATTTTGCCAAAGCATTTGATACCGTTCCCCACAAACGACTGCTTTCTAAGCTAAGGTCTATTGGTCTTAGTGAAGTCGTTTGCACATGGATAGAAAACTGGCTACAGGATCGGGTACAGAGGGTGGTTGTTAATGGCACATTCTCTACTTGGAGTAAGGTTCTCAGTGGGGTCCCTCAGGGTTCTGTACTGGGTCCACTTTTGTTTAATTTGTTCATAAATGACTTAGGGGAGGGTATTATGAGTAATGTATCAGTGTTTGCAGATGACACAAAACTCTGCAGACCAGTCAATTCTATCCAGGATGTGACATCCCTGCAGCAGGATCTTGACCAACTGGCAATCTGGGCAGCTAAGTGGCAGATGAGATTTAATGTGGATAAATGTAAGGTCATGCACCTGGGATGTAAAAATATGCAAGCCCCGTATAACCTTAATGGGACTGCACTAGGCAAATCCATAATGGAGAAGGATCTTGGAGTCCTTGTAGATAATAAACTTGGCTGTAGCAAGCAATGCCAGGCAGCAGCTGCAAGGGCAAACAAGGTTCTGAGCTGTATTAAAAGGGGTATAGATTCACGGGAGGAGGGGGTTATTCTTCCCCTTTACAGAGCACTGGTAAGGCCCCATCTAGAATATGCTGTTCAGTTTTGGTCTCCAGTGCTCAAACGGGACATTATTGAGCTAGAGAGGGTCCAGAGAAGGGCAACTAAGCTGGTAAAGGGTATGGAAAGTCTCGGTTATGAAGAAAGACTGGCCAAGTTGGGTCTGTTTACACTGGAGAAGAGGCGCTTAAGAGGTGACATGATAACTATGTATAAATATATAAGGGGATCATATAATAACCTCTCTAATGTTTTATTTACCAGTAGGTCCTTCCAACGGACACGAGGGCACCCACTCCGTTTAGAAGAAGGGAGGTTCCATTTAAATATTCGGAAAGGATTTTTTACAGTGAGAGCTGTGAAGTTGTGGAATTCCCTCCCCGAATCAGTCGTACTGGCTGATACATTATATAGCTTTAAGAAGGGGCTGGATGGATTCTTAGCAAGTGAGGGAATACACGGTTATGGGAGATAGCTCTTAGTACAAGTTGATACAGGGACTGGTCCGATTGCCATCTTGGAGTCAGGAAGGAATTTTTTCCCCTCTGAGGCAAATTAGAGAGGCTTCAGATGGGGTTTTTTGCCTTCCTCTGGATCAACTTGTAGTTAGGCAGGTTAGGTATAGGCATTATGGTTGAACTTGATGGACGTATGTCTTTTTTCAACCCAACTTACTATGTTACTATGTTACTATGTTACTATGTTACTGGCTGGATCAAAACTGGGAGCCATGTTATGGTTAAAGAAAAGTGACAAAGAGCAGTTTCAGAATAAGATGCAAACTGAGAGACAAGTCCATGAAACGGACCAGTAGTCAAGGCAGGCAGCAGGCTGAAACAAGTCCATAAAGCAGGCAAAGTTGTCTGGGCACTAAGAAGGCAATACAAATCTGTGTAAATGGTTCAAATATGGCAAATGTTAGGCAGTGATTGTAATCACTTACAAAACTGCACCATCTCAGGGTACTTTTCGATGAGCTCCTTGGAGCAATGTTCTTCTTCGTTCTTTGTGCAGATGCGCATGCGCATTACTGTAAGTGCTTATGGCTGTATTTACATAGACCTTTCTGATAAAGCTTACTTAGTTTTTACCTTTCCTTATCCTTCAATGCAAAGAAGAATGCAAGTTTACACAGGCAGGACTTACAATGCAAGATTACACAGGCAGAGTAGGTTAGGAGAAAAGTAAGGAGCAGACAGCTAGAGCAGAGTTGCTATGGAAACCAGCAGTGCCATCTCTTCATTTGCTGCTAGTAATCTGAGCTAAGAAAAATTGAGCAATGCCGATAGCGAACAGTCAAAGCAAAATCCTGAGGGAGGGGGCCAAGTGGGTTCAAGGAGAAGGAATCCTAAATGATTATGGAGATGCTGCAGCCTTGCTATTAACCTTTGAACAAGAGGAGTGGCAGGCATTTAAATATGTCAGGCTGTTTACTGATTACATTTTTGTGTGGTGGGTTTACATGTCCTTTAAGCACTGAAGCACAAAACTGCACTACATTCTCAAGGTGAGGCAAAACTATGTTTTATATCCCAATGCCATTTGTTACTGCTTCTTAATTACAAATTTAAAAATTGTTTTTTCCCCTGTTATAGGTTTGATGGGGGATTGATCGGATGACAGCTGGAACTGTAGTCATCACAGGAGGAATCCTAGCGACTGTTATACTACTGTGTATTATTGGGGTTCTGTGCTACTGCAGACTTCAGGTTAGTCCCATATATGCTGTGCAGTGAAAACACACTGAGAAATATCTGTGTTTAGTTAATGCCAGTTGTGGGCGCCTTGGCTGTAAATAACATGACACACACTTGAAATGATGTTTCATAACCAGTTGATAACCAGCACAGTTAGGGAAACACCAACACAGAAAGGCTAATTTATGAGCCAGTAGGCACATATATTGTGGGAGCTGCAGTGGGTGCTAAACCAACGCTCTTTGTGCTCTATACACGTTACTCTCGCTGGTTCCCTACTGCAAATGCACTCAACCATGCTGCAGCTGCACCTTTGTTGGAAAATCTATTGAAAGGCGAGTGCAGTGCTTTTAAGCACAAGGTGGTCCTTTACTTGCACAGATAATGCATGAAAGCAAATGCCCACATCCTGTCTCCTAATACCACCACTTACATGGCAGCTACAACTTGCACCAGTCAGTGTACTATTCAGGATCTTTGCAGCCTTGTTATGAAGTGTAATGATTTGTGGCACAAGTGCCTATACATGTTGATTAGTGTGGTTTCACCAGAACTTTTAAACTTTGCTGAGTTTTAGATGGCACATTGTAGTGAAAAAGTGGCGCTAAAAATGTTTTTTTTTTTGCTACACTTTTTAATCTTGCTAAATATATGTTCCCCTTGGTGTCAGCTGATTCACAATTTCTCCTCTGCTCTGCCTTCATGTCAAACCAAGACCCCTAGACAGAAATGATTTCTGCTCTAAGGGGAGCAATCTTGGTGTTCCTTTAGTGCTCTTGTGCTTCTGTCCAAGGTCTTCATAAATGACCCCTAATTAGTTTTATTCCTGTAGCCATTATAGCTGAAACATTTGTCAGTTTGTCCCACCCAACATTTTCTTACACACTGGATTTAGATGCTTTATGTGTACTCATTTTGTTTTATCCTTGTCAGTCACTGATCTGTTTGACTTTTCTGTGTGCTGTTCTACTTAGCTACTTATTAGTTAATTACTATTCCTGGTCTGACTAGTGAGCCTCAGTTAGTTTGTTTCAGCAATTATATGGCTGTTTGGAGGACACATATGTTTTGTGGTTTAGAGCATACAGATACTATGGCACATTTCTCATAATTAAACTCTTTTTCCTTATTATAGTATTACTGCTGTAAGAAAGAAGAGCTTCGTGAGGAGGCAGAGGAGGTTCCAGGTCAGCGAACTCACTCTCACTTTCCTTGCCATGACTGCTCTTCTGCTCATCTGGACAGCATGCCCCATACTACAGTGCCACCAGCCTACTCCCCATATGGGTCTCCATACTACATACGAACTGGAGATAGCATGTGCAATGGTAGAGAGAGATCTCCCTGCACCCCCACCCACTGCACAGAGGCAGGGCCCCTGCTTATGATGGCGGGTACACCGAGCTTATCCAGAGGGTTGCATGCTTTGAGCACCCAGGTATGATGGAGGAAGAGCCCACGGATCTGAAAACCTTTGGACTTTTAAGCTTTGTCACTGCCAAGGAAAGCAGACTTTAGTGTTCACGTCCACTAAAGAATGGCTATTGAATTTAGAATTGGCAGTTGCAGGTAGAGAAATGAAATGGTGATGTCAGCAATTCCACTGCATAAGTTACATGCGGCAAAAGAACCATATGAGAAATACTAATGTGGATAATATGGAGGGAATTAAAGCTGATTTGGGGGTAGGAGGGAACTCATGTATTCATTGGCAACACTTGTACAGGATCACTTTGGAAATGACAAGTTTAAGCTCTTCTCCCAACCTTTTATCTTGCTGAAGCAGTTTTATTATCACTCTGGAGTAACGGCCATATATTGTATTTGCTATTACTAATTGCCAGTCATCAGGTTTCTTACAACTCTTAGAAACCATGGGTTGGCTACTAAACCTTACAGACAAGCTACCCTCCCATGTGCACAAGTGTAATCAGTGTCCTTTGTTATTTAGTAGGTTCTGTTCCCATAAGGGTTAAATCATTGCAGTTTTAGGCTTCCACTGCACAGCAACCCAAGTACAGTATTAATAGACTTGATTCTGCCCCACTGGTCTGTACAAAGAGGAACCAAGACCAGTGCCAAAACCAGATGCCTGTGTCATTGGTCTCTGAACCGTGAGTACAGACCCAGGGCTTGTTAATGTATTTACACTTCTGGTAGATCATCCATACGAACTACCTGCTCTTTCATTTCCCATTAAGTATTTGGTACTTTTCTGCATATTTAATTGTGTGGGTCCTACTCACCTCAAATTATTAAGGCACTAACACATGGAGGGTGTCACCTGATGGGAAATCTCCTCTCCTGTGGACTATGAAGCACCCAACAATACCTACCCCTTTACATAAGTTGGAATTACCACATGTAAAACACATTACTGTGTTAATTCCAGGTAATCACTTAGAATGCCTCCTTCTGTATTTTAGGCCAATTTACATACAGCGATTCCAACTAATGTGAAGGAGAAGGTATTGTCAGGCGCTTCATTGCCCCCAGGAGAGGAGAATTCCCACTGGTGATGAAGCCCTTAGGTCCCATTCACACTGGTGTTTAGGCCTGTGTTTCCCTGCTGTACCTACAGTACATGTGTATGTATGTATGAACCCTGGAACTACTGCCACCTCTTGACCAGGCAGTAACTCCAGGGTTCCCTCAGTATCCTGCGTCAATCACTGTAGTTCAGTTGCGCTGAAAGAATCACTCACACACTGGCAACAGAAACGGTGGAACTGTGTAATTTTGGAAAATTGTGCACAATTGCGGTAGGTACAAAGCAGTTGCGTTAAATGTATCACCCCTTTGCAGCCGCAATGACACTGAGAAAAAATGCTGCATTTTGGGGAGAAAATATGACGATTGTGTTGAAATAGCACTTTGCTCACTGCACCGGAGTACTTACATGTGGCCTATTAACAGATGAAGTCCCATGGGCTGGCCATTATTGCTTTAAAAAGTATACTGAGTGTCATGTTCCTTACTGAGTATGCAAAATAAATGTACTACTGAGCAGCGACTATAGAAGTGTTATGCCAGAAAATACGTTAACAACAATTGCCCACTTTTCTTTATACAGCATCTTACACCATAATGTGTTTTTTATATATCAAAATGATAGAGTAACAATGCAGTCCTCCAATAATTAGTGATGTATGGAATGACAATTTTAACACCAAAGTGTACAAGTTTTTGTCCATGAAACTGGAGTGACTTTTTGTGAATTTGACAATTTTAGGCCATTCATCTTTATAACTCCAGTTTTACTTTACTCCACCTTTGTGCATACCTTAATTGATAAGCAGGGGGACCCCCTCATGGATTATCTGGGCAGGAAAATAATATAAATCATGGTCATAAAACTTGTAACCACCTGCTGTTAAACTAAAACTCCCAGAAGCCTCTCCCACTTCTCGTAAATGCTGGGCATTCACAGTAGCTTAGGAGCCACAGATTGGTCACTCCTGATATTCAGACCATACTCTATGATACTTTACTAACAGTGTCATGCTATATATGTCATTTATACTTATTGCATTACCATTTTGTTTTCAGCAGAGGAAATTTGGCAGTGGTTGCCCCATGTTACATCCCTCTCTGCCTGACCCTAACACTTGGGTAATTTCTCCAGCCTCATATAGCATATGTATGTTAAAGTGAGAGTTTACAGGTGACTGATGGCACATTCATGGCCACTTCAAGTATATGCTCCCTAAATATTTTTCTATTCTCATTGTTTTCCATAGTACAAACGGCAAAATATTTTTATATTTTTGAATGAAAGGGCTGCCATTTTGCGCTACTCTTCTAGTCTTGTTTAGGGTCATTTCAAACACACAGCCTATACTTTTGTATACAGTTGGCCCGCACCAGACTTGGATGCCACTACAGGACACATACTGCTAATCTACAAATGCAAAAAAAACACATTCAGAGCATTACATCGCTCACATTGATTCTAATTACTAAGGCACTTTTTATGTCTATATACGCACTGTTCCAGCTTGCAGTGAGACACTGCATGAATTGCACACATGGAACCCCGCAGCTCCTGATTTTGGGGTTCCCTCAGTGGCTATCATCCATACTGACTTGTGGTAAGCTAATGTCATTAGTGACAATGCATGTTTGGTGCAGCATTAATCACTCCTTTCACTCTATGAAAACTGTGGATGGCAACATGTGCGCAGCTGTCCAAACGGCTGCTAATTGTGTATTGGTGCTTTGTATACAAGTAGCAGTGGAAATTACTGAATTTCTGAATGAGCCTTAATATGTTCTAAAATACATTAGAAGCATGTAAGACTACATAGCCAAGCCTAGTAACAGTACCACAGGGCTGGGTTCAGGGCCCTCAGTCTCAGCGTGGATCCTAAAAAATGCTCAGCCTATCTGTCTGTGTAATTTTACCCTTAACATATAAGCACAATAGACTCTATAGTACTTGTATGTTACTGGACATTGGAGCTGGCAATCCCAAACCACTATGCGAGGAGCATCCTAATTCTCTTGGGTAATTCTGGGGGTTGCCTTCCTATATTTTTTCTCTATTACCATGAAATAACATTGGCACCAAGCTTTCTTTTTACTGGCCAAGCAGGTAAAATTCTGGTTAGGTGGCAACCCAAGTTGGACATCTGTGATATGTTGGTGTAGTAGTTCTTATTGTAACCACTGCTCCCTTACTGTGAATCAGTAAATCAGAATATAATATGACTTGGTAACAAAGTTCCTTTTACTGGTGTGCAAGCATACAGACTGTGGGTTAGACAAACTGGGAAAGTGAGTAAGAATACATGCATGCCTATGGTCACACCAATAATATCCAAGCATTTAGGCTGCATGGGTGCACTTTTACTTAATAGTCAGCTCTAATAGAGAGCCTTCAGCCAGACAATGTTTTTCAAATATTTTATGAAATAAGTACATTTATGGCCTAGTCCTCTGAGGTGTCAACCAATCTGCATGGCAGTCAAACTTAAAGAGCTGTTTTCACGTTCCTATGCTGGTATTGGTTGTGAGTATCACACAGTCTCCTATTAGCAACCTGCCACTCTTGTTACACCTGGAAACTGCAACTGACTCAAATCTTGTTCCACTTCAGCTCCCTTCTGCCCCCTGCAGAGCAAAATGGAATCGTAAGAAGTGGGGTCTTGGGAACAGTCAATACTTGGGAGGGAGGCAATTGTTCAGCAGCAGCCATAGCAGCAGATAATTTGTATCTTTTTCTGGTTATTGTCTTTGTTTAATTCCAAATGTATTGAAAGCAAGCTGGTTCATAACACCAATATTAATATTTATGCCATTTCGTACAATAAAGTAATTACTATGAACAAGTTTAGTTGTATTTATTAATAAGAGCTTTAGGAATATTTCGACTGTAAACATGTCAGTCTGAGGTCTTTTGGATTAATGAGACTGACCTGACTTACCAAGTCCACAGCCTACACAATCTACTGCAACATCTACTGTACGTCTGCCAACCCTGAACCTGTGCAGAAGGTACCTGGAGGCTGGGGAAAGGTGGCAACATGATTAAGTGCCCCCATTAGGCACAACACAAAAATGCTTTTTTTTAACTGCATTCATTAACTTTTCTTCAGTGCCAGCCTGCTGTTTTCTAGTTATCTCAAGCATTTCCGAATTACCCATATTTGTCTAAGCAACTTATAGGAATCTGAAGTTGGGCTAAGATTTTTAGTTTTTTTGCTTTATTTATTTGTTGTATTCATAATTGCAAATTCACTTAGCCAAAACACTCCAACATTAAAAAATAATTTGTGCTTATATTGTCATAATTTTTTTTATGCTTTTTAATTCTAAATTACACTATTTACTTAGCAAATAATTTACTCTACAATTATTTCTTGAACCAATAAATATTTATTATACAGGTATTGGACCCCTTCTCCAGAAACCCATTATCCAGAAAGTTCCGAATTACGGAAAGGCAATCTCCCATACACTCCATTTTAATCAAATAATTCACATTTTTAAAAATTATTTCCATTTTCTCTGTAGGAATAAAACAGAACCTTGTATTTGATCCCAACTAAGATATAATTAATCCTTATTGGAGCCAAAACAATCCTATTGGGTTTAATTACTGTTTAAATAATTTTATTAGCAGACTTAAGGTACGAGATCCAAATTAGGTAAAGACCCCTTACCCGGAAAACCCCAGGTCCCAAGCATTCTGGATAACGGGTCCCATACCTGTATTATAATTATATTATATATAAGTATTTATTATTTATTATAAGTATTTATTCTTGAACCAATAAATGTATTTTTTAGCTGTAATATTGGTGTGTAGGTGCCATCTCAGTGCATTGTGCCTGAGTCTGAGCTTTCAGAAAGAGACACACAGTAGAACTGCTTTCAGGTAACCTATAGTTTCTCCTACTCCCATGTAACTGGAGGAGTCCCAAGCCAGACTTGAATTTCTTACTATTTAAGGTGGGCATACACAGTGCCATCCACTCGTTTGGTGAGGTCACCAAACGAGCAGATCATCTCCCTATATGCCCACCTACGGTGATATCAGGTTGATTCGATTGTTTGGACCTGGGGCCCTAAATTAAAACAGCGAAATTGGCCGTCAGACAGAGGACCGCATCAACAAGCCAATGTTGCTACAAAAGTGACTACAACTTTTTCTAACTATAAGTAAATCCATTTTTTTCCAAAGCTGCTACCCCTTACTAATCATTCCAAGTAGGTGCCCATTTTGAAATTTCTGGTTAGGAGGCAAGTTTTGGTTGCATAAAAACCCAGTGTAAAGCCAAACAGAGCCTTCTATAGGCTACCAGTCAACATAGGGGCTACCAAATAGCCAATTATAGCTCTGATTTTTCCATGCTTGTGTTGCTCCTCAACACTTTCTCCATTTGAATGTGGCTCACGGGTATAAAAGGTTCCACAGATTTAAAGGCAGCTGTGATAGTTTATCTTGTATAAACCTTTTCCAAATCACCCTTAGGCTGGACATGTCATACTAGCTCTCCCTCACCTTGTTCCTTTGTGATGTAAAGGATTCTGGATTTGGAAGTCTCTCTGCTTGTCAGACAATCTGTGCACCACCCTATGGAAAGCAGAGGGGCTTCACTGCACTGCCAGATTAGATTTTTAAACCTGCCCAATGCAAAAACTACTGATATTAATAGTACATGCCAAAGTATGATTTTATTGGTACATGTGTGGCTAGTGAAGGCAATAGTGCCATTAGGGTGTGGATCTGATTTGGCATCCCATTTACACCAAGCACCTTGCCTTCATAAGAACTGTTATCCTAGTTATACAGTGACAACATATTCTGCAGCACTTTACAGAGATTATACATCATTCACATCAGTCCCTGCCCCAGGCAAAGCTTACAGTCTTGGGTCCCTATCAGACACACGCAGTATGTTCCATTTTATCAGGAGCCAGTTAACCTGCCTGTATAGAACATACTAACTCCTTGCAGATATTGCCCTGGCTCGACCCCAGGGCTAAAAAGCAGAAATGATAACCACTGAGCCTTCTTGCTGCCCTGATGGTTTATATTTAGAACTATTGGTTGTCTTCCTGACCTTAATCCTTTGTAACTGATGTGTCTGTGTGTAAGGGCACCAAAAGAGCTCAGGCTGCACTGTGAATTGTCCTGTGCCAATTAACCTTCATGTACCCAGGCCATATCATTGGACAATACTGGAATTCTTGCTGTCCAGATGCACTTTGCGTACCTGGCTCATTTGTACAGAACCTCTGGAAAATGATTGTGTTGTTGGCTCCAGATGGTGCAATAACTGACAGTACTCACTGAACATATGTCTCTGTAATTTAATTGGAATTGTCAGGGCAGAAAATAAAAAATTGATTTAAGTGAAATGGCCATCTGGGGCTGCAGAAGATGGATTTCAATTAAGCAGGCAGGTCACAGGACAGCTCTCTGAGGAGCAGGCTTACTCTACAGAAAATATAATGTGCTTCAGGTGCATGTATATACAGTATAAGGCACACTTTGGTGGTTTGGTTATGCCAATGGTAACTGATGGGAGCTGATCCCTTCTGCCTTCCCCCTCAGCACAGTAACAAATGTGTGCATTAAAGTACATCAGGACGAGCCCAGTCTAAAGCCACGTGTGTCATTGTGGTGCATCTCTTTGTATTATTAATATGCGACCATCTTGATCCAATAATGAATATGCTACTCCGGCAAAAAAATCAAAGTAGAAATAAATGAAGCCAATTATTACTATGTTTGTGACAAACCATGTTCTTTCTAATAACCTCAAGATATGGCTTTAGCCGAGTTACACTTTTTGCTCCATGTCTCTCATGCAGAGTGACTCCAATAGCCTAATCAGAAACACATAAATCAAGGAATGTGCCACTGTGCCACCTACTCCCTAGGTCCCTTGTTAAACAGCTGAAGATTATGGCACGAGAGAATGCAAGCACAATTGAAAATACACCTCAAATACAACTCAAATACACCATTGCCATATAAAGCACAGACAGCTTTATTTACCCTCATCAAGTTACCTCCAAGATTAAAAATCTCTGCCCCCCCCACCTGCCACTCACCAGAAGCCAAAATAATGGGACAAAGAGGTTACTTAAATCAGAAAGAAAAGAATAACATGGACATAGAGCATTGCTCGGTTTTGTTCTTGTTTTATTTAGAATAATAAAAATACATCTCTGTCTTCAGCCATTGTCACTTTTGCTGGAGCCAGATATGGCGGCCGTTGTCTCCTGGATACAAAACTTGGATTCATTCTTAGACCTGTGATTAACCAGGATCCACATGGTGTTTCTTCTTTGTTTAAATAGCATTCTCTCTCAATAAGGCTGAATTGCAGTTTTACAGCTTGAACATTTCCATATATTGTATGTCACTCATTGACCCTTAAACCTCATGGGACTCCAAGGGTCAACTGTCATAAAATTGAAACTGCAAGAGAAGCCAACAACAGGGAGACAGGCTGTGTCTGCTCTAGCACCTAATGCCCAATTCACTTGTAAAAACACAGTACAGTAATAAGATACCCTCCTACATGTCTGGGAGCTAGAGAAACACATTTTAGGGCAATGTGCTAATGGTCTCTTTGGCCTTGTTGGGGTATGAGGGTAACTGAAGGAGGGGATTTAGGCAAACATTCACATCAACAGAACAGCAGGTTGACCATTAGGCACCATAAGGCTAAATTAAAATGTAGAGGTAAAATAACCACTGTCAAACATTCCCTTCTACTACCAGCTAGCATACCCAAAGTAGTGGAACTGCAGGGTTATTAATAGGAGAGCACCTGGTTATTTTAATCTGTACAGGATTCACACCAATGAGGTTAGAAAGTTGCGCCAGTGCATGGCACTCAGGGGGATTTTCCCCCACAGGCTCGGCAGCAGGCCTTGCGGTAATACCAGTGTGAGCACAGCTTGACTTTCAGTACCAGGGAACAGTTTGCAGTTGCTTTGTCTTCACAGTTTTCATCTAAAATGGAAAATACGCACACTTTCAATCATCAGGAGACAAATCTTAACAATTTTAAGATCTGAATGCTAAAAATTATAGCTAGTTGTCATACTCTTGATATAATATTTACAGTTACACTAAAAAACATAATAACTAATGGCTGAGATTGTGAAATTGCATATATTCAGTGACTGAATGTCATAATGAGGCTATGTGTGCCCCTCAGTAAAATGGCAATATTTTAATTTTGCACAAAAAAAAGTATATTTATTAGGTTTATACAGGGCAAAAACAATTCTGAAGCTTGGTGAGAGAGAAATGTTTGGACGCATGGTGATTTAATGCTTGAATTCACCGACAGCAGATGTGTGAGGCTTATGATCATGCTGACATTGTATAATCTGTTCTAGCATATGGTCATGTATAATAGCGCTGTCACCTCTGCTATATGAGCATCTCTTCTTCCTCCTCTCTCTTTCTGGTCACTTGATTTTAAAAATGAAATAAAACGTTTTTAGGGGTAAACAGGACAGAATAGGCCCCTAGAGTGATGGTGTCATGGTAACCAACTGTCACCTCCAGTAAAACATACTCAAATCCTACAGATTCATATCTATGTTAATTGGTGCCTCATTAAGGAAAGTGTAATATTTTGCATGGTAACTGTTGATACCCTTTCATTGGCTGATTCATATAAAAGTGCAACTTTTCCATTTATTTTAAAAGTATTTGTAAATGTAATTAATAACAAGCTGACTTGTTACATGTACCACTAAAACAATGTAAAGGTAATTAGCACTTATTTAGTCAAGACTGAGGGGTATATTTATCATGCTGTGTAAAAAGTGGAGTGAAGCATTACTGGTGATGTTGCCCAGGGCAACCAATCAGCAATTAGATTTCAACAGTTAGAAAACCAAAACAAAGCATCTGATTGGCTGCTATGAGCAACATCACCAGTAATGTTTTACTCCACTTTTTATACAGCATGATAAATATACCCCTTGTTATTAACAGCTCTGTAAAGAGAGATCATCAGAGGAGTGTGCAATGCACCATGGGAACTGGAGTCTAAAGGTCCCCATACACGGGCCGATAGTAGCTATTGATTCGGCAGCTAATTGGCCCGTGTATGGGCACTCCCGACGGGCCTGCCCGACCGAGATCTGGCCTGAAATCGGGCAGGTTAGAAAATCTGGTCGGATCGGGGACCGCATCGGCTCGGTGATGCCGTCCCCGAACCGTCTTTTCCATTGCCCGTCGTTGTAATTCGATCGTTTGGCCTCAGGGTCAAACGATCAAATTACCCTGGATTCTCCCGATATTGCCCACCTGTAAGTGGGGGATCTTATAGAGTATGGGGACCTTAAGGGACAGATACTGCACTGTGCTCAATGGCACAAAACCAGCATTCCAATAACAACAGACAGACAGATAATGCTTTAAATTTAAAATAAATGTAAACATTTTAAACAATGCTGCTTAGAATTACAGACTCATTAGGAGAAACTGTTTTTTTTACCGTTTGGGTGGAGTTTCCCTTATGAATTCATAGCATAGGATTTTTCTGACATCAACATATGAAATGAAAGTCTATTAAAAATTACGTATGGATGAGATTAGGATCTACTGGTTGTTCTGATGCCAGCACTTGGGCACCAAATGTACAGTAATGATAATTAGCAGAGCTGTGAGAATTCCACATTTGGTACATAAAGGGCATTTAAGGTTTTCTTAGAAAGAAGTCCATGGTACATATGCAGACTGTAAGTTGTAGGGCTGTAATCACTCTCAAAAACTACTTGTTTGTTTGTTAATCAGTCTGCAAATAAATTATATTGTTACCACAGACATGGTTTTATTCTGTGACTCACATGGAACAATTGTCTATCCAGCAGAGACTTGTTATGAACAGATGTGTAAGCACTTTATAAATACATACTAATAATAATACATATAATAATATTAATTATTCTTGGGAAAGAAAAATTAAAATTTCTAGACTTTTCATAATTACATTTTCTATATTGGCCTGGTTGTGTGAGGGCTCAAGCTGACAGTTCAGAGTATGAGCTCTTAAAACTCACAAGACTGCCAGTGAGCACAATATATTATTACACAGTGATGGCATGGGATTGTTACACAGGTTGATGGTCATAAACACACATACATGTTATTGATTTCTGTCTCATTTGGAATGTGACCTTACCTGGAGCCTCAGTGGGGCATGGCTGCAGCTGGCATGACTGCTTGCTTTCTGGTTTTGTAGCTGGATCACATCCATGGCCCACCTCTTCTCCCTGGTAACATTTCACTTCTCGGACCTGAAGGCCAGATCCACAGGTCTTGCTGCACTATAAATGCAAAGAAAAGCTGTAAACGGAAAACTGCCAAAAGTGCACAATGCATGCAGCTTTATTCATGCAATATTAACCCAAGCATATTTTTTCTGATAAAGCAAGAAAACTGGGGTATTATTTGAGTGTATTGGTACTAACATCTACTGAAATTATGTTGTCTGTGATATTTTTATGTCAAAACACAAACTCACAACTGATCTTTCCAATATGCTCCACATGGCCAGGAGATACTCACTAGGCTTCTAAGCCTCTCTTCCCTACATTTGATCAACTCTTCAATGAGAACAGCAGGTAAGTATCTGATCTCTTATGATATCTCTGACATCTTTTCCATTCTATAGCACTTGTTACTATGCATGTTTGGCTCCACCTGAGACAGAGGGAATTGGTATTGCACCAAATTAAGTTGGCAGCCATGGTAGTAATGAAATAGAGGAAAGTTTTAATGCTTATTCCTCTGTACGGTAATGTGTTTTAGATAATCAATACAGTGTTTGAGGTTGCCATATTGAGGCTAATTTTGACACCATGGTGCATCAATACATTCATTTTAAATGTATTGATTTTCAGAGCTTTGACTTGGCCGATGTAGGACATTCGCTGTTCACCCTGTTTTTGAGCCACCCCATGTCCAAACAATCTGCTTTCTCTATAGTTACACCACTGGCTATGGGGTCTGTTTCCTTTATAGTTCCAACCTGAGAGTAGGTGGGGAGCATAGGATGCGAGCGGGCAAATAGAGTGGGGAGCGTTTAAGGTGGTTGTGCACACAGTAGTTACACTACTGCCCACAGCACAATGCTACCTCCACAATACTTCACACAAAAAAAGATGATTGCCAGCGCACCATTCTTCTTCTTCTTTTGGGTACAACTAACGCCTTTTTATAATTTCTAACAGCCATTCAACTCAAAAATATGCTTGCTCAGGAGGAAGCTGGAGGTGGCGAAATGCGTCAGCGGTGAGAGAGGAGCACTATACAGGGCAGGACTGCTGAACCCAGGAACGACACTGCAGGTCGTGAACAGGGAAAGAAAAAGGAGCAGCCACCTGATCCATACCAGTGACTCCTGACACGCGCATCCTATACTCTGTTAGTGAGTGTATTGGAAAGTTTTATTTGTATTAAAGTAATTAAGTTTTTACACATATGGCGTATGCATTTATCCCACAGTAAGTGCACAGAAGGGGAAGGGAAACGGAAAAGTCGTAGAATTAACCTAAAGTTGCTAAAGTTGGAAATTTACCTATGTGAAGTGGTTCCTAACACTGCCTGAACTTAAGAGGTGGGAAAGCAGAGAGTCATGAGCTACAAGCGAACCAATTAGATGCCTTATAAACCCAAGGGGGTCTGTAAGTATATTGGCAATCGGAAAGGGATATCACAACTGGGCACAAAAGGGTGATATAAGTAAAAGTCATCACTGGTGTTAAAAAGCACATGAGAGTGCACATTGTGAAGCAATAACAATATTACACTATTTTTTTTTCTTTTTTCCTTTTCTTTTCTTTCCTCATCGCTAAGTCTAAAGCAGAAGAGGGCACTTTGGAGTATTTTATTGAACTCCAAAATATGCGTTAGACCAAGTGCTGCCACAAGGGTTCTTTTAGTAGCTGGTCAATGCCACAGCATGAGTTAGACTGAGCGCTGGTGATTTATTGTACTTTAGTGTTTTACTCAAATAATAAGACCTTTTTCCATATTCCATATAAGTCACTCTGAAACTTTCTGGCACACTCAAGAGAAATGTTCACATTGTTCTTTCTGAGTAATGATTCCTTTTGCACAATCTTCCTCTACAGGCCAAGGCTTGGTGTGGCTGGCCCATGCCTACTGTGAAATATGGTGGTGGTAGCATCATGTTGTGGCAGGCACTGGGTCTGGGTATCTTGCAAAGACAGAATGACTGGTACAAACAATCTGTTTGTTATGGCAAAAAAACAAAAGTTAAGCAACAATCTCAATGTTAGTGAGTAATTCGAACAACCTAAACCTAATTATGCAGATGACTAAGCCAAAATCACTCCTGAACAGAGTACAAACCTGCTACTGTACATACTTTCCCCCAAATACATAAAGCTTTTATATAGCTGCAAATGTTGACTCTCTAAAATATCTATTTTTTTCTTATACACTGTATAAGTTTCACTGCTTTGACATAACATGTCACAGAAACCATAATGTCAGTGTCATGCTTGTTATTCAGTTATTATCTAGGAGAATGGGAAACAGTCGAAATATCTGCAGCCTTGCTGCTTTAACATAACAAATCTCTGCCCCTGTAAAAATATTAAATGTTGTGACAGTCCCTGGGCCTAAGTTCTCAGAGCAGTCAGAAGGAAATAAAATGCACCTTGTTTGAGTTTCTCTGCGGGACGAGCCGCACAGTGTACAACCCAAGGTCTAACTCTAAAAGATTCATCTGAATTTGTTTTCAATAATGGGACTGTTATAGTACTAAGAATGCCTTGACCCTTGATTTTATATTTGAGGATCCTGGAAGTTGCAGTCCAGCAACATCTGGTGTATTAACATACTTTAATACACCAAATGGTGGTTTTATTGCGACTTGGGCAAAGACTGCCTGACTGCAGGAACCCAGAGCGCCCCATGAGCAGCCATCAGCCATCATGCTGACACAACAGTTTGGATAGCTATGGGCTGCAGGTTAGCAGAAAGATTTTTCCTTGAAGAAAATCATAACGCTCAGGTCAACACTAGGAATTAGATAACATCAGTTAAAAAGTAAAGTTAAAAATAAACACAAAAACTGGTTACTTTTGTATGTTTGTTTTTTTTTTTAAACAGCACAGTTTTTAGTACATTTTCTCCTTCCTGCATGTAACCACACTAAAAAGTAGAGTTGGTTTTTAGATGACATAATTTTTGTGTTTCAGAGCAAGAAGCAGGGAGCAAGTCTACTGCAGGCAAAGCCCTTGGGGTTTGGAGCAGATATCAGGTACAGAGCAGGTAAAAGTTGTGTATCTCAAGCTACTGCACCAGTTTAAACTGGCCATACACTTTGAGACGTGAACGTTTGGTGAGGTAACCATGCATGCTGGGCTAAATCAGACTAATCCAATAGTTAGCCAAGAGACAAAGATTGGATCAAACTGTGGCTCTCCTGGTACCCAGCAGACAAAGACCCCATTATTGTGCTGGTGCAGTTCTCACCTAATGGGATCTTAGCCTAGATATTGAACAGACAGGCCCTCACAAGGGCCCCATACACAGGCCAATTAGCTTCTGACTTGGTCTGGAAATACCCAGTTAGTGGCTTTTATTAGTCTGCGAATGGCCACCTTTACTTGCAATTCTGTTGAGATGCAAGTCTAATACTAGATCTCTGTAGTAAGAACCTCTGCTTTTTGAGTTGTTAACTGTAGAAAGCATGTGTAGCCCAGTAAAAAAGGTTGTGAACCCCAGTCTAAATGATAAAGTTGGCCATACACGGGCCAACTTTTAAAAGATTTTTTGACCTGTGATGGGGACAAAACTGTCAGGGATTGGGCAGGTTCGAAAAAAACACTGCTGTTTCCAATTAGCCCAACTGGGTGAATTGGGCCAAAATCGGTTTCTTGCCAAATGAGCAGATTAAAGATATAGTAACACCAAAAAATGAAAGTGTTTTAAAGTAATTTAAATATAATGTACTGTTGCCCTGCACTGGTAAAAGTTGTGTGTTTGCTTTCAAAATGCTACTATAGTTAATATAAATAATCTGCTGTGCAGCTATGGGGGCAGCCATTCAAGCTGAAAAAAAAGGAGAAAAGGCACTGGTTACATAGCAGATAAACGATAAGCTCTGTAGAATACAATGGAATGCTATGCAGCTTATCTTTTGTTCATATAAACTATAGTAGGGTTTCTGAAGCAAACATACAATGTTTAACAGAGCAGGGCAATAGTACATAATATATTAAATAAATAATGATATATTAATGTATATTAATTACATTAATTTTTTGCAGTCACTGTTCTTTTAAGACTATTCTGTAAACAATGGAATAGCAGTAACAGCATCAGTTCCACTGTCTGCTGGGGGGTTTCATAGTGCTTAATGAAGTCCTGCAATAGGTCCAGTCTCAATATATTACTGCAAAACTAGTTTTCTTTTCCCCAGATTTAGGAAAATGGCGCTTATTTGCCTAAGAACCTTTAGTTTTTCTTCTGGGCCTAAAAATCTACTTCCAATAGTCCTTTCTAGAGTTCTATTAGGCAATCAAGTTTATTTGCCAGTGATATTTTAATAGAGGGAGCAAAGTCTCATTGCCAGCTATACATCTGGATGAATTCTGATAGGCTAAATCATTGGGTTCCATGCATCCATTCATACTGATCTCTGGTGCTGCCTCATTCACTCTGGGTACCTGTGACCAGGTGGTGGTGAACCAGGCAGAACAGGGTCGCTGGAAGCACGTTGTTCTCTGCTCTGGCTTCCGGGATAGATCACACATATGATCACGATATTCCCGATACAGCCCATTCTCCAGACCAGCACATAACACACGCCGCGTTTTCTCCCCACGCCCACACGTGGCATTACACTGCCGGCAAAAACCACAAGCCACTGGCTATGATGTTCTGTTATAGTCCAGTGTCAAAGCATGTCCACATCTAAATACAGGTGAGGAATCTGTTATCCGGAAACCCGTTATCCAGAAAGCTCCAAATTATGGGAAGGCCATCTCCCACAGGCTCTATTTTAATAAAATAATTTACATTTTTTAAAATGATTTATTTTTCTCTGTAATAATAAAACCATACCTTGTACTTGATCCCAGCTAATTAATCCTTACTGAAGGCAAAATAGTCCTACTGGGTTTATATTATGTTCAAATTATTTTTAAGTAGACTTAAGATTTGGAGTCCCGAATTGCAGAAAGACCTCTTATCCCTAAAACCCCAGGTCCCAAGCATTCTGGATAATAGGTCCCATACTAAGTACTAAGCATTGCAACATAATTGTCAGGACTGGTGTTTTTTTGTGCTGTAGGATAAAGTCGCAGCTCTGTACTTTCTAATATTCTGCACTGAATTATTTGTATTCATGTTATAGCAGGACTCTTTACATGGTGGGGATATGTTGATAGAGAATTCCCCGGGTTATCTATTTCAAAACCTCTAATATAAACAATTGGGGAAAAAAGAATTCTCCAAAGTCTCTAAGTAGTGTTTGACACTCCACTTTCATTCCCCCATATGTTGAGGGCACTGTGCAAACTGCTGCCCTATACCACAAATGTCATGTGACCTGTAGTGATAGTTCTGGATAACTGAAAAAAATTTTTTCAGAAAAACAGAACTGCTAAAATAAAGAATTTTAGTAACAATTTTAGGAATATGTGTTATAGAAAAAATAGATAATTGGTTTAATGGGGAAATTATTAGATGGTCATAAACAGGGTAATGCAGTAAAACTGGCAAAAGTGCCAAGGTCTGGTAAACCAAATAAACCATAGAACAATTGACCATCAATTCTACCTGCTGATTGGTCCCTATGGGTGGATACAGCACTAGTGAACCTTGCATCATTTATTACATTGCCTGCAAAGTTGCACTTTAAAGGTCTAGAAATTTACAGCAATTAATAGGTTTATTTTCAAACACCAGTCCAGTAAAAGCTACCTGCATATTGGATGCTCTGGGTCTTTTAGCTAATTATAGCATTTCAAGCTAATAAGCCAAACACACAGTTGTTCAGGTATGTACATGTCAACGTGCATTATTTATATGCAAGATTACACTAACACTGTGCAAGGTAAACTACACCTTACATTAGAATTTCAACAATTCCTATCAAAGTACTTATTAATATGCAGCTACATGACAACTGGTCACAGCTGTTACCTCAACTAAACATATTGTGTTATGCAAACAGGAAAACAGCCAGGGTCCATTGCAAACACACAATAGGGGTTGCTTAGAGCCTGCTCCAACCAAGTGGTTTTATGAGTAAGGGTAAAAGTTATATCACTAGGAAACTTACCAATGGAAAGGTGATAAACTACCATGTTTGTAATAAATACTTTGGTTTGGTGTTTATGTACCAGGGGTCATGCACATTTATTTTCCTTTTTACAGTACATGAAAAGGACAAACACACTTATCTAAGAATCAGGGATACAGGTACTACTGGAAAATTCATCATTATGATGCCCATTCCCCAGGAACCATACCTGTCCCCAGTCCTGTGGTACCCAGAGTGGGGCACAGTTCAGTTCCCCGCAAGGCTGTATGGCTATTGGTTTGGTGTCAGGGTCACAGTGGGAATCTGGAATCAATTTCCCTTCTTTGTTGCGACAGACCACATACCGACTCATGTGGCCCTCACTACATGGACCTGAACACTGAAATGAATAAAGAATGATTTAGACAGACACAGTGGTAGTCAGCACTATTTAGTCCCCTGAAGCTGCTTTGTTTACAGGAAAAAACTAAGATGTTAAACACATTTCCCTCCTGGTTTTTTTAAACTAAAATACCTCGGCTCACCAAACCACCCATGACTGGGACAAAAGCAGAAGGATGTTGTTCACTGATTCTTAGAAAATGTCTGTACTACATTTGCAATCCAAAACTTGAAAATGTATTTGTGTGGCACTTTAACCATTCCCTAGACATGTGGCAGGGTGTCAGTGTAGACTTAAGTCAGAATGATAGGAAAGTGCCAACACTTAATTTGCCAAATGGCAAATAGCTGGTATATAATCCACAGATGGGACAAATAATCAACATTTTGGTGGGGAAAACCCTTCCTTTCTCATTCCTGATAAAGGGGGGCTTCCCTCAGAACTTCAATATTTGTCATGGCTTATATACTGGCTATGGGCCATTTTGCAATTTTTGGCCACCTTCTTAATATTTGACTTTTGTTCACTGATCCTTCTCATTAAAAATTTCTAGATTTATTCCTATCCCTGGGACCATTAGGAAAGATGAAGTAGGCTTGCATGCTCTTAGTTACATGTCATATTAAATGAAAAATATTAGATCGCATACGCTTACCTAGAAGCTATGTGCAAAGTGCAATTTTGAGCGCAATTACAATGTGTTTTCTCCAGAATTCCAGTGTAATTGTAGACAATGGGTGATTCCCTTGACGCAATTGCACTGCACCTACCGCAGTTGCGTCCAATTCGCCAAAATGGCAGCAATTGCACATGTGCTTTGTCGTAAATTGCCAGCAGTCTGCCTAGTGTAATTTCTAATTTTCTGGGGTTCAGCATGCGAATGACATATGCGTCAGATTCTTTAGGAAAGAGTGTGCTGCGCGTATTAATGCAGGGTGCTGAGGGTACCATGGAGATACCACCTGGACAGGAGGTGATTCAGAACTAAAAGCAAAAAGGACTTAGCAGCCCTGAGTGCCACGATAGGAAAGTGCAAAGAACACATTTTGATGAAAATGGTTTTAGGCACAACTCACTGCAGGGAAACGTGCAAGTTGCCCACTGCAGTTGTAGGCATAAATGGGCCCTTTTATCTTTAATTGTACTTATTAGTGCAACTAATATTATACTATCTCCATTTGTTTCTGAGCACACTTGTATTATAAGGGAAGTTCAGAAACAAGAGTCTCCTCTCCTTTAAAAGAGGGTCTGTGCTACTTGGCTGTAGCATTTCTCGTATCTCTTGCATGCCACTCCACAATAGAGTTTGAGCTCTTTACATTGGTATCTTTACATTAGTGCAGAAGACAAATCCAACTATGCCACATAATTCATTACAGGGTATAAAATATTGATACATGCAATACATTGTTATCTTCATGTCATCATTTACAGATCTTTTTTGCTTTTGCAGGGGACCACAACATATAATTTGCAGGCAAAAAGCTAAAAAAAAAAAAAAACAGTATCATGACACTTTATATATTATTCTTCTACCAGCACCTAATAATTATAAACACTTACTGGGCCCCACTCAGATGATGTCCAGTGATGGTCACAGGGGGGACCCTGACATGGCTTCTCAGCTTGGGGCTTAATGGATTCATCACACTGATGGAGATCTGAAGAGCATCTTACCTCCCTTCTCATCGCCCCTTCAGAACCACAAGAAGCCAAGCACTATGGAAAATACAGAGCTCATATTAAAAATGTGCAGAAACTAAGAGTGAAGGATAAATGTAAATATGAACTGCCAAGTGATGCTTGCTATAGAGAATGCAGCGTGAGATGTGCAGCAGTCAGAAAAACAGGGAGAGAAGAAAAAATCAAAACAAAAAATTGATAATATAAAATATACCTCAGACCATTCAGACAACTCCCACTGTGGTCCACATGGTTTATTCTTACACACTTTCCTTTGTGGGGGTCTTGGGAGTTGAGCACCATCACACTGTTCATCATAAACAGAGCTATCAAGCCCTGGGGCCAGCATCTTCCAGCATCGCACTGATCGCACCTGTATCCCCTGTCCACAGCTCCGAGAGCACTCACTCCATCCACTAGACTCCCATCTCCAAAAAGAATGCATTGCGTGAGCAGCTCAAAAGCCTACTTATAAATAGAGAATTACATTCTGCGCTGGTTTCTGTCTTACCTTGGCATGCACTCTCTTCCTGAGCAAAATTCTTGGGTGGGCTCTGGTCTTGTTGTGGGATCACAGTGTGATTCATCTACTTCTCTTCCATCATATCGAATACACAAAGCATAGGTGGAACTGATTCCTACAGATGATTTATACACCATGATTTATTTGTGTGTCACTGGTGAAGTGCCACTATCCCCTCCCTCCTTGTCACAGAATCTACCTGAACTGCAAGTGGAACTGCAGGGGGAATATGCTGACACCTTCCAGCGATACATATCAGCCCGGCTAATATCTTGTCCTGCCACTAGGTCGCTGTAGAGATGGAAAAAAAAATAAAGCAATTAACAAGAAACCTTTAGGGTTCTTGTTAGTTCCCAAAATGTATACACAGAACAGCTCATACATGCTTCAATCATATATTCTGTCCAGAGAAATGTAATGATTTTCAGTTGGAGTAAAGAGAGGAACATGCACAGAAAACTTTATGTTCCTTCTGCCTTTTCTTATCTACCTGTTAGAGCTTGGTGCTTGTAGTGGCTGTGTCACAAGACTGGACCCAAGATGTTCATAAGCAGCTGGCAGTATTAGACTGCCCCGGAGTTGTTTTTTATCCAGAGCAGGATCTGGTAGGGGGTGACTTCCAGCAAACAGTGTCTGGCACAGGGTAGAATCACTCTGTTGGTCACAAAGTCTCCACAGGTCACTCTGCAGCATACCCTGAGGCGGTTCAGTGCTGGCCAGCATATCTGAAGCAAAGGTTAGTTGGAATATAAAACTACCATCCTTGCTCATCTTGATGTCTCAACTATTGTGCCTGACTTTATGGCAACAATGTTTAGCATCAAATTATTTTTTATGCTGTGAGAGTAATATGTAAAAACAATGTTATTAATTCAGGCATCACAAATTCACAGTTCTGAATACTACCAGAGAATGATGGGATCCAGATTTGGATCTCCATCCCTTAAGTCTACTAAAAATCATTTAAATGTTAATTAAATCAAACAGGATTGTTTTGCCTCCAATAAGGATTGGTTATATCTTAGCTGGGATCAAGTACAAGGTAATGTTTTATTATTAAAGAGAAAAAGGAAATAATTTTTAAAAATCTTAATTATTTGATTAAAATAAACTCTAGGGGAGATTACCTTCCCCTTATTCAGAGCTTGTTTGATAATGATTTTCTGGATAACAGATCCCATTACGTGTAGAGGTTACTTTCAAGTCACTATATCCATGAAAGTGCTGGAGATTTCAGTGTTCGTCTATGGGGGTCTGTTTTGGGTACTTAGCACCACACATTTGCACTACATACAATTGTGGAGCTTAAGCTGCCCAAATAGCCACATTTGACATTAAAGGGGAAAGATTTAGCAACATTCAAGTTTGCAAATTTTGCTGATTTTTATAAATACCAACTATTTGGTACTATTCCTAAGAATAGTCTCAAGTATATTCGTGTATAAGAAATACAGATGCCACACATGTGTCCAATGAGTATTTACAAAATCAGGTGTGAAACCTTTCTTCTAATAATTAACAACAACGTTGTACATAAGACAGAGGCCACGGTGGTGACATGTACCTTCTGTTTGCTCTTCTCTTCCATCTTGCTCTTTGTCGGGTCTTTCTGAGTGCTGATGCAAACTTTTTCCTTCTTCAGGGTTTAACCAGCTCCAAGTATCAGATGGATCTTGTAAGTTTCCCTCAGATCCTCCCAGTGACTGACTATGCACACTGCTGGGTGTGTTGAGAGATTGTTCCCTTGGACCAGAAAGAAGAGGCAGAGGTGGCTCTGGGGCACGAGGCACTGTGTATTCATATGCAATGTGAGGAATCTTTCCATTGAAGTTGTAATACTGAATATAGAAAATATGGACTAATTAATCTGCATGGCATAAACAAAGTGCTAAGCATTTTATCTAGGAATACACAAAAATCTGACACAAAGCTTGTTAAGTGATCTCATGCTAGATACCCTAGTTGAAATCCTTGTTACACTTGATAAGCCACAATCTCCTGGTGTCCTGCCATACCTAACGCACCTACCATGGCTGCCTTCATTGCTGTAAAAGCCCTGCATAGCTTTATGTCCTATGGGAGGAAAGCACTATATAAGTGATTTGCTTTGCCTTGTTTTTTGTTTAGTAAAGTACTACAGGATTGGCCTAACACCATGAATGACATTATAATACCAGTGCAACAGATAATGATCATTAAAGGGAATCTATTGTGAAAATTAAAATTTAACATACCCTTTATCTCACGGAAATAAAAAACTTTCTAAATATAATCAATTAAATATATGTACTGTTTATAAAATAATCAACTTACTCTTCATTCTGCCCATCTCTATTCTCTCTTCATGCAGTAGGTGGAGTCAGATTTTGACTGACAGTTAGGTCTAATGTATCCTTTGGGAAGGTTGCACCCTCTGCCTAAAACATTTATTGGAGCTCACTCTTTCAAAATAACCATCTCTAATGGAAATCCTGGATGTCAAGAATTTTGTTAGTTTTTGTTTGTGCTTGAGTCAGTTATTTGAATTAGCTTTAAAACAATTTGCTAGGCATGGAGCCCCCCCCCACAAAAAAAAGATGCATTAGACCTACCTCTTCATCAAAATCTGACCAAGACCTCAGCATGAAGAAAGCATGAAGACTGACAAGTTGCTAAGAGTGAGATACTGAAGAATAACTTGATTATTTCATAAACAGTATAGAATATTTAATTGATTATATTTAGGAAGTTTTTAATTACATTGAGATGAAGCTTATATTAAATTTTTGTTTTCCGTGATAGATCACCTTTAAAAGCTTTATCATTCATTTAGTTACTAGCAAACACAAAATCACAGAAATTAAGTGATATTTTTAGCTTCTTGAGTAGATGACTAGAATATTTTGATGCTTAAGTAGAAGACAAAATATGTATAGTAATATTAAAGTACCAGTAATATCACCTGACCTTAAATTTAGGCAGAAAAGGCAGCTAATTGCAAATCTTTCAGCAGGGCAAATGCCAATAGTAAAAATGAATGCTGAACTTGTATGGGTCAGATTTAAGGATTTAACCATGATCTAATCAGTCAACCCAGCACCACGGGGCTTAGCGAGCTCACAAACAGTCCCTTCCTGCTCTACTCGCTCCTCTCCCCCCCCTGGCAGCAGCACAAGCAGAGAGACACAGAAGGCGGGAGGGGGTTTTCCCTGCTGCTGCTGAGTAAAGCCTGTCAGTCATGCTGTGACCACTTCCTGTGGGAGACTGAAGGACACTCCCATGTCTCATTTGGCTCTGACTTCTGATCAGTGAGCTTGTGTGTGCAGCTCTCATATAATTGCATGTTTGTATAGTTTTGAATACACAAAAGAATGTAAACCTGCACAAGCCTGGGCAGCCACTGGTGCACTATTTGCAATACTGTCACTTACATGGTTATTGTAGGGTACATGTACATGGTTATTGTAAATCAGCAACTGATGTAGTACACAAAGCTTGGCAATAATCACTTTGAAGAGAATGTGGTGTAGCATTTAAAGAAAAGAGTGGTTACGTATTTAAGATGTCATTTTGTAGCAATGATGGGGGTAAACCAAACCAAAAATTATGAGAATTCTGTATGTTGCCATTTTATACCAATGCATGTGCTTCATGGCACCATGACACTAAAGTAAATAAAACTGAAATAATCTATTCCTCTAACCAGAGCTAGACAAAAGCCCCACCATTAGTGCAATATGCTTTGTTGTGCTGACAGAACTATGCAACTATTTGTATGTGGTGGGTGATGTTAGAAAAGAGGCTGCCTTAAAGAAAAGTTGATGTTGCAATATGTAGATATTTCCATTACTTGGTAGAACTTATTCTGCATGAATTAAGCAGCACTTTAATTCTGCTGGAATAATATCTTGGCAAAGATAGGTAGAGCCCATTGCTTACAAAACAAGCAGAAAATGTTGTATTACAGCACAGTGCTGCTTTGAACTATTTTGTACCAGTGTATCCCCTGTATATAATGTGGGATCAAAAATGTTCCCAACCAGCAGAATAAGAGGTTGAACCATGGAAACATGTACATTTTCTAAATGATCAATGTGCCTTTAACTGGCAGAGGATACCAGGAGGGGCTGCTGTATCACACACACCATGAGACCAAGGTATTGGTGATGATCCCATTCATTATTAGCTTGTTTAGGTGGGGGCTGAGGATTGGTTGGTTTCAGTGAGTGATGAGAGGTCAGGTTGGAAGGTGCAGATGGACTGGGGTCTCACACACACACCATGACACTGAGGGACTGGTTGGTTGGCCCTGGTGCAGTAAGATACTCCAGTCCCTCGCTCTGCACGTTTGGCGGCCTTCGGTACTTCACCAGTGTCCCTGCAACACGAAAATTCTGGGGATTGTCCATCATCATATTCCCGTTGATGAAAAAATTCCCTGCAGAGTCTGCCAGAGCTGAGAACAAGTGGAAGAAATGTAAATTGAGATAATTATTGAAAAAAATAAGATGTGGGAAAGTTTAGCTAGTTTTGGGAAAACAAGGAAAGGCCAAGTAAGTAACTATTATAAGGTCATACAAATCAGATATCCCTGCTTGTATATAAAGCAGGGATCCAGTATCTGAAAGATTTCCTTACACCAGCAGAATGTTTGGTTTATGACAGCTCAACACAGGAAGAGAAATGAAATCTTAATACTACCAGCATAAAAGTTACGCTGATTTCGTTTAAAAATAGAGGCAAGGTGCAAAGTGCAAAAAACGGGCACACTTTTTTGTGCTCCCAGAAGGCAGTGCAATGTCCCCTCTTCCTGTTTTTGCACTGCCTGCATTTGGCAGAACTGGATACAGACAGGACAGGGCATGAGTGGCATATCGGTATACCTGAAAAGTACAGGATTCTATTGCAACTGCTGCACTGCACTCTATAAGGCTCCCAGAATGCAATGCAATGTCCCATCTTCCTGATTTTTGCACTGCCTGCACTTGGCAGAACTGGATACAGACAGGACAGGGCATGAGTGGCATATCGGTATACCCTGTCATGCACCTAAGCTTGCATATTACTTAGGTGATACAAACCAGCATCACCGGGCGATGCAAATATGCTAAAAATCCTTGCACATCCCTCCTGAAAAGTACAGGATTCCATTGTAACTGCCACACTGCACTCTATAGGGCTTATTTACAATGCCCCACACTGTGTGCAAAGTGCACACAGTCCTTTGCACTTTGCCCAGTGCATGGAGCTGCATATCTCTGTACTTCATTTCAGAAAAACTGTGGTAGTAAAAATGCCTATCCGGCTGCAGCTGTTTCAATTTCACATGAATAGACAGAGCACTTTCTAAGGTTAAGATCGGGATCATTCAAGAACTGTCCCTTTGTCCCTATATGCACGGAAAATGTGAGAGGAGGAAGGAGGCTTTACAGTTTGATTTCCCTTCCCTATCTAAATACAAAATGACAATATTTTACTAAATGTTACACTTTTGGGTAGATTTATTAACATTCCAATTTTAGAGGTTTTAGAGTTTTTTGAAACCACAAAAAAACAAATTTACACTAAAACCACAAATGTCTAGTCATTTATTATAAGATATGAATTGAAAAACCACAAACTGATTAAAATACAAAACAAAAACAAAAAGAACACAAAAACCTAAAGAATATTTGTGTACTTACAAACAAAAACCCTGACTTCTAAGAGTTAAATAGTGTCGTGGTTTGCTTAGGATAGCTCCTATTGACTTCTACATAACCTTGACAGCTTTAAGATGGCAAAGTTTTGTCCTTTTTTGTGTTTTTTTGCTTAATAAATTCCAAATTTTTCTAGTTTTTGTGTAATTAGTAAAATTCATGATTTTTAGCACTAAAAACCACGATTCATACAAGTTTGGAAATGGGCTCCTAAGTGCACAGACACAAACACAAATGCATTTTTTGAGGACTTCAATCCACAGCTAATAATCAGCTTGAGCTAAAGGAAGATCCCCTAGTGGTTACGAGCTAGCTACAAAAAATAGCAAACTGTATAGCAACACAGTGAGAAAGAAGAAGAGCAGAGTGTCTGCAGAGAATACAAATTAAAATAAGACTACATTTCTTTGCATAAACAAAAGTTCCTAGTGATTTATATGGTAACTAGCACCATGGAGTATCCCTTACCCAAAATATTCTCTGTATTCCTTTTTTCTGTAATAAGAATATCAAAGGCTCCAGCCGGAATTGTTGTGATTAAGGCATATCCTTAGGAGACAGAGATAAAGGATTAATGGCTTACTTGCACATATACAAAGCACTGGTGAGAATGCTGTATATGGATACATAATTATATGTGTTACACACTAAGAGGCATATTTAGGAAATGTGAAAACAGAGTTTACAGTTCACCACAGAGGAACTCCACAGCTTTCTATTCATTTATCTTGAACCCTTTATCTACAAAGCCCTGAATTACTGTCCATTTTAAGAATAATTCTTTTTAATGGTTTCCCTCTTTTCTCTGTAAGAAAACAGTAGTTTATACTTGATGTTAACTAACTGCATGTACCCATATTGGTGGCAAAACAGCCCTATTGTTTATTAAATCTTTAAATGTTTTTAGCAGATTTAGCAGAAACCCCAGTTTCCAAGCATTCCAGATAATAAATCCTTTACCTGTGGTTTTTAAATGTGGCAAGCTCTGTTTTAACCTTTTGATAACTATGTCGTTATGACTACAGAATTGCACCTAACTAATGTCTGGTCCTGACTAATATTTCCAAATGTACAGAAGGTGGCAGTGTTTTAGCATACAACAGAAGTCTCTACATATGTACTAAATTTCTACTACATTATTTACAAAGTGTGCCTAGTGCCGATAAAACCCCTACTATGTCAAATAGGTTTTAACTTCCTAGGGGCAGGGATATAATCCCAACTGTGTACCAAAACTGCTAGCACTTAAGAATTTACTTTTCTTGTCTAATTTATGATAATTATGCAATCGCTGGTCCCTTGCGAGTAGAGCTTGTCGGGGCCCACTGTGCCCAAAACAAACATACATGAGCGCAGACAGTAAGAGGAGGGCCGGCTATGCTTGGCACTGCTGCATACATTTGTATTCCTATATAAAAAAATATAGTGCAACACACTCTCTTTTTTAATAGAGCAATTGGACGAGTCCCTGGATCGCCACTAAACACTGTATTAAGAATATTAATATCAGTAACTTATATCATATCATGTATTTTTTTAAAGGTATCCAATCAGTATGTGATACTCTCTATTCTCTAAAATAACATTACTAATGGTAATAAGAACTACATATGTGTGTTTACTTTCCCTTGCATATCGATTTACAATAGGTTAAATTGTTCTGCATTAAAGCCTTTTTTACAAGTGTCTGGGCAGTTACCTGCCAAACCATATCTAAAAAAACCTCCTAGTGCGTGTATAATGCAAAATATCTGTATATCCATTCACCCACCTGGCTGTCTGGCTCCTAAACAGAATCAAATCTTTGGTATCCAAAAAGCATTGGTTTTAATAACGTTTAATACATGTAAAAATGGACATTTAAAAATGTCATATTTCATAGTAATTTAATTGATATTTTATAATTGTAAGGTCTCAAATTTCTTAACAATGAAAAAATATTGATGATAAAGCTCGGTCACCTAACCAATCCTTCCTCATCCAGTCATTTCAGTTGTTTAATTTTGACCATCTCTCTTCCACTTCAACTCCCCCTCAGGACTGCAATTTTGCTTGAATTTTGGGGGAAAACCCTAGATTTTGTATAAAAAACATGGCGAATTGCATCCAAAATTACACTTTGCACACTGTACTTGCATTTATAAATGAGCCTATATGAGTGTCTAAGCATTTTTAACACCATACTTTGCTCAACTCAAGTATATTTAAAACATAAGGTTCTCTTATTTTCTCCTCACTTTGTTGTCAGTGCTTTTATCTTCCACACTCCTGGTACTGTTTTGCAACTCTATCCTTTTCCTAACTCCCCTCAGTGCACTCTCCTCCCCACCCCCTTGGTGGTTATTAACCCCATAGTCTTTCTCCCTCTGCTTAATACTTTTTAAGGCCACTCTTTACTTTCCTCATTAAAACTGTACTCTCCTCATAACAAAACTAAAACAAACCATAGCTAAAAAAGTGAATGTATAAACTGTTAAACAAATGTTATTACAATTTACACAACATAAGTTAATAATCAAACAATTAAATACATAAAAAGAACATTAAATATTTTTCCAGTTTAAGTGACATGTAAAGTCTATTTCATGGAGGGGGTGGGGGCATATGTGAAATTGATAGCTAAGTTTTTGTTTGTGTGAAAAATGTCACACCAGAATCTCCTTACATTCGTTTCCTATTGCTTGGTACTTGGAGTAAATTTAGATGGGTATATTCTACTGTGCATGTGTGAAAAGTAATTTGTGCAGGAAATGCCTGGGACACCGGTGGGAAGGTAAGTAAAATGGCAGGGAGACACCAGCCTGGAGCAAAAACTTAGCAATCTATTTCACTGGGGGGTGCTTGAAATTTTGGCACCCCCAGTAAAATAGACTTTACATGTCCTTTAAAGAAGCCATAAAGCACAAATCCTTGTGGAAAGTCTATATGGGCAAAGGTCAAGCCTTGGCCTATTTATATACTCAGTGTGGTATGGCAAGGAGTGTAAGTCACAATATTAACACTCTGTAGTGACAGGGTCATCGTAAATAAATATCCTAGATGCATTACATGATGGTAAAGATATGTGCAGAATTTCTAAGTTTAGAACCCAGTATTTGTTGCTTTTATTCTTCTCTATATAAGTTCTCTTACCCAAGACACACTTCCGGAAGTTTCCAGATACCCTATAACATGTGCTTCCATCACCACCACAAATGCCACAACGATCCAAAGACTGGGCTGAGTATAGCTTCCCATCACACCCCACTGGCTGCCACAAAAAGAGAAAGAAATAAGACACAAACAGATAACTTTTGACACTGGCTGCAACTTTTGTATCCAGGCCCGGATTTGTGGAGAGGCCACAAAGACCCGGGCCTAGGGCGGCACAAGAACATTTTTAAATTTGGCTCTCATACGGAGCAGTCGGGACCTCTCCCCACTGCTCCATATGGGAGTTTAAAGGAGCGCATGCGCACTCGCGGCTGCAGGGGGGGCTGGGTGTTGTCGCACGTTTGCGCATGCGCACTGGGGGGGGCGCGCGTTTGCGCATGCGCACGGGGGGGACGGGGACTAACAGGGGCGGCCTCGGGGCGCCCAGAAGAGAAATCCGGCCCTGTTTGTATCAGCTGCCTTTCTTGGTACCTAGAGCATTTACAGGAGTCTTAGAGTTTATTTCTCTAGCTAGTACGTTTTTTACCAACAGACTACACTTAAATTAAAGGGAAAATATAATCATTTTATAACTAAAGTTTACATTCATTTTATTTTCTACAAAGTATGAGAATTATTTATTATACACAAATTACCTTTTTTATATAAGGGGTAACTACAATACTGGTTGCCTTGTAAAGTATATATCAACAAAATGTGATTAATTCTAATAAATCAGTAATTCCAGTGGCTAATAACATGGGACATGTTTTGCTTAGAAAGAAGAATGGCTATAACTGACCAATATAATGCTGTCCCTTATGAGAGAGAAGGGGATTAAAGATGCAAAAGCAACAAAAGCCAACAGACAAGCATGGGCTATAAGTGAGCTGTGTGGACCAGATAACATCTTGCAGGACAATAGAATGTACCAGCTTCATTAAGGGCTCTGGCACACAGGGAGATTAGTCGCCCGCGACAAATCTCCCGTGTCTCAGGTGACTACCTCAGGTGATTGCCATCCCATCGGCGAAAATGTAAATCGCCAGTGGGATGGCATACGCGGCGGCGCAATCTCACTGAAATCACGCAAGTTTCCTCTTGAGGCCATCCCACCGGCGATTTACATTTTCGCCGGTGGGATTGCAATCTGGGGAGATTAGGCGCCCGCGAACAGGGAGTTTTGTCACGGGCGACTAATTTCCCCTTGTGCCAGAGCCCTAAAGGAGAAGGAAAGGCTACATAAGAGTTAATCTCAAGCTGCAGGCTTACCATCAGTTGTCTCAATAGTGCCCTTAAGTCTCCCCATATAGGGATTGTTTAGAACTTCAGAAGCCAAACAGGAAAAAAACCCGCTGAGCTGTGTAAAGAAAGTTCCCATGGTGCATTGCTCCTGCACAGACACTACGACCAGAAACAGATGCGTGCCTGGGCTAGGGGGGAGGAATGTTGCGCATTCAGAGTAGTGCGCTGAAAGAAAAGGAAGTGGGCATACCACTTCCAAGATGGCGGTGCCATTCTATACAGTGCACTGAAACTTTCAAGTAAGTTTTATAAAGTTATTCTTGCAATAATCGATCCAAAAGTATAGCATTTTTCTTTGACAATAGTAGCACTTTTGAATGCTACCATTTATATATTTTGCCTTTCCTTCTCCTTTAAGGTTAACTTTGGAACGCACATAAAGCTAATGGCACTGGCTAGACTATTTTCACACTGCCAGCCTTGTGTAATAAAATATGGATATACCTATAATTGCCTGTTTGCAACCTACACTTTTATAACAGGAAACAAATATTTACTATAAATAATAAATAAATATGTACTATATTCTGGTACTAAGACTTTCCATGTGATACCTCACACTTTCCGCTGATACAGACTCCCTGATAGGTCCTGTCCCTACAGCTTGTTCCATCATGTGCTGGTACCAGTAGCTGCCTCTCTCGGGATGTGCTGGTGCACTGAAGGTCGCATGGCTTACTTGAGATGCTGGTGTAATCATCTAAAAAAGTCAGTGAAACAAGAATCTACCGAAACACTGGCTATGCTTTGTGCTAACAGTCAGTCACGAGACCATTCATACCATATTTTTGATTAGCTCATATATATGTTTATGTGTTTTCTTGTTATGCATCACTTTTAAAAAATAATTTAAAATGTAGCACATAAATACAATTCCATATGCTGCGTTTTATAGTGCTGTACTGATGTGCCATGTGAAAAGTGTTTATAGTGCTGGGAAGCCATAAATAAAAGCCTAAAAATCCACATATATCAAGTAAACTTGCTTACAAACCAGAATATTGAGCAACATTTTCCTCCAGTCACTTTGCCAAATCCACTTGTATAAGATAGGGGTGTGGTTTTTGAGTATGTGTATGTGTTTTAGAAATAGCTGCATAAGCAGTTACATATGGAATTAAAACCAAAGGAGTGATATATGACTATGAAGATTTTCATTCATCCTGGACACAGGAGTGATATTTTACATGTTGCATGTTTTAAAATATATATTTTATTCATTTTATACACTGATTCCCCTTTTTGTGTTAAATTAACTTTACATGTTTATAAATATCCCCAATCATATAAAATATATATATATAAAATAAAATGTTATTATTAAAAAATTGTTGTTCTTACTGACCTGGGTAAAGGGGCACCCAGTGGTGGTAAATTTTTCCAAATGCTTTTGCATTAAATGCAGAGCATTGGTACTGCTTGAAGCTCACAGAGCCGGTGGGGCAAAGCTGAAATCAGAAATAAAGAAATGTTCAAAGAATATATAACATGTCTGGGCACAATTGCCTGAAGAAAGCTAGTCTAAAATATTGTTTAACAAGGCCTAGTAAGACCGCAATGGCGTAAACATTACTTTGGGTAGAGGAAGCAGCCATTAATGGCCACAATCTGCCTGCTGAAATTAAAACCAGTCGCAAGACAAAATCATGTTCCTGGCATATTAACAACCCTCTATCTCTTTCTTCTTCTTTCAGAAGGCGGCTAAGTGATGTATCATTATCCCATGCAGGCTCCTGGGAACAGAAGTTAACATTTATTATTAATTAAGATAAATATTTGCTCTACAGCCCCTGAAGGAGTACTCTGTGTATCCCACTGCAGCTGTCACTATATTACAACCAACATTTTTGTAATGAACACAGCACATTATCCAAGTCTTACATTGGTTACTATTTGGTTTCCACATCATATTTGTACCTGGAATTTTTTAGATCTTACTCTACAGATCATGTATGATATAAAGCTTTAATCAATTGTATAAAAGTGGGTCCTAAAGTATTGAAGGCTTTTAGAAAAACTAAACTGAATATATAAACGTGCCTGAATTTATCTGAGGTGTGCCTTTTGCAAACTAAAACAAATTGTAACAATGAGTTCAGCCGAGAACTCTCCTTAAAATATGAAGGTCAATATTGAGAATGAAGATGTAGCTGGCACAGTTAGTACTGCCTTTTCTTTGTAATGACTGCTATCTCTGGGCTACAAGAGAATCAGATGGAAAAATCATGCCCTTTGAGATTTAATTATTAAATAGTTTAATATTATTATAAACTAGTAGCTGATTCTTTCTTAAATAAAAAAATGGCAACTCTGATGTATACAATGCCTGAGAGTTTGAGAAGAGTCTGATTACCAGCCATACAACCCTCTCCACATCTGCTCTCATGCCGATCAGGCTGAACAGCAGCAGAAAAACAGACATGTACCATGTTTCTTTGTTTCTCCTATGTGTGTCAAATGAACAGTAGTCATGTCATGGTTAATGACTGAGATTCTTTATATCTTGGTGCAGGTGGTGGCCAAATGTAAAGCCACTTGAACATAATTTATAACCTCCCAGGACGTTTTAATGCAGTTCTATGGTTAGCTTCTAAAGCACTGATCCCCTGCCAATGTGCATGTGTGTGTGCAGCTCTCCGTACCTCACTGGGACAGGTAATACCTAGTAAGTATCACTAGTAAGTATCTTAGGTGATGCTTGTTGCATATGAGACCACAGTAATTAATTTATTTTAGATAAAGCCACCTCTCTTACTGTAGCCTTGATATCAATAAGCAAAAGAGTGGGAGTACTGCAAAATATAGCTATAAGAAATGCAAACTGATTCACATATGTGCTAACTGAATGAAAACACTGTTTTGATTTCTAAACATGGCACAATCTGAAACTAAAATCACATTATTTTTCCTGATCCCTCTGAGTACAGTTAAAACAAATCAGAAACCTACTGAGAAGCCCTCTATATAAATAAATCCCCCTTTATAATAATAAAAAATAATTCCAAATTAATTTCTATTGTGTTTGTCAAGCAAAATAAACTTTACTTACACTATATAAATTATATATAAGCAACATCTAAGAAGTTCTGAATTGAAAGCGATTGACAGCTGGGATTTGTAAATGCTTGTATAATGCTTTTTAAGCCTGGGTCCACTTTAAGCTTTTAGATAAGTAGCAGCATTTTAGCTGATATCTCACAGAGCATGTTGGTTGTCTGTGATAGATCTCTGCTATTGTGGGCGACTACTCGCTCCGAAATGCCTTCCCACTGGCAACAATAGGATTTGCCAGTGGAAAACTTAAGTGTTGTGAACTCCTTTCCACTGGTGACTACTATTGTAGCCAGTGGAAAGGTATTTCGGAGCAGTTAGTCACCCGCAATAGCAGAGATTTATCGCAGACGACTAACACGTTCTGTGGGACATAAGCCTTACAAAGCAAGGAAGTATTTTTTGTCCAGTGCCACTCTAGGCACCGGACCTAAGTACAATCCCCAGAGGGAGGAAGTAATGTCACGTGCACAGGTGGAAAATGTGACCCCTCACCCCTCCAGCTCTGCTGTCGGATTTCAGCTGGTAGGTCTGACAGTGGTTGGGGAGGGTTTTAATTTTTTATACTTTGTTGATTTTATAGGCACCTGAGGGCTGCCCCCCTAAGGATGCCACCCTAGGCACAGGCCCTCTGGCATCTATATATAAAATTGGCCCTGATACAGAGGCTTTTCAGTGGATTACTTACTGATTTGTTTTTATTGTGCTCATAGGAATAAGGAAGTAGGATATGACTTCAGTTAAAGGAACAGTAACACTAAAAAATAAAAATGTTTTAAAATAATTAAAATATAATGTACTGTTGCCCTGCACTGGTAAAAGTTGTGTGTTTGCTTCAGAAAGTCTACTATAGTTAATAGAAATAGCTGCTGTGTAGCCCCGGGGGCAGCCATTTAAATTGAAAAAAGGAGAAAAGGCACAGGTTACATAAGAAGATAACAGATAAGTGTAGAATACAATGGGAATCTATGCTACTTATCTGTTATCTGTTTAGTAACCTGTGCCTTTTCTCCTTTTTTTCAATTTAAATGGCTGCCCCCATGGCTACACAGCAGGGTATTTATATAAACTGTAGTAGTGTTTATGAAGCAAACACACAACTTTTACCAGTGCAGGGTAATAGTACATAATATATTAATTATTTTTATACACTTTCATTTTTTGGTGTTACTGTTCCTTTAACCTAAGTTGGTATAAGTTAAATGTGACTTTACTTTCAATTTCATATTTTTTCATGTTTACTGGAAGAAACGTCAAAACATTACAGATTTCCTAATTAAAGCAATAGAGCAATAGGCAAAAACCTCTATTCATTGATCTAATGCTGAAAAGAAGATGCATATTGCTCACCCCTTTTTTGAAAAGGTATATACTAAGCACTGCTTGTGGGGTTGTAGGACTGAATTGTGTTTTCACAGCACATAGTGAGCTCACACTCCAAAATTCACTATTATTATGGTGGGGTATCTGACATTAGTAACACCAGGCATGCATTTTTAACACTGTCTTATCTAAATTGTATCCCATGTTATGTTATTGTCCATCATGACATTCCCTACAAGTGAAAATAAGCCTGGCTTAACTGGTCTCGCGGTTACAAAATCTCCACTAGTGATTCCCTAAGCAGCTGATCTCACTTCCACTTGAACTGAGCTGTGTAGACTTTCTACTACTTGGACTGTATGGATTTTTGCTTTTGTTTGTGGATCAGATGCTAAATATACAGATTGGCTCCAGTTACATAGGAATGTACTGCATAAATAAACGAGTCCAAGGTTGTGGTATGTTTTGTTTATCTGTTTCTTTAAATGTAGTACTAAAGTAAACTATCCACATTTTATTTTTGCATCCATGATTCCTTAAACATACAGTTCATAATTTGGGGCAAAAAGCACAGGAAAAGTAATGTTGGATCTCTTCAAAGACCACCGAGCCACTCCTTCAGGCTATGGATGGCAGTGTATGAGTTAGACATGGTTATGTGCAGTCTATAAAGTTATATATGAGTAATTACATGTTTACGGGAGAGTAATTACAGGGTTACGTGTGGGTAATGACAAGGTTTTTGTATACATTTTACAGAGTTGTGTGTGAATAACAGTTATTTCGGATATGCTCACTTGGGGGTTACACTGGGTTATACCAATCATTTACTTTGGCAATGTTGGGCTTTTTTCTTTCTTTATTTAGTGGCAATTAAGCAGCAGGCTTATTCTGTAAAGCCGCATATGTACAAGACTAAGATCCATGCAATGGGATTATCAACTCAGTAACATAAGTAACATACTTTATATTTATAGCACTATAAGGCTTTTGGTGCAGGAGGTGTATTCTAAATGCCAACAAAAAGAACTCCAACCTGATAGTATAAGACATGCATGTCATAAGCAACTTACCTCTTTTTGGCATAGCTGATATTGCTTAGAATGGCCTCCACACACAGTGTTGTCTGTTCCCAGAACTGTTTGGAGCCTGTAAAAGGAAGGGTGCTTTTATCTCAGTGCCATGTAAAAATATGCTTAAAATATATTTTACAGTGTCATATTCAGAGAAATGTATGTAAATATTTCCATGCAATGTCTTTACCTTGCTCAGGGATACAATACACCTTGCTAGACAGTAAAAGTGGCCATACACGTTCCGATTCGCGAGGTTGCCAAACAAGAGGATCTTTTTCCCATATGGGCCATATTGGGATAATTCTATCGCTTGCCCCCAGGGCCGGATTTCTGATTGGGGCGTCCCAAGGCCGCCCGCCCACTTCAAACACGTATGCGTGCAAATCTCCGCAAATGCGTGTTCTCCCCCCCCCCGCCGTGCATGTGCGTCACTTAACTTTATACAGAGCATTGGGGAGAGGACATGCTAAAGTTTCTGCGCGTTCTCTTCCCATTGCTCGGTATGCGGACAAAATTTTTCTGTGCGGCCCTATATTTCTGCTGCCCTAGCCCCAGGCCTTTGTGGCCTTGCCACAAATCCGGGCCTGCTTGGCCCTAGGGCCAAATGTTCAAATTAAAATGTCAGACTTAGGCGCTGTCAGACTGAGGGCTGCATGAACGTGCCAATGCAATCCCCAATGCAACGGAAAATCAAACTTGCCTGATGGAGATCTGGCCAATTTTAGGCCAGATGTTGGTCGGGTAGGCCTGTTGGGAGTATCCATACATGGGCATATAAACTGCCAAATCAGTCTGAAGGAACCAAATCATCAGCTGAAATCTGCCCATGTATTGCCATACACATAATTTTCTCTTCCTAACATCCAATTTCAGTGCAATCCGACAAATATGTCAAATTATCGAAAGTTCAGTGGGCACCGAATGATTGTATATCTAGTGATTTTTAATCCAACATCAGTCAGAAAATCAGTTGGGCAGGTTTAAAAATTTTTGTTGTTAACAATTTGTCCATTGTCCAATTGTTTGCAGGACCAAGCAGGAAGGTTTCCTAACTTCAACTAGACGATAATGCTTTAAATTATCATTTTTGTTGATGAGCAAATCGTACAGGTATAGGACCCGTTATCCAGAATGCTTGGGACCAAGGGTGTTCTGGTTAAGGGGTCTTTACGTAATTTGGATCTCCATACCTTAAGTCTACTAAAACATTAATTAAACTCAATAGGATTGTTTTGCCTCCAATAAGGATTATTTATATCTTAGTTGGGATCAATTACAAGGTACGGTTGTGGATATTAAAGAGAACTGATACATTTCCCTCTCACCTTCTACAGAAAAACATTTTCTCATACGTATACAGTGCCTCCTTACCTCTGGCGTAGACAATGACGTTCTCGAGACATAACTCCTCCTCCACATGTTCGAGAGCATGTTGACCAGGAGCTCCACTCTCCCCACCATTCAGCCACCTCTTCATCCCACACCTCACTGCTGTCCTGACAAGACCATGGAGCGTCAGCAAACAACTCAACAGATTACAGATGGATGCATGCAGTATGGCAATGCAGTACACACAGCAGTGTTGCATATAAACATGGCAAATTCATATTTGTTACAAAGTATAACCAACCACATGCTGTGCAACTAATGCTGAATTAAATATTCAGTGTATTGTATAGCCACATACTAAGCATCCCTGGTATACACTTTTGGAACAAGAGCATTTTTTGCTATTTTATTGCTATAATTGTCCTTGGGCAAAAGTGCAGCAAACTAAATAAACAAAATTTCCAAAATGTGAAGAGTGATGCATGTGGCCCTCTAGGCACATTATGGCCAAAAATGCACAAGTTTACAGCTTGGATTTTATAATAATGTTCCAAGCAATCAGCCTGCAATTAAGCAATTTAGGCCAAATAGTGCAAACATCAGACTAGTTGCTTTGGGTTTAAGGGCCATGACAGATGGGGAGATTAGTCGCCTGCGACAAATCTCCCTTGTCGTGGGTGACTAATCTCCCCAATATGCCATCCCACCGGTGAGAATGTAAATCGCCAGTGGGAACGTGTATGCGGTGCCGAGAGAATTTCCTCTCAAGGCAACTTTGGCGATCGCGGCGTCGCGTATACCATCCCACCAGCGATTTACATTCTCACCGGTGGGATGGCATATTGGGCAGATTAGTCGCCCAAGGCAAGGGAGATTTGTCGCGGAGCGACTAATCTCCCCGTGTGCCACAGCCCTACAGATTGAAAACATGTTGGGTCAAATTATTGCCTACTATCACTTACACACTGCAATTATACTGTCAAAGACTGACAAAGCATCACTGAGAAAAAAGTAATTATACATATATTTATTATTGTCTTAAATGAAGCAGTTTGCCAGGTGAGATTTAATAAAGTGCTAAACTTTAATATTCCTTATTAAAAAAAGAAACACTGAGCTTTGTTTTTTATAGTGGTGCTGATGAAAATATGATGATACCTCCCAACATCAGCCAATCTGGCATGAAATAGTGCTAAAACTGAGTGCAGCAGGTCTTCCGCACCGTAAAACATGGTTGCCCTGATTGCATTTAAAGGTGAACAATCAAAATAATTAAAACTGAATTTAAGCTTCAGAGTCAGATTTTGATTGACACTAAGGTCTAATATACCTTTTGATGAACTCCCTATCCTAGTGGATGTATTAGAGCCAACTCAAATAACTGATTCCAGCACATAAAAACATCTAACAAAATAACTGACTCGATTTTTGCCAAAGTTAGTTATTTTGAAAAAGTGAGCTCTAATACATCTAGGCCAGCGCTGTCCAACTTCTGTGGTACTGAGGGCCGGAATTTTTCTGGCCGCCAGTTGGACAGCCCTGATCTAGGCAAAAGAAGCACCCTCCCACAGACTGTTTTAGGTTATTTCAGAAACGGTGCAGAATATTTAATTGATTATATTTTGAAAATTTCAGTATTATGAAGCTTATATTTCTTATTAATTCTGCAATAGTTACCCTTTAAATTAAATACCTATATAATCAAACCTTGCTAGACTGATTTTCTAGAAGTTTGCCTTATTGCATTTTACATAATCCAACATTTAATTTTGATGGTAAACTAGTGCCACGCCATGGTCAGATTGTAAAATGTTCACTATAGGTACTTAGAGATTGTAGGGCAGATGTGAGCAACATGTAGCCCTCCAGTTGTTTTTTTAACTACTCCCAACTTTTGGCTGTCTGTGGGATTATGAAAGTTGTCTAACTTTATCTAGATCCCTGTTATTTAGGGAGAATCAGAGAAAGCTTTCTGAATGACTGCTGATTATGTATGTATCTAGAGAAGCTGGTTGACCTGTAGTCCCATACACCAGAGAAGAGTTTCTGAAAAAACAATATATATCTAACCATTTTATGGATTCCTGCAGTTTAGAAAGAAATTTGTTGTTAAACGTGACTTTGTTGACTCCTTGTTAACAACATTTAGGGGGAGATTTATCAATGTTCGTGTGTGTGTTTTTTCACTATTAAAGTTTTTTAGTGCTAAAACTCGTACCATTAGAGTTATGGTTCAAAAACTCAAAAGTCTGGTATTTATGTGCAAAAAGCCCAAAAACTCAAATGTAAAACTTTGACACCTAAAAGCATGCAAGTTTCTATAGAAGTCAATGGGAGTTGTATTAGGCAAAGTCAAGCCATATTTTCAATTCGAGATATTTAGGTTTTTGAGTTTTATTCAAGTTTGTATACTTGAAAATTCAAGGTATTCGAGTTTTTTTTAATCACACGAGTTTACCACATTAATAAATAAGCAAACAAACAATCGATATGCAAGTTTATTAAATTTAGAAAAACAAACTTGAATTCACAAACTCAAAAACTGATAAATAAGCCCATTAAAGGAGAAGGAAAGGCTAAGTCACTAGGGGTGCCAAAATGTTAGGCACCCCCAAGAGACTTTAATTGCTTACCTTGTACCCAGGGCTGGTGCCCCTGTACGGAGAGAACTGCACCAGCCCGGGGTACCTGCAGCGCTTCCTTCTTCCTCTTTCTTCTACCGGTGAAATCCCTAGGCCGGTGCATGTGCAGTAGAGTGAAAAGCCGACTTTCTTGTTAAAGTTCAGCTTTTCACTCTACTGCACATGCGCAAGCGTGAGAAACAGGAAGGAGGAAGCGCTGCAGGTACCCCGGGCTGGTGCTGTTCTCTCCTAACAGGGGCACCAGCCCAGGGTAAAAGGTAAGCAATTTAAGTCACTTGGGGGTGCCTAACATTTTGGCACCCCCAAGTGACTTAGCCTTTCCTTCTCCTTTAATATATATATCTCTTGCTCCCCACAATGTTACCCTTAATAACTACTGCTACTAGTAGCCCAGTGTGTCTTCACCCTTACACTAAAATATCAGTCCTCAGTCCTCTTTAGCTGTTTCCTCAGTAGGTCTCCCCAAGGAACAAAAAAAGTACCCAAGATAAGGGCCTCCAGTCCTCTGGCATAAAACATTAAGGGGGAGCTTAAAGGGGTGCAACAAAAGAGGCCAGATTTCTTTAGCACAAAGGTTGATGGTTAAAAGCAAGGTGTCCATTTTTGCTGCTAGTGAAGAAATATATCTAGAATTGTGGGGTCTGAAAACATGGCCTGTTATTGTTCTCATGTGAGCATGCCAACAGTGAGCATTTCCCTAAGGAAATACATACTGGCATTTAAAATCTAAGTAAATCAGAGTGAATGCATAGTCAAAGCAATATAAAATAAATATCTTGTTAATGCAATTCTACACTTAGACTGTGGCTGCCATGTGTCTGTAGGTCTCAGAACAGCATGTGTCTGAGTTTCACGACAATACAAATGCTGCTACAATGCTGCCACAAATACACATCAAACCCAGACAGTGAAAGCAGTGTGTGTTTAAAAGCAGTCTGAAGCAGTCCAGCATGGGCTTTCTCTGTTTATATAGCTTTCATCTGTCTCTCTAACATGCGTTAAACCGACCAAATCAAAAAGCCTGTACTGTATTTATCCAGAAGATTTTACTTCTCATTCATTTATTTGCAGGATTGTGGAAATAAAAATGTTGCTTCTGACAAAGTACCAGATCAATGAAAACAGCAAATCTTTTAATAAGAAATCCAAGCTAATTGTTGCTGAGACATCACAGGGCCATCCCCCTCGGCCCTCATTATAGAACAGAAGAGACCCAGGGCAAGAAAATGACATGGAAGTAATTTAGAAACCAATTATAGGAGGGGGTGAGGATAAAACAAGAGAAGCTCAGGGAAAGAAAGAACTTAAATATTAAGATTCATCTTAAGGGAGGTAGGAAAATATCTTCCCTAAGGGCAGGTCATTCTCCCCCCTCTCTCTCCCCCCACTACCCCCAGGCCTGGTAGTGTTAGAAGCTGTAAACTTCTCCTCAAGCTGAAGCGTTTGATCTCAAACTTAAAAGGGACGCCAGCAGAGCTGGATGGTCCACCCCTTCAATGCAGGATGGGCAACAGCAGAAGGAAAGGATTAGGAAGAGAGTGTGAAGTTATAGATGGAGGGGGGTGAGGGAATGGAGAGGGATGGTAGTAAATGTTGACAGATGAAAACAAAAGACCACTTCTGTTTTATTCCTTAGAACCTCCCTAAATTCTGTAGAATGATTTTAGACACATGGGATGTCCAAATTACAGACCTCCAGCTGTTGCAGAACAGCTCCTGTCACCCCCAACTGGAGCACCACTGTTTGCCAAAAGATAAAGCACTGCAAATTCTGGCAGTGTGGGGGTGAGTATGTGCAGAAACTTGTATAATAGAGGTACAGTAGCTGCTATGGGGGTCAGGAAATTCATGATTCCAGTGCCAAGGGTAATGTGAGGTCTCACAATTCACAGATCACTGAATCTGCTATTCCTTTACATTAAAAACGTAGAAATGGATTCAGGCAACAAGTATTGCTGCTCCTGGAAAAGTGATTTGATTACATTACCGAAGGTATTCCTGTGCTTTCTAAGGAGGTAACCCTATACTTTCTAAAGCTGGCCATACATGCACCGATATATGTTTAGTATGTTTTTTGGACTGTGTGTGGGCTCCAAATTTAATTTTAGCACCATGGAGGTCATTTGTTTAGTCGATCGGACAGGTTAGAAAATTTCAGATGGATAACAATAAAATGCACATGTATTATGTATCTGAAAATATCTTTGGGGGACCTACAATGCATTTACAGGAAGTGACTTTTGTACAATTGGTTTCTGCCAACTATTTCATGTTCAGAACATCCTCCAATTTGTTATTTTTAATGCTTCATCCTACAATTTCAGTCTGGATGTTAGTTTTAGATCGGAAAAAGACTAAAATCTGAACGTGTACGGCGTCGTTCACTTGGGAAAAAAAAGCAAAACAAACAAACCACCTGGCTGCCAGATTGTGACAGAATAAACCGAGGAAATTGGTTTTACAACACTCTGATAAATACACAAATCACACACACACACACACACACACACATATATATATATATATATATATATATATATATACTTTTTAATCCAAAAACAAAGACTTTTAATACCTGTCATTTTACATTTAAATGACTTATGAAAGTGCTAATGTTGGCCATGCACCAGCAGATTTTGGCTGCAGACCTGTTTTCTTGCAGCCTCAGAGCTGGGACTGGGATGCAAAATAGGCCCTGGCATTTCAAGTACACAGAGGCCCAAATAGTGACTGTCTGTGGCAGTAATCCCCAACAAGTAGTTTGTGAGCAATATGTTGTTTACCCCCTTTGATGTTGCCCCAGTGGCCTCAAATTTGGTGCAATTTTTAAATATAGGCTTGGATGCAAGTTTTTGAAGAACACTGTTTTCCTCCAAGCAGAGCTTCCTGCGGGCTAGCAATGCACATGGACCTGCCATGTTTTTTACGATAATTAGTGCATATATGGTGAGACACGAAGCAACAGATATTGGTAAAAAGCTTTGGATATCAGTCACCTTGTCGATCAGGTAGGACTGAAAATTTTGATGGGTTGCCTTCAAAGGTGCCTGAATATCGTAATGTTAATGACGATCCAGCACTTAACGCTAGTAGAGCAGATGAGTGATCTTTCCTACAACATCCTACAATATCTTACAGCAGCCTCTCTGGCATTAGCCAGAATCCACAGATTGCACTGCCAGTCTGGGCTTGCCTTAGCAGCCTACTAATGGCCTTTCTATGAGCTCAGAAACAGTGACCTTGGACAGTGGAGTGGCTTTCACACTATAAATCCAAATGCCCTCATAACCATTGGCCTATATAGAATGAACAAGTAAATAAGCTCTATTTGGTTCTCTCATTTAGTGTCCAGTCAAAAAGCTGCTCTTTTTGTTAATTTACCAAATAATCCGATATTCCCACAAATGTCTTCTTTAAATTGTCCACATTTGAAGGCACTGGTCACTGATTCAACTTTTCTTGGCTGAATTGGCATCGGCCCATTGACAAGTTTAAGGGACCAAATGTTTTTCCTTCCTGTATAATATATGCTTGGACTCATTTAGAATACTATGTAAATACCAAACATATTTTACTCATACAGTGCAACTGTTTTGGGCCCACATGCAAACCAATACTGCACCAAGCACTACAAAAACAACTAAACTGGATAACAAAGTTGAACGACCAATGGCCAGCATTGCTTTACTATGACTGTAGTAATACGGCTGTTTCCAATTACTGTACATAGGGCCAAAACGTGCCAAATTCAGCTGATTCTAGGAACCTTTGAACCTTGTACAGCCCTATAATCTGTCTGCTAGGGGCTTATGATCATTTTGAATTTCACAATGCTCCCCTTTTCTAAAAAAATAAAAAATAAATTAATACAGAGGCTTTAAAAGAGAACATAATAGCAATAACTTATAGTCATGTTTAATGGTGAAACACAGATACAACAAATAACTGTTTACCCCCTGCTGTTCACCCATAAACTCCATGCCGAAAGGCACAATAAAGCACAATGTGACTTAGATCTAGAGAAAACAGATAAGATACCTGGCAGCATAAATAGGTTGGGATGTAATTTTCAGCCTTATTTCTAATTTGCTGTTTAGTTAAGCAAAAAAGTACTATGGCTATAAATGCACATAAATTACTATACAAACTATTATTACATAAACTAAATTAAAAAAGGCCCTGATCATTAAAGAAAGGTTAAATACTAGAAATATACTACAGCAGATTAGGGGGGCCTGTGATCCTCCTGATGAAGCTGAAATACAACTCTGAGCCTCCTCTGGATTATTAAACAAAGTAAGCAAATGACATTTATATTTTGACAAATTCAAGATTCTGACCAAAAGGTCCCTCCCTGGTTGAATTGCCTTTAGTACATGCCCTAACCTTACATGAAATTTGTCTATTAGATGGTATCATTCAAACACACAACAAAAGGCACAAATGAGCTATGATATATAATATGTACAGCTACTATGCAGAGATACATGGCTACATGTGTAGAAAAGGGAGAGAACCTACCATACAGACACATAATTATAGTCACTCCCAAACTATGCAGACACATGGGTACATAAATAGTACTAAGAGCTTCAGGCTATACCCTCATTGTATATAAATATATTGCCGATGAAATCCTGATTATGTGTCTGCTGCATTCTCTTTGCTGACAGAACAGCCCATGTGTCATTCATAAAAAGCATCTGATAGAATACTATTCATTCCACTGGGCTTCCCTGGTGCTGCTGCTGCCCCTGTCTGCGCTACAATATGCGCTAACAAGCACCGCGCAAAGCTAGATGAGCGGGCAGCACCAACTGTTTGGGGGGGGAGCACATTTGCTAAGCAAGGAGGGGTGCACCATGCTTAAACACAAAAAGAATAAAAGAATATTATGCGAGTAGCAGTGTGCACATGTAAAGTGCTGGTTTTTGTTGCCATGTAAGTATGTGAGGAAAGCACACACCGGGCACTTGCCTTCGCACTGTGGCTGCGCTTTCTCTGACAGGTATATCCTGAAAGTTGGAACCGGTTAACCCGCTAGTTTCCGGAGGAGCCTAGGAGGAGTCGGTAGGTGGGATTGGTGTTACCTTAATGCGGGACTGAGATCCGGGGTGCAGGCACAGCAGCATGAGCAAGCGGAGAAGCCCGGGGAGGCGGAGGAGAGAGACAGACATCCCTGTAGTGCAGCTGCGGCAGGAAAAGCCTCGGCACCGGCAGGGGCAGCCCGCTCCCTCCCCGCATGGCCAAGTAATTACAGGCTCTGAGCTGTGTGAGGCTGGGGGAGCTCCGAGCCGGGACAGGGGGAGGGGGAGAGGGCACAGGAGGGACAAGGAGAGAAAAGATGGGTCAGGGGAGGGAGAGGTAGGGAGATAGGGCCATGAAGGGGTGGGGGCACAGAAGGAAGGAAGGAGCTGACACAGGGAGAATGGGTCAGACTGGGAAACGTACGCGGGTTGGTTATGGGCTGCGGGAAGGAGGTGCTGGGGTCATGAGGCAGGTGAGTTGATGTGGGGTAAGTGTTACCGGGATAGCGGGGTGCGGAAGGAGAGTGGCTGAGGGCTGCTGTATTTGCCCTGTGTGAGAGATAGTGGAGGCAGGGCTGCCTACAGACCCTACAGCTTTCATAACTTGCCCACTGCTTGTACTGGAGTTTCTACTGACATTCTGATGCTGATATATTTGGTTTAAAAATTGCAGCCTTTGCTCTGTCACACACAGCCGCACACAGCCACACGGGAGGCGACATATCAGACCAGGATTGGCAACTATGCGCCCCACCTCCTCGCCACAGTCCAACACTCCTTTCCCAACCTAAAGGAGGCGCGCCTCATACCTGCTAGTCGGACACCTACTCACTGGGCCGCTGGCTTCCCTGCTGGAGAAATTCACCTGACTTGACAGCCGCAGGGTCTGCCAGATGCACCGTTTCCAATCTACAAGCATGGGAATGGCCCGCAGGCAGGAAAGTGTTCAATTGGCCTGGCTGGGACATTTTGCTAATTGCCGTTGATTCTAAGGACCAAAGGAGTCAAAACTTTTGTTTTAAATAATGCCATATGATTTCTTGTCTTGATATAGTAACATACCAAGTCAGTGTATTTACTGGGGAAACAAATCCAACTTTATCTTAAAACTTGACAACTAACCCAAAATTTTTTGGCATCCACTCATTCATACACGAGATTGGGGGTTGAACAGAAGGCATGGTGTGATTGAAAAGGGCCATTCTTTAACCAGTCTGCCATAAACCACCCCTTATATATTACCAGCAGCATGCAGGACAGTCAGGTTGTGTTAAATGATCTTTCAAGTAGTTTCATATTTTAATATCATTTCAGTTTTACATGCAACAAACCTCACTGTATATCTGGTACATTTTCTTCTGATTTGGTAGGATATGCTTGGATAAAAATACAGATGTTCAGCTAGGGAGTATTAGCCTTTATTTATATAAATAGATTTACCACTTATAAGTGCATATTGAAAACATATTTGGCTGTGTAACACAGCGTTTTTCAACCGCTGTTCCTGTGCCGCGAGATGTTGCCTGGTGTGCCGTAGGCAGGGCCGCAATTTTTACTTTCAAAGGGGGCCCGGCGATGCTACAGTTTTTCTTAGTAGCTCCCTTTAATAAAATCCGGGCTGTAGTAAAATGCTGCTGGGCACCAATGTATTAGGGGGGGGCACGGGGCACACTGACTTATGGGGGCACTGCTGCTGGGCACCAATGTACTAGGGGGGCACTGCTCTTGGCACCAATGTACTGGGGGGCACTGCTGCTGGGCACCAATGTACTAGGGGGGCACTGCTCTTGGCACCAATGTACTAGGGGGCACTGCTGCTGGGCACCAATGTACTAGGGGGGCACTGCTCTTGGCACCAATGTACTAGGGGGGCACTGCTGCTGGGCACCAGTGTACTAGGGGGGCACTGCTCTTGGCACCAATGTACTAGGGGGGCACTGCTGCTGGGCACCAATGTACTAGGGGGGCACTGCTCTTGGCACCAATGTACTAGGGGGGCACTGCTGCTGGGCACCAATGTACTAGGGGGGCACTGCTCTTGGCACCAATGTACTAGGGGGGCACTGCTGCTGGGCACTAGTGTACTAGGGGGGCACTGCTGCTGGGCACAGAGTTAAATTTTTTAACATTTTCTAATGGTGGTGTGCCTCGTGATTTTTTTCATGAAACAAGTGTGCCTTTGCCCAAAAAAGGTTGAAAAACACTGGTGTAACAGACTAATGTGAGACAGCAGTTCCAGCTCCTATATGTTTGCATATGTAATATAATTTTGGATACAACAAATTGAACCAACTGGGATTGTAGCAATGTCTGAATGAAATCCCTAACATGTCACTTTTCTGTTGTGGGGGTTTGCACCATCTTCATAGAGGTTGTTTCATTGCAAGATCCTTCCTTATCATTCACATTGCTCTTCTGTTATTGTTAAATCCCCCTACATGGCACCAGCAAGTAGCATAGCCTAGGAGGTTAGGTAGGTTGTCAAATGATTTCAGTGCATGTTACAGAGTCATTTAAAAATAGATGAAGCATTGTCAAGGCAGCATGACCTCCTGATACCAGAGGAGCTTGACAAGAGCATATCCTACATTCAGGCAAGGACAAAGTAGGCAAACAATTTAAGGAACAGACCAAGAGTTGAAGTAACCAGCAGGGGCCAAGTCTGCATTTGGCATCAAAATGCACTGCTGTATCATGGTAATGCCACAAGGTAGCAGCAGAATAAAGCCACTGGTTCAGTGATGTCTAAGCAATGAAGTAGCACAGTGCAGTTTAATGATGCCATGGCTCCAAAACATAGTGACCCCGCCATTTGGAACTGTGCCACCCCAACCTACCAGTCCTTACTCTGCCCCCACCAGATACATACTAATGAATGGAGTAGTGCAGGAAACCTGTAGATTTAAAGTTAGCCACCAAAGATTTAACAAAGGATACATAGAACCTTTTGGGGATGCATATATATAGAGAAAGTTGGATTTTTGATTTCCAGAAAAGAAAAATAGCCAAAAAATATAAAGCGTAAGAGAAGGGATGCAGACATATGTTTTTCTGGTGGATAGGCATAGATTTTTGAGGGACATCTGTAAGTTGTCCTTAGTAGGAAGCCAAATTTCCATGGGACATCAGACAAAAAAGGAAGTCCTGAATAAAAGGTATAAGAGTACCTGGCATTGCTTAACAAAAAAGGCTGACTATTCTTATTTACTTGCTTTAAAAACTAGCTAAATCAGATAGTGATAAAAATGAAAATTTTCTAGTAGTTTGCCAATCATGCATGATAAACTTTTTTTTAAAAAAAAGTAAAAAATTATACACCTATATCCCTTCCCTAACTCCCTCTAACTCCTGCATTATTCAAAAAGTTGTTATTAAAGGCAGTAGTGGAAATTTTGAGTCAAGGGGTTACTAGGGGCCAGGCACCATCTAGTAGCGGTCAAACTGCAAGAACTTGCAAACTGAGATCTCCCTGGGGTTGACCAAAGTCAAGTTGGTTCTTACATTTGCTGCTTATTAATACCATGCAGACCACCTGTAAACTTTGCCATTATTACTCTTATTTTTTATAATAGCTGTTGATTAGGGTAAATTAGGGTAAGCTTCTCTAAATAAATGCGTTTTTAGAGATCTCTTGAAGGCAGAGAGATTGGGAGAAAGTCTGACAGTTTGTGGGAGCGAATTCCAGAGAAGGGGGGGCAGCTCTTGCAAAGTCTTGAATGCGAATGTGTGAGGAGGGAATGAGAGAGGAGTTAAGGAGCAGGTCAGTGGAGGAGCGTAACAAGCGGGTTGGATGGTACCTAGAGATGAGTTCAGAGATGTAGGGTGGGGCAGAGTTATGAACTGCTTTGAATGTGAGAGTCATTAGTTTGAATTTTATCCTGTATGGTAGGGGAAGCCAGTGCAGGCATTGGCAGAGTGGCATGGCAGAGGAGGAGCGGTTGGAGAGGTGTATGAGCCTGGCAGTAGTATTCATTATGGACTGGAGAGGGGACAGTCTTTAGAGGGGAAGGCCAATTAATAGGGAGTTACAGTAGTCCAGGCGAGATATAAGAGAGTGAATACGAATTTTGGCAGCATCTTGGGAAAGGAAATGGAACGGAAGGTGGAGCCAGATAAAATATGGGTCTAAAACCATGAAAAAGGGTGATTCAGAAGTGTGAACCCACTTTACAGCAGAGGACTCATTGTCACAAAGTCATCCTTTAGTTGGTTGGGCAGTCCAGAAATTTGTTACTGACAACTAACAATTTCAGCCAGTTTCTATTGCAGAAGTATGGAATTTGGTTTCACACTGACTGGCTGAAGGGTGGCCTGGTGGGTCAGTATTCGAGAAGAAGCTGTTGCATATGTCGAGTAGCATTAGCAGGTTGAGGCCTCTCCTAAGCTTCAAATGTCAATGGCCAATGGGTGGCTGAGAATGTTCTGGGGCTCTGGAATTGGAGCAGAAACTGGAAACCAGGCAAACATGGAGTCCTGCTGGGCAAGGGGGTTCTGCTGTAACTTGAAGATGTACATCTGGCCAAAGAAAAAGTCTTCCCAGCTAAATAGGAAATACTGAGGCTTCTAGGAAATACTGAGGCTTCTAGGAAATACTGAGGCTTGATAATCAACTTCAAGATTGTCAGAGACAACTAGCTCTGAATATTCACCTTTGTAAGTCAGGTCTGCTTGAACCTGGGTGCTGAGATTTCTGTATCCTAGTACCTGATTCCTGCGCTGTCCTGTCCCTTGGCCAGTTGGTAAGTGTGGCTCACATTTCAGTTTGTAGTTGTTTATCTGGTTCTGACTCGATCTGTCTTACTACAATTTGTTGTGTCCTTTCATGCTTCATGCCCAAGTTTAGCCTTCCTTGTTCACCACCAGTGGGAGTTCCTCGATTCTTATGCACTAAGACCTGGTAGCACACAAGTAACTGAGGCTGTGGCTGTTTACAGCAGAAGACAATGCCTAGACTGGAATTTAGTTATTACCCTGGGGTTCAGGGTTGCCTTTTGTGACACAAGTTCAGAAACAAGCTAAATATGCAATAAGAAACAACAACATAAAATAAGGGGCAGATTTACCAATCTAAGGGGCTGATTTACTAACCCACGAATCCGACCCGAATTGGAAAAGTTCCGACTTGAAAACGAACATTTTGCGACTTTTTCGTATGTTTTGCGATTTTTTCGGATTCTGTACGAATTTTTCGTTACCATTTTGCGTAGCGTTAAAACTTACGCGAAAAGTTGCGCATTTTTCGTAGCGTTAAAACTTAACGCTACGAAAAATGCGCAACTTTTCGCGTAAGTTTTAACGCTACGCAAAATGCGCAACTTTTTACGCAACTTTCGTAATGGATAGGAAAACTCGCGTTTTTACGCAAAAATCGTATTGGATCCGAAAAATTCGTAAAGAATCCGAAAAAATCGCAAAACATACGAAAAAATCGCAAAGTACCGATCATTACGAAAAAAACGCAATCGGACTCCATTCGACCCGTTCGTGGGTAAGTAAATCAGCCCCTTAGTGTTTGTACAAAACAGAAAGATCACCACCTAAAACCTATTTTATCAAAAACCCACTAATGGTTTTTTTAAAATCCCATTCAGCAGTAGGCCATACAAAAAAGACAAAATCGAGGAAATTCAGGTATGCTAGATTACTATGAACCAGAAGATTCCTCTGAAACAGGGGCCAGAAAAAGGGCAAGTGTAGGCCCGAAACATTGCTTGTTTTGTGACCTAATAAATATACCTGTTCACATTCTTCTATGCTTGATTTTAACAAACTGTGATCCTGTGCATACATATTCCAAGAATTACTGAAGCCACAGGACACTGACAGATTATATTACCTCCTGCAGAGTTCACAGACTGCAGTGCAATAAAAATCCTCTAGTTAGTGCATAACTAACCTAGGCAATCGCTGGTTTATTTTGTATAAGCTTGTAGTTAGATTATATTTTATGAATCCGTATAATTGTGTATTCAGAATTTCGTTTTTTGGTAGAATTGCTGTTTGTATTCATATACACTTACAAATTTAATGGGGACACAGTAAGCCAAAGAGAAATTAAATGGTAGTGACCATGTGTGTACAGGTACGGGGTCCCTTAGTCTGAACCCTGTTATCTAGAAAGTTCTGAAATACAATAAGGCCATATCCCATAGATTCTATTTTCACCAAATAATTCTACTTTTTAAAAATTACTTCCTTTTTTCTGTAATAATAAAAGATTACCTTAGACTTAATAGTAACTAAGCTTGTTGGAGACAAAACAATCGAATTGGACTTCAAAACTTAAATTAATGTCTAAATTATTTTTTTGTAGACTTGAGGTATGGAGATCCAAATTACAGAAAGATCCCTAATCCACAAAACCCGAAGTCCTAAGCGTGCTGAATAATAGGTCCCATACCTGTATTAGTAACACTAGGTATGGCCTTAGCCCTGCCCTCTCCTTATGCTGGTAGGAAAATATTATTAAGCGAACGAGCAAAATATGAGAAGAAACAAAAGCAAGATTTTTTTTGCTGTTCTCTATAGTTATGACCATACATAGAAATACTCATGTCCTTGCAAGTTTTCAAGTAACTCAGGCATTGCTATAAAATAAATTGATTGTCTGCAAACTAAGTTTGAAGTTAATAAAACTATTTTTCATTAATTCGCTAGAACAATTACAGAATTTCTGTTTTTGCCTCTGTCAGTTTGGACTTTATTTTGCAAACTGATCTAGTTCTCCCTGATGCCTTCTAGGGTTATAGATCTCTCCACAAGCTTTCCATGGAATTTAAATCTGGAATTTTAACAGGCCAGCTTTCTGACACTGTGTTCAATATTGCGCTACGACATGCAACTGACCGCAATTTGAATAATCTGCTGCAATCTTTGATCAGTTTTTCTCTTTTATCCAGAGAGATTGGTTACAGTACAGTAACATTGCATAGGTCAGAAATATTAAAGTCTCTGGAAATGTATTTGCACTTGTCCAAGCTTTAGTTACAATTTTCTTACCCCCAAGATAATTCATAGCTTTTCAGTTGTGCACAATTGAATGTGTGCTTCTTATATTTCATTCAGCTGCAACACAGATGAGTTTACTTACAAATCCAATTATTTCTTACAACTCCTAAAATGTGTTTATTTTAGTAATTTTTACAGTGTTTGTGTTGTCACTCAAAAGAAATACATGTGTGAATACTATTGTTATTCTCAACAATATCCTGGCAGAATTGGCACATTATTCAAGAAAAGTGCAAAGGTGGTAATATTTTTGTCCATGACTGTGTACATGAGCAGATTCGTTGCCACCCTGCAAACAATGATGTTTGGGTGGCCAAAACATCAATCGCGGTCCACCAGTCAATCCCCCGTGGATTTCTGGTGGACCACGTCTTAAGCCGGGAAATGCGGAAGTGTGACGCAAATGCGGAAGTGCAGCACATTTACTGGGCATGTGTACGTACGCAACTCTGCATACGTAAGCATACCTAATAAATGCGCTGCATTTTGGAGGAGCCAAAGTAGATCGCCGGGTTAAAAAGTGTGGGCACCCCTGGCTTAAATCTTTCAACCCTTTTACCAGTTTAGTTGCATGACTCTTTCCAGCTGATCTATATCATAACATTGTTTTTGCTTGAATTTTATAATGTTGCCATAAAAGTACTTCGTGATGCTTTTGCATTACTAGTCTAAAGGTCCCCATACACGGTCCGATAGCAGCTGCCGATATCGGTCACTTGGACCGATTCGGCAGCTAATCGGCCTGTGTATGGGCACTTCCGACGGGCCTGCCTGAAATCGGCCAGATCTCGATCGGGCAGGTTAGAAAATCTAGTTGGATCAACAAGCCGATGCGGTCCCCGGACCGATTTACCTATGCCCGTCATTATAATTCGATCATTTGGCCCCAGGGCCAAACAATCGAATTACCCTGGATTCTCCCAATATCGCCCACCCGTAGGTGGGGGATATCTGGAGAAGATCCACTTGCTTGGCGACCTTTATCCCCCATGTTCCTCTGTGAGGGGGCTGCCGTATTTGTGCAGCAGTAGTCCATTCGCATTAGAAGCTATAACTAACATGTTGAGAAGGGACAGTGAGGCTGGCAAAACAGTTGATCCTGAGCAGAACTCTGATAAGGTTGTTCAGTATAATAAGCTCTGATTGTTTGCTTCGTTTTACCCCAAACATTAACAATTCATTTTCCTAAGAAGTAGAAATGCATATGGAGCAACTTTGTCACATCCTATCTTATCTATGGTTGCCTCATCCACTCATGATTCAGATTGGACTTTAACCATTTGTTTCAATTTCATTTTTGATTGTTTCTATTTATAGTTTGTTTAGCTCTAGGTAAAATGTTATGGCATTATGAAAACACTACAAGAATACTTTATTGTACTAAAACAAACAACATATGCAATCTATTATTAAAAACAAAAAAAAAGAGAATCATGTGGCCTGAACACAGTTTTTACTCTGTTCTCTGGGGGGGCGGGCAGGCAGTTTTCTAAGAACCAAACTTTGTGCTGACAGATCTTTCATGGCAGTGTGCCAGCTTTGTGGTCCTTCTGTGATAAGAAGCTTGTGTTGACATGATGTATTTACAAGAAAACATGGGAAGGGGCCAGGGATGAAACTGAGCACTCAGAAATAGAGTGTCTAGTTCAACTCTGAACTAGACCCAACTGCAAACCTGCAGCATCCTCTCTCAGGTATTTATTTTACTCCTAATCAAATACAGAATTATTCTTTTTACTAGAAAAAATAGAAGATCTCTGGCCTGCTGGATACAAGCAGAACTGTCTTTAACTGTTTGCAATCACCTTATACTTTGTATTTTGCCCAGGCTTCATAAATGTGGCCCCAAGTCTGCCTCCATTAAATTGGAAGCATTTGCTTGTATTTAGTGGCATTAGATCTAGATATAAAACTCGTGGGCAGTGAATATGCTAGCTGACAAATAGGAATTCATTTTTAAATGCTTCATTTATATGTCTGCTACAAATTACCCAGGAGAAAGCATAAGGTTGTGCATGTGTGGTGCATTTGTCCGTGTCCCACTAAGCTTGCATTTAACCATTAAACCTCAGTGTGCATCCTACAAAGCTTTATACAGCTGGTTGAGAGGTGGAACATCACTAACACTACACCTCTGCCATATGCTGAAAAATAGGAGCAAACTCTAACATTCTATCTGTTGTACCAATCTCAACTGATATATTGAAAAGCATCAGTATTACCTGTTTGTTTTGGTTAGTTTTGAAAATATATGTTGCAGTCTGTATTAAATGTGTTTTAGTGTGCAAGAGCATCTATGGATTGTGACATTATTAATATTCCACAATATATGGATGATATATATATGTGGGATGATATGTTTTTTTGGTTAGCATTCCCAGTGCTCCCTCCTCCCACAGGTTTTCCAGTCTGCCTTTAAGCCCCAGGTCTTGTGTTTCTGTCTCTGTCTTTCCCAGGCCTGTTAGTATGTGAGGGGGTTGCTGATGTGACTTCCCTCTGTCTAGTTTCCTGTAGAGATGAACCTAACGGGGAAAAGCCATAAGTTGAGACAAGCATCATTAACTCTGTCAATGCTACATCAGACTTTTTGTATTCCATGGTTAAAATTGATCAAGTACTGCATCAGCTACTGTGCACAGCCCAGCTTCTGCACTCCTGATTAAATGTGCTCATTTGCCAGTTAGAGTGCACAGAACAATCTCCTAGTAGTATTTATTCTGTTCTCCTCATCTGATGTGCACATGTGCAGTTCGGTATCAGCCCCCAGTTACAAAGCAGCCTCACTACTGCCCCTAACACTTCATCTGCTGCAGCGTGGGCATCTGACTCTTGGATTTCCCATGCACAGTTTCTTACACATATGCAAAGAAAGTAAGCTGAAGGTATATGTGTAACTACATATTTATACTTTTATCATCTCTTTTTTTTATATCTAGTATTTACAGTTCCATGAAAGGGAACCTATCACACAGGGTCAGACGTTTTTACAGGGCTTTAAGAGAACTGCCTGATGACCCAGATATGAATAGTCCATAAAGTCAACTCATATGTTCAGTCTTACTCTTGTGGACCATAATTCTGCAGGCAGAATATATATATCAAAATCTGTACCTCTTTTAGGGCTTTCACAAACATGGAGATTAGTTGCTATGCTATTAATCTTATCTAGGGGTGGCAACTAATCACCTCAAATGCTTTTCTACCAGTGAGAATATGAATTGCTCATAGGAAAACATGTGTTTCTTCAGCTTTCTGAAGTCACTCAAAGTTTCCTTGTGAGGCAACTTCAGGTAAGGAAGGCCGAAGTGATATATATATATATATATATATATATTTACCTACTGGAGATTTACATTCTCATTGGTAGTAAAGCATTCAGAGGAGATTAGTCACCACCACTAGAGGAGATTGTATTAAGTAGTGTAATTTTGGGACAACAGCTTGCCACTGAATTAAAAAACAATTTTTATGACATGTATGTGAAATGATTCCTTATCATAACCATCATTAATAAAACTTTACTTGTATATTCCTTTACTTGTTTCAAATGTACCCTAACCATTTAGATTGTAAGCTCTTGTGAGTAGGGCCCTCCCTTCCTATTTGTTTGTTAAAGTATTCTAAAATCCCTGTTTGTTATAAATTAATATAAATTGCTGCGTAACTTGCTAGCACTAAATAACCAAATGATGATGATTCAAATTATAACTATTTTGCAAGAAAGGAAGAAGAAACAGTCAGAAATACAAGTAAATACACTACTTTCAGAAGCAAAGAATGTTGTCCCAGAATTACACTATTTAATACAATCTTACATATTGTTTTTAAGCAAAGTAATCATTTGTATTTTCATGACAGCATCCCGGTGTTATGGAGTTTAAGCACAATTATTTATGCTTCTAGGGGTACCAAACAATTCTCAAGTCATTTTTAATGTACAGTCCATGTTTATATATTCCCTTTAGCTGTGCTGCAGGTTTTAATTGTGTGAAATGCTGAATACCCAGAGGGCACATAAAAAGAATATCATACAAGCATACATTTGCAAGTGTAATTTCCTTCAAACAATTTGTCCATTTGTGTCCCTTTTTGAAGATGTCTCTCTTCCTGTGCCTCTTTCCCCAGATGTTTGTCTATCTTGCAACAGATGTCTCTTGCAGACTCCAGATCCCTATCTTTCCATGTACAGCTTCAGCGCAGCTGATAAAATCATCATGTTCTGAGCTGGGAACTGATAGCTTCTCCATGTGTGGTCCAGGAAACAGTTTGTGAAAGAACAACGATGAAGGTTCTACAGTATTTCCAATTATCTTAGTTTTTCTTGCCTATTACAAAAATCAACCTGTGTATATTTAATTCCGCATTCAGCAATAAATACATTGCTATCTAAATGCTAAAATTACATATTAGGGATAATTTAAAAAAACACTTTTTTTGTTTGTTTGTTTTATGCACTTCAGCATAACTTCCCCCTAACTTCAGCATCAGGAAATGCAGCACACATTGGGGTCCTGTCCTTACTGCCTGCCCAAAGCATTTACAATCTGGTTTGAGGAGCAGATATCCAATTGGCTGGCAATATACAATCAATAAAATAAGAATAAAGCAGGAGTGGAAAGGTCTTCAGTCCTGAACTGCCTACTTCGATGATCCCCTGCCTGAGGGGAAAACAGAAAAAATCATAATGCACTTATCCTTCGTTTCGTATATTAAAACTGAATCAATACACGTGCATCATACATAGGTCAATGCATAGTGACATTGCCGTTTAGAGCTAGAGCTAGAATGTTCTAATAAAACACTAGACATTTTCTAAACCTGTGTAGAGACGCATAGGCTGATCTGCTGTCGTCTAAACATTTCACATCGTATACTGGCAAAATACGCATCTTTGTATAAATGCATACTACTCAATATTTGAAAACATGTGTAACACTTGTTTGGCTTAGATATGGCAAAACCCAGGCTAGTAGTGTGCTGTAGAGCATGTGTTACATGCGACCTTAATACAAAGGAGTGGGCCTCTGCTAAGTGGGAGATAGATAATGGAGCTGAGGGTATTGTTGAACTACAACTAGCTGAAGTAGTGTGGTGCAATAAATATTAATGGACGCCAGAGGATTCTTTATGGTGAACTATAGTACAGATTTATTAGTACAAACATAGATGGAATAGTGCAAGCAGGGTATTATACTCACAGACACAGCAAATATGAATAGTCACAGTGAAGAATAGTAGATGTGACCCTGAGGAACAGCAGAGCCCACTTATGGAGAGGTGCAGAGTATAGCTGAACAGCGCCGGATTTCTAAACGACGCGCCCCGAGGCCGCCCCAATTCGGCGCCCCCACCCGCCGTGCGAGCGCGCATGCGCAAACCACCTCCTCCTTCCCTGCCGCCGCGCTAACGCGCATGCGCATGCGCCAAAGTTAAAACTCCCATACGGAGCAGTGGGGAGAGGTCCCCATTGCTCCGTATGGGAGCAAAATTTTAAAAATTTGCGTGCGGCGGGGCGGCATGCCGCCCCTATGTTTATGCCGCCCTAGGCCCGGGCCTTTGTGGCCTCGCCACAAATCCGGGCCTGTAGCTGAATACCTGAGATGAATACCCCTACAGTAGGGAATGTTTCCAGCCGAGTATGGTTCAGGGGCACAGTACCTTCCTAAATCCTGCATCTTAACCGGTCCCTTCAGAAAGGCAAACAGAGCCGGGGTAGGCTAAACCCTTAACAACTCCTTTGATGGGGCTAAATGACTGCCCTTGCTAAATAAGCTAACTGTACTCACCACTCCTAGAGGGTGTTATGAAATATTCTGCTGTGCTTACTTGTTCTCATTCACGGGGCCCTGTCCCCGACTTTCACTAGGGTATGAGGTCCCCTAGGGTACAAAATAGCTTCTGGGCCTATGTCCGGTCCAGGCTCAGTTGGAGCTCTGCTTAGGACACAGCATGCAGCCAAAAGAGGAAGACACTTCCTCCTGCCAGACACTATATCAGCCTGTGGGGGGAGTGGTCAACCTGGCTAAACCTATTAAGGATAGTGTTTCAACTGTAACCTGAGTGTAGAGGGCTCTGCACAATAACAGTACAGATGTGAAGAGGTAGGGAAGTAAAGCCATAGGGCACTTAACCCTATGGGTCCCTACACATGGTTGCAGGGTCAGCTTTACCCAACTCTGTCTGATGACTCCATATTTCCTCAAAACACTTATAAACCCACCAAAGCAATGTAGCCCCTGTGCATCACCCCAGTATACAGTATACCTCAACTTATTGCAGTGTTATAACCACACAGCAGCCAAGAGAATGCACCCTAGGTGGTCTCTAGCTTTTGATCTCTCTGCTCTGGGATCTGATGGCATCTCTGTAGTAAATATACATAAATAGAGGGCACTCACTTAGCATGCAAAAAAACAGAAATGTAAGTATTTGGTGCAAAAAAACCTAAAAAACTATTATTATTAACATTTATTTATAAAGCGCCAGCATATTCCGCAGCGCTGTACAATAAGTGGGTTTTATACATTGGACATACAGAGTAACATATAAAGCAATCAATAACCGATACAAGAGGTGAAGAGGGCCCTGCCCAAAAGAGCTTACAAAGTACCCCCATATAGGGCATCCAAAACTGTAATTTTAAATAGAATAAGGGTTTGCACACAAAAAAAATACGCACAGTGGTAGTATTAAAAAGTATAGTCCTTTATATAGTATACAAAAGAATTTTTAACAACAATCAATTTTAATTGCAAAGTTACAACAGGTATATAGATAAATGAGATAATACATACCACAAAATGTGCACAGGCAAAAGAAGACACACAAGTTAGCGGATACACTTGCCAAAGATGAGAATTACCCCAATGTTTTGGCAAAGAGCCTTTCTCAAGGGGAATCCTGATTCATGTGGAAATTATAAATACCCTCCCTCATTAAACGCTAATTTTTTCTCATAGCAAACACCTGGCTTACTTCCGGGTACATGACGTCACGTATGCCGACATCACTTCCGCAGGAAAATTTTCCTGCAGAGTAACGCGGCTTTTTTGCATACTTTAGTGCGCACATATAGGCGTGTGACTTTACGCAAATATACAAAAGCGTATTTTTTAACGCATGCGTATATAGTTTGATACGTATCCCTGATGGCATCTCTATCATTTATTTAATCTAACTGCTGCCAGATAGAGCAGGAACTGCCCAGTTGCTTTCTAACACACTTTTGAGGTCCACATACATTTGATGTTTTATTATGTGGTGTTTTTCTCCCAAATAAGTTTCCAGGACTGAACGACTACCATAATCATCATAATTTACTTATACAGTGTCAGTGAGTTACACAGCACTTTACTTGGGACCATTTCCCCACCTTCTTCAGCTGCTAAGCTCATTCAACCCCCTTTCTCACCTTGTTCCTATTCCTAGAATATATCAAGTAACATTAAAAGTAGGCACACTGAATTATACAAACATTAAAGGAGAAAGAAAGGTAAAAACTAAGTAAGCTTTATCAGAAAGGTCTATGTAAATACAGCCATAAGCACTCACAGAAATGCTGCACTGACTTCTGTCAAAAGATTTGTTGTGTCTGTTTTCCTGTGCCAGAGACACGCAGCTTTCTGTTCTCTGCCCTTTCCTGCTCCCCCCTCCCCCAAGAATGCTAAAAACTCACTCCCCCCCCTTAGGAATGTGGATCTGAGCCAATCAGCAAGAAGCTGACTCTTAGGGGCTGATTTACTAAGACACGAATTCGAATCCGAATTGGAAAAATTCCGATTGGAAAACAAACATTTTGCGACTTTTTCATATTTTTTGCGATTTTTTCGACTTTTCGGGAATTATCGCGACTTTTTCGTTACCAATACGATTTGCGCGAAAAAACTCGAGTTTTTCGTAGCCATTACGACTTGCGCGAAAAAACGCGAGTTTTTCGTAGCCATTCCGAAAGTTGCGCAAAATCTGCCGATTTTTTCGTAGCGTTAAAACTTGCGCGAAAAGTCGCGCCTTTTTCGTAGCGTTAAAACTTAAAAGGCGCGATGTTGCGCAAGTTTTAACTCTACGAAAAAATCGTGACTTTTCGCGCAAGTTTTACCGCTCCGAAAAAAATCGCCAGATTTTGCGCAACTTTCGGAAAGGCTACGAAAAACTCGCGTTTTTTCGCGCAAATCGTATTGGTAACGAAAAAGTCGTGATAATTTTCTGGGCCCTCCCTCCACCCATGCCCCCAATGGAACCTCCCCCAGTGACCCCTCCCATCAATACAAAGGACACATAGACATTGGTAGCCAGAGCCCCCTAAAACATTGGTAGCCAGGGCCCCCCTAAAACATTGGTGACCAGGGGTTACATTTTGCATTGGTGCCAGGGCAGGTACCCCCTAAAATATTGCTAGCCAGCCCCTCCCCCAAATTACTCATACTATGGCCCGCTCCCCGCTGCTTACTCCCGCTACCCCCCAGCATCCTCCAGGCAGTTAGGGCAGGCAGAGAACGGCACACACAGACAGCGTAGGGCATGCAGAGTATGGCACACACAGGCAGTGTAGGGCAGGCAGAGTATGGCACACACAGGAAGCATAGGGCAGGCAAAGCTTAGCACACACAGGAAGTATAGGACAACCAGAGTATGGCAAACACAGGCAGGGTACGGCAGGCAGAGTACTGCCTGTGTGGGCCATACTCTGCCTGACCTATGCTGCCTGTGTGGGCCATACTCTGCCTGCCCTATGCTGCCTGTGTGTGCCATACTATGCCTGCCCTATGCTGCCTGTGGGAGGTGAACCTGGCATGGGTTTGTTCTGGGAGTTTGTTAGCATTTGTAAATAGTCATTATTTGAAGATTGTACGCTCTTTTGGGCAGGGCTCTCTTCACCTCTTGTATCGGTTATTGATTGTTTTATATGTTACTCTGTATGTCCAATGTATGAAACCCACTTATTGCACAGCGCTGCGGAATATGTTGGCGCTTATAAATAAATGTTAATAATACTAATATGGCCCCTAAGGTGTGTAATTATGTGCTGGGGGTTGCTGTGCTTTTCACAGGGGAGCAGGAGGCACATGGATTTAAGGGTATGTCTTACTATGACATAATATAATTATTTCACATGCGGCACCATTAATTTGGTATGGTATGGAGTATCTCTTGTAAGCTCTTGTGATAACATGGGTGTAGTTTGAAGTAGGTGTAGTTTTAAAAGGGGGAGTGGTCAAAACTGGCTTCCATTAAGGGCCCTCCAACATGTAGGCCACAGAAGTTGGACAGCACTGGTGTATATACTGTTATTTGTTATGTTGCCTTTTTAGTATTAATTTCCATGCTTAGGTTTTAATTTTTCTATGTTCAGCTATAATTCTCTCCAAAAATCATTTATTTCTCACCTTCGATTCAATATGATATGGACAGTAATATTTTGAGACAATTTGCAATTGGTCGTCTTTTTTTCTAAATTGTAGTTTTTTAATTATTTAAATACTTGTTCAGCAACTCTACAGCTTGGAGTTATAACAGTTATCTGGTTGGTAGGGTCCAAATTACCTTAGCAACCAGGGAGTGGTTTGACTGAGAGACTGATATATGAATAGGAAGGGGCTGAATAGAAATTTTTTTTTTATAAAAAGTAAAAATAACAATAAAACTGTAGTCTTACAGAGCAATAGTTTTGGCTGCTGGGGTCAGTGACCCCCATTTGAAAGCTGGAAAGAGTCTGAAGAAAAAGGCAAATAATTGGCGAGCGACTTTTGTTGCGGTTAATCGCCCAGTGTATCTTCACCCTAAAAGTTGAAGGCTGACCCATTGTGTAGAACTGATGCTGAACAGGCTTTGTAATCTTTATACTTACCAAAACAAAGCTTAACTTAATTTTACAAAATTGTGTTATTGCTCACTAGCAGTACATCAGAAGGTTTTAGCAGTTAAACGGTCACACCTTTATTACAAGTCCTAAATATAGAAAATCCTTTCCTCCTGTCCAGTCCTGTTTTGTTAGGAAGGGTTAGCAATCCCTTGGCCCAACAGTAGTAACAACAATGACTTTTAAAGGACATCAACCCAAAAAAAAACCATAGTTCCAAGAAAAGTTCCAATATTAATTTATTAAAACATGTTAGTGGTCTACCAGTTATTTGTAAATGTAATTGCTATTGAAAGCAGCATTTGCTTAACTCATGGTTATGACTTTTTAAAACAATTTTGCAAAGGTAAGTCAAGTCTCTATGGCTGATGAAAAACTGAGGATGCCAACGGCCCAAGATGAGCACACCTTTATTGGTGAGAATTATAAGTAGGCCAGCTATTTGAGCAGCACTGGCTTCACCAAGGAGAAGGAAAGGGTTAGTACCCTGGCAGCAAGTTTTATATTTGTGGGACTAGATAAGTCCTTGTCCTGGTAGCTCCTGGATGTGAGCCATGAGTAAAGGAGAGACTTAAGGTAGCTATATAGGGGCTGATTTCAGCTGCCAATATCGGTCCTTTATACTAATTCATCAGTTCATCTGGCCATGTATGGGTACCACTAACGGCCTCCCTGACTGACATTTAGCCTGAAAATGCCCAGATCTCAATCGGCAGGTTTGATTTTTGGGGACCCACTCACCCCTTTCACTCCACCCATTACCTAAATACTTGGATCTGTTCTGTAGGTTTAGGGATGGGTTACTGAGCAAGATGTGTATTCAATGAGTTTTGTGGTTCCCATGACCCTGCTACAGGAGGGCAGGTCAAAATGCATCACGGTCATAAATATATGGCTAAATATGTGACGCTTGACATGACTGTAATCAAAGGGGCATTTTTTGCCGGGTCTAGTAACACATAGCAACCAGAACTTTGTTTTTCAACAGTTGACAAGTAAATGCTGTTAATCGGCTGATATGGGTTACTAGATCAGAAGCCATCTCTTATTACATTATCTATTTCGATTCTTACCTGGGCCCTAAGTATCAACTGTCACAGTTGGTCTGTTTGTCACTTGTTGTTCTATAACTGTTCTATGTGCAGTTTTGCAGCATGTTTTTACTTTTTTTGTGTCATCACAGTAACAATGACTTACCATAAGGTTCTGCAAATGTGATGCTTCTTTTTAATTTAACAAGTAATGAAATAAAAACTTACATGTCAGGTATTATCCCAGAATCTTGCATGTTCATACCAGTCATAAGAAAAATATGGTATATTTCATAAAGTGCTAAAGTGTCCATGCAGTATAGGAAATATGAGACAAACCAAAATAGCTAATAACATTTTCACCCCTAAGAAGGAAAGTATACTTGAGGATAAGGCCACCAAAAAGTCCATATGAAGCAACTGTTTCTTTGAGAATATATATATAAGAGAATAACTTAAGTACTAAATAGAACCAGTAGACATATCTATAGCCGCTAATCGGATATTTGCCAATATAACTTGGGCAGGAAATGTATTGAAGGCATTAAGCCCTAGAGATATGAGTGAAAAATTATCTTATCTGTCAAAAATAAAAGCAACCCCTTTTGCACTCACTATGGATGTAACGGTGTAGACTGACACCTTGTGGCAAATTGGGAAACACTGCCCTGGCTGTTGCATTTAACTCACAAAACGGTCACTGCATCTTGCTGCATTCTTATAATACGCCTTCAGACAATATGTATTTGCATTGGTTATACCCTATTAAAGGACAAGGAAAGGGCAATTCATGGTTGGGAGCAGGACAATTTGTTAGGGGCCTTCAGTGGGGAAAATAATTCATTTTGAATGAGCGTTAAAGGGCATTATTAAAAATGAATTCATATTCTAGGATATACATACCAGAACATGACTGTTAAGCAACATAGCAGGATATGTGTAAAATCTAGACAAATTGGGTTAGTGAGTGTAGTGTATCATTAACTCAAATTATTCTCATTATTTTTTCTCCCTTCCACCGGTCTTTCACTTGTTGTCTCATTCCTTGTTTATTAAAATATTAACTAGTATGTATTAAAGCACCAACATATTCCACACAGATGATTTTTAAATACTTATATCTTGGGTGTCAGGATTATTCTGTCTTGTTGAGTTATCTTCAAACATTACCACAAATGCCAATTGTTTAGGCACAAGTGTGCTGTGCTAAATAACACTGGGTGTGAAGGGGACCCTGGAGCTATTGCTTAATCTGGAGGTGGCAGTAGCTCCAAGGTTAGAAAATGCTGTATTTTACATACTGTACTTACTGTGCCAGCCCAGAGGGTCAGTGCCCTATAACAGTAATGATCCATGCCACAGCCGCTCAACATCTTTGAGAAATTGTGCATGTGAAAACATTAGCAGAAAGTGAGATTACACCTCTCATAGAAGCTAAAGCTACAGGGTTGATTATCAATCGGTTCTGATGCAAATACACAGGTTTCTCTTTTGCCATGTTATGTAAACTTGAATTCATTAATAACCCGCCTTGTATCTTGAACTGTATCTATAGTGCATAATGTGAGTCAATCCCTAAGCTCATTAACTGAAAGCAGCACAGAGCATGTGCAGTCAATCAGCAGAAAAGGAGATGGGGAGCTACTGGGGGCATCTTTACAGGCACAGATCTTACCTGCTAAAGGGCTGCTGAGGTCTTGAGCTGGTACAGAAGCCCAAAACATATTGTGTAACATGTCTAGATTAATGGACATATATTCCTTTATGAATAAACTGGTCCCTCCTAATCAAGGGTAAAAGGGAGAGGCTATAAATGCCTGTGTCATTGGACATTTGAAAAAGAGCACTGCCCCAAATAACTGGTTTAGCAGTTAAACCTAATTCCTTTTGTGTAGATCTACTATTTAGTTTTACCTAAAAGCAAGGTCACACAGGGAGGATTGTCAGCCTCGGATGAGCGTGTTTTGAGAATGCATTCATATGCTTAAAAATTCTTCTAGTTGTGCCAGCACTCGAAAGCACTGAATCCACCCAGGTGCAGGCAAAGCACAAGACTTGCCGTTTGTTGGTGGATAAGTGGTGCCAGTACAGTTGATAAGATCTAACAAAAGGATTTGAGTACATTAAAAGGAATCACTGCCTGTAGTCCATCTTTATGAAGTATTTTTATAAGAATAAATTAAAAAATAAGATATAAAATATTTGTACTAAAATATTTCAGTTCTTTTATCTAATTTCACTGTTTCATTTTAAAATGCAGAAAAATATCACAACTTAAAATCACTACATTAGGAATTTTCATTTTTTTAGACTTTTTACCCATGCCAGATGTACTTTTACTAAATAACTGTTTTCTGATAAAACCTGATTTAATCAATTTGATGGCAGCTATGATTTCACGCTTTTGCTGAAGAATGATCAGTAGTGCAAATATACAGCTGTTTCTGTCACAAACTTCAAAATGTGAAATTAATTTGTGCAATAAATCCAAAAGATGTTTAAAAAGAGTCTTACTTAAAGAAGCCAACTTCATATTTCCATTAATTTCTTCTTCATACCTGTAGATTTTATGTACAGTTAAATAAAGAATAATAAAAGGCACTAGAATAATCAGTTTTGTATAAAAATAGGTGCATGATGTTTGCCTATTAGCTAGCAAAGTGGGACCATGGAAACAAAGCTCTCAATTTTGCGTCTTCTTCGACTCACTCCAGGGACAACTCCCTGACTCTAAAGAGTCTACAGGAAATACTGGGAGCACTAGGTGGGAAATACGACTCCACACACCACTCATTTTATCCGCATTCATTTCATTATAAGAATTGCCACTGTCTCGGCTGGTACATTTCTCCCACAGGAAATCTTTGACTTGTTCTTCCACTTCTGTAAGAGTATGGTCCGACTTTAACGTTGATTGTTTTAGAAGAACCGTGAGCACCAGGGCTACATTCTTAAACACAGCATTTTCATGATCGCAGTATTTGTAGAGGATAAGCAGTGATGCAGGAGGCAGATCTTCTATGCGATGCAGAACGGCTGCCCTGCATGTTGACTCAAAACCTGAACTTAGAGACTCATCGACTTGTAGTTTGGTGGTTGTGCTGTCATACGCTGCTTTGCTGGGTCCTTCAATCATGTTCCAGCTGGAATTTAAAGAGGTTGCATATGCCCTTGCTAAACCGATACTTAAACAACGTAGCGTATGTTCACCATCTTGGGCGGCAGTAAGGATCAGTGTGGCAGGTTCTAATGGATGAGATTTGTTTAAGTGCTTTTGCAGCATTTTGCGGCTTCTCAGCCATAGGGCTTCATTTTGCCCAGGAAATTCTGCTTTGAGTTTTTCAAATTCCTTTAAAAATGTCATCACAGGTGTACTGTCAGATGATGGCATGGATCCAAAACCATGTAAATACAGAACTAAGATTAAGAACAGGACACCTGCAATACAATGGAGACAATAGTCAGAATATCAGAAAATAATAGTCAGTTTATAGGTGTTAAAGGACATTGCATTTGCTTTCATTGTTCTACCTGCAGATCGCAAATGAAAGACAAATTATGACTGGTTACCGTCATCGTTTAATTTTGACCAGTGTTGGAAAAATGAACAGTTTTGACTCATCTAAAAGGGTTTGCAGTATTGTTTTGGTCAATTAACCAAAATAATTAACATTTATATGAGGATGACCTTGAACATTTAATGGTTCTGCAGTACTGATGATGCAGATTTAAAGGAGAAGGAAAGGCTAAGTCACTTGGGGGTGCCAAAATGTTAGGCACCCCCAAGTGACTTAGATCGCTTACCTTGTACCCCGGGCTGGTGCCCCTGTACGGAGAGAACAGCACCAGCCCGGGGTAGCAGAGAGCGCTTCCTCCTTCCTTTTCGCTTGCGCGCGCAGTAGAGTGAAAAGCCGAACTTAAACAAGACGGATTTCACCGGCAGAAGAGAGAGGAAGGAGGAAGTGCTTCCTACAGGTACCCTGGGCTGGTGCTTTTTTCTCCTAACAGGGGCACCAGCCCTGGTTACAAGGTAAGCGATCTAAGTCACTTGGGGGTGCCTAACATTTTGGCACCCCCAAGTCACTTAGCCTTTCCTTCCCCTTTAAAGACTGGTAAAAGAGCCTCATTCTCTAAGCTTTGCTGTAGGTAAAACACTAATGTTTCAAGCTGGTTTTAAGCTGGTTTTAAATAAGAATTAAAATAATACAAATAAAAGTGCTTAGGTATCAGAAATATACAACTATCTTTAACATGATAAAATGTAGAGACTTTATATTGAAAATAAGTTCTGACTTGTCTTTCAGTTTGGAAAGTTCCTACATCTTTTTTCCTGTTATAAAAGGCTGCTGCTTATGATTTTATTTTTTACTATTACATGGACTAACAGTCCCTCCTGTAATGAGCAGTGTTCAGATAATGAAAAATGTGTGTGTTTCATGACAGACTACCTGAGTGCAGACAAGCTGGAAGGCAATACCAGTGAAGAGAGAGCCATGTTGGGGATGGCTTAAAATATTACCAGTGTTCAGATGAATCCCCTGCAAAATGGATTCCTGCTACGGGTGAACATACACAGAGCTACTAGTTGCAGCTTCTTGTCAAGGCTAATAAAATAGGCAATGCTGATCATTTACTGATAATTGTCTCAGTGTGTGTTTTAGCAGAGTTAATTCTCTGATTGTCAATGGCAGGGTATTTCCTGGCGTTTAGTATCCATGACAAGCAGCTGCTACTACATACAGTATTGTATACTGGTAATCTAACTAGGGATGCACCAAACCCAGTTTTTTGGGTTTGGCTGAACCCCCGAATCCATCCCAAGGGATTCGTCCGAATACCGAACCGAATCTGAATTTGGTGTAAATGTTTTTCACTTCCGTGTTCACACAGCCATTTAGGGCTCTGGTACACGGGGAGATTAGTCGGCCGCGGCAAAACTCCCTGTTCGCGGGCGACTAATCTCCCCGAGTTGCCTTCCCCCTGCCATCCCACCGGCGAACATGTAAGTCGCCGGCGGGATGGCAGACGCGGCAGGGCGATTTCGGGAAATCGCCGAAAAAGACTCGCGACTCGCGGGCGACTAATCTCCCCGTGTACCAGAGCCCTTAACCCCTACAAATCCTAATTAGGATGCTAAATTATGCTAATTCAGATTCAGTTCAGCAAGGACCGTGGATTTGGTGCATCCCTAAATCTAACTATCTACTTTGCAAGGACCAAACATGGGGAAGCTTCTGCTTTCCCATTTGCCCTGTTTGGCTCAAGAAATAACAAAAAACATAGCTTTTATGTGATGAAAACAGCAGGCAAACGGTAGGACACAAGCCCTATCGAACTTATGTTGAACAAGTGGGTATACTGCCCCTTTAATGAACAGATACCCTTCCAGGAGTGAGATCCCAGAAGGCCTGTCTTTTGTGCATACTGCATGACACTGTGCCCCCCTAGATTATTAATGAGATCCATAACTTATGCCAATAATATAACCATGAAATAGATCAATCCTAGGGGCTGATTTACTTACCCACGAACGGGTCGAATGGAGTCCGATTGCGTTTTTTTCGTAATGATCGGTACTTTGCGATTTTTTCGTATGTTTTGCGATTTTTTCGGATTCTTTACGAATTTTTCGTTACCAATACGATTTTTGCGTAAAAACGCGAGTTTTCCTATCCATTACGAAAGTTGCGTAAAAAGTTGCGCATTTTGCGTAGCGTTAAAACTTACGCGAAAAGTTGCGCATTTTTCGTAGCGTTAAGTTTTAACGCTACGAAAAATGCGCAACTTTTCGCGTTTTCAAGTCGGAACTTTTCCAATTCGGGTCGGATTCGTGGGTTAGTAAATCAGCCCCCTAGTCTACCCACTGGTAGATGCGATGGCTGGACACCAACCCCCATTGTTACCTAGAATGTCACGGGCGGCACGAGGAATTTGTAAGACCAGTACTTTTTTCTAAACAAAAATATTATTTGTTAACCACATTGTGTGTGAAATCACCAGTGAAAAGCAGAATCAAAATGATATTATGATGGGCTTGAGGAAATGTAATGGAACCTCTGTATAAGTAGTGTGAGGCTTTTCAATGCTAAAAACAGGACACAAATGATACCCTTATAATCAAGGTTAGAATAAAATGATAATCATCTGTGAGGCTGTTGTCATGAAATTCTCCTTTGTTACACATAAAGCAGCCGGCTGGCATAGCAGTATGATTTAACTCCTTGGTCTGGTCTAATAGTCTGGGGCTAGTGCACCTTGACCTCATGTTATCTGCGAGGAGAATAACACAATTATACACTGCATGTAGTGATATGAATTTGCTATAGACAGCAAAAGAGGGTAATTTGGGATTTACTGATTTCAGCACTCTCAGCAACTGAAATCACCTTGTGGGAAAATTGGCTAAGAAGGTAATATATTTTAATAATAGAGTTATAGGTAGGCAGACTAAAAGAAATACTCTTCTATGGTACCAAAAACAGGTGGTGTTTTTGTTTTTTCCTTTCCTTTTTACCTGAAACAAATATGGCTATCAGTACAGCATACTTTTTCTTTGTGACTTCACCCCTGGATTGCTCCTCTTCTACAGACATTGCTCCTAGTTGTTCAGTGAGTTCAAATGTCTGACGAGCTGTCTGCTGGTCTGTTGAGAAACACTCAGATGAAATGCTAATAACATAACATCTAATATACTCGATAAAGCCTTTAATGTGATTTGCCATTCCACTACTTACATCCATTATGTCCAGTACAACAGGCAAAACACCAAAGAATATTACATACCCTTAGACAAAAGCTTGAAGTTCTAAGCAGGTCACTGGCAATGCCAGGCTCAAGTGCAATTACTGGACATTTTGAACTTATATGGGATAATCATGGAATTTGTAAAATAAACGGAGGAAAAGGTGATAAAATAAATGGACTTCATTTGGGATGTGTTATTTTAGGCAAGGCTGTAAAATATACTTATATAATTTATCTTTTATGATTTAATCACTGGATGGTAGGGGTGTGCTGCTCTACTTTAATAGGTTTGTGGTTATTGTGATTCACAACACTTAAAACAAAATATGTTAATAATTGAAAATATCAAAAACAAAAAAAAAGCTTTGTTTGTATGTACTTGGGCTAATAAACACATTTTTGCATGGTTTATATTTTCAGTGTGCTACTGGATTTTTTTGTTATTGTATATTGATCTCCATACAAGGTGGGGCTCTTCCAGCATTTGCACCTGACACCCTTATGGGTGTATTAACAGAGAGTTGAGCTCCCCAATTATCTGCTATAATAACTGAAAATGTGTCACTTCTTTTCCTACAAATTCAGATAAGTGGTTGTGTGGCTGTCTGTTGAACTATATTAGAGGAACAGTAACACCAAGAAATTCAAGTGTATAAAAGAAATTACAATATAATGTACTGCTGCCCTGCACTGGTACAACTGGTGTGTTTGCCTCAGAAACACTACTATAGTTTATATAAAGAATGCAGCTGTGTAGCCATGGGGGCAGCCATTCAAAGGAGAAAAGGCACAGGCACTTAGCAGATAACAGATAAAACAACATTGTATTCTACAGAGCTTATCCGTTATCTGCTATGTAACCTGTGCCTTTTCTCCTTTTTTCCAGCTTGAATGGCTGCCCCCATGGCTACATAGCAACTTATTATATATAAACTATAGTAGAGTTACTGTAGTAAACACACAACTTTTACCAGTGCAGGGCAACAGTACATTATATTTCATTTACTTTAAAACTTTAATTGTTTGGTGTTACTGTTCCTTTAACACAATATAACCATTTTAATACATATTATATCACACATAAAAAGAGTTGCTGGAGAAAGATTTAAGATTATTTGCCCCTTTGAAAAACAATCCAGTGAAGATGAGGGTGTGGGGCCCAATTCCTTTAGCAATTGGTTATAAAGTTTGTGACCTTCACAAAGGTGGTTAAGCAAAAATAAGCTTAAGAACAACCAAATCTGATACAAAGGGGGACCTTGCAAGTCTTTTATGCAAAGACCAAATCTCTTTATACCACTAGCCTAGTTAAAAGGGAAAATATCCCCACCCCCCTTTTTTTATTATGATCTCATTCAATTGGGCTTATGTAAAAAAGATGAACTGCCATACACACATACCTGATTTCATAGATTGAAAGGAACTGGGACCAGTTCCCCCCTAATCCGTTAGACTCACAGTGTAATGCAACCCCTTCCCCACCTTGTTAGATATTGTTAAATTGTGAAGTGTTGAATTCTGGAACTTAATTTGGGGCATATTTATTATAATGTGTAAGGCAACATCACTAGTGATGTTGGTTTACACACTAAAAAAATGCCCCTTTGTCTCTTTGCTTTTCAGAGCGTCTGTGCACCACCCAATATGGAAAGCATAGGGACTTCAAGTTCCAGAATGCAAAAATTAATCAAGAATTTAATACAGTTTCATAAAATCTGTTACATAGGTTCAACACCATAAATATTGCCTTAGTGGTACAAATATGGGATCTATTATACTGAAACTCATTATCCACAGAGTTCATTTTAAGAAAATAATTCTAAATTGTTTTAATGATTTCTTTTTTTCCTTTAATAATAAAACAGCACCTTGTATTGGATGTTAACTAAGCTGAATGAATCAATATTAGTGTCAAAATCTTAATGTGGTTTTTAAATATTTTTTTAACTGATTTAAAGGACATGTAAACCCCACACACAAAAATTAAATCAGTGAACAGCCTCTCTGAAATCTTTCAATACCTGCCATACTGGTTGTCCAGAGGTTAATAGTAAGGCTGCAACATCCTCTTAATAACTTAGATTTGCTTCTCCTCCTGTAACCCACTCGGCCCCCTCCCTCAGGAATTTGCTTTGGCTGTTGGCTTGTGGGCATGCTCAGTTGTTCTAAGCTCAGATTACTAAACACGCCCCCCAGTCAAGCAGCCAGTAAAGAGATGGATCTCCTAACCTCCTCTCCTGAGCTCAGCTCAAACAAAGCAGAACTTTTATCAGAGACAGTTGTGCCTGTGTGAGCCTGTATTCCTGATAAAATGTATGCTGAATAAGGGTCTGTGTATGTGTATCCTGTTTGCAGATTTAAATGTATCCAATTATGTATCAGAGGGAAAATGGCCACCAGGTGAAGCTGCTATTTGCTTTAGGAAAATGTGATGGTGCTGGCAAGCGGAGGGGATATATGCAGTACAAATAATGCCATTTGGGTGGGAGAGACGTGCCCAACTGATATACATTGTAGGCAAATGTAGGCTTTACATGTCCTTTAAGGTATGGCAATCCAAATTATGGCAAAACCCCTAATCTGGAAACCCCCAGGTGCCAAACATTCTTAACAACAGATCCCATCTGTACTATACCAAGAATGCAACATGTTTTTGTTCATTTTTTCTGTTACCTGAAACAGACTTTAATTGATACGATGATACATGTCTCTTTCTTGTCTGTTCACCATATATCGGGTTGTCCTCAATTAATTTATGCTGCTGTACTTTGTCTACTTTGTCTAAAGTAGGTTCAATTTTTTCTTGTGTTTTCTCTTCTCTAAACTCAACATCATAATTTGATTCATTGGTTGCCGCAGGTGTGTCCTTGTTGCTTTCAACCTGGTATTTTTTGGGTGGTGCAAATAAATCTTTTCTAGTTTGTCCGTTTTCAGCTGTCCCTTCCACAACATAGAACTTTTCCTCGTTGTAGAGTAGCACTTTCTTCTTGGATTCATTTGGGTTTTGCTTATCTATGTCTTTTATGGGACCCTCAGGTGAAACACTGGGCTGGACCTCTTCCTCTGACAGAACAAATGGTTTTTGTACAATATCTTTCTCAGCTACAATAGGTTTGTTGCCCTCTGACAATACAACAGTAGGTTTGATTTTAGCTTGCCTCTTTTCTTCTCTAAACTCATATTTTGATTCAGTATTGGGAGCAGGTGCGTCATTTTTGCTTTTTTCCTGGTATTCTTTATGTATTGCTATTAGATTTTCATGGGGTTCAGCTGTCCGTTCCACATCATGGAGCTTTTCATTATTACTAGATGGCATGTTATTTGTGGATTCTCTCAGCTTTTGCTGATCTAAATCTTTTATGGGACCCTCAGGTGAAATGCTGGGCTGGACCTTAGACTGACCAGATGGTTTTTGTTCCAAGTCTTTCTCAGTTATAACTTTGTGGTCTTCTAAAGATACATTTGATTGAGCAGAATTTATATTAAGCTCACCTTTTTCCTGCATTACTGATTCTATCATTGTTTCTATAACATGCTGATTTTGATTTTCTGCATTTAGTCTTTCATTAGGCTGGTTGTTCTTTTTATCTTTATGATCAATTACACATCCGCTGTTATGAAAGCCTATGTCTGAATGACATATATCACCTGCTTTGTGTTTAGATCCAGTTACATCATTCTTGCTTTGACCCTCATTAAAATCAGCCTCTTTAGAATGTGTTCCAGTATGGCCCTTATCTTCTGTATTCTGTTCAGCACTAGGAAGTCTTTGTTCCAGAGGTGGCATGTCTAATGTGCAACCCCTATCTTCACCAGGTTTTCCTTTGTCCTGTAAATTTTCCTCTTTGCTTAATTCTTCACTGTCCATTGCTGGGGCTCTGGTTTTAAGGCAATGCTTAGATTAAGAATTTTTATTATCAATTCTTCAGACTTTAAAATCAAACAAGATATACCTGCCTTTCTTGTTGTCTATAAAAAAAAAAAAAAGATAAAAACTTTACAGTATCTGCAGATGAAACAATCTGTACAAGATGATTTTAATGTTAATACATAAAAAACAAATTTATGTTATAAGATGAAGCTAAATATTTAAATGCAAATAACATACACAAAATATAATCCAGTAAGTATGCAGATGTTATAGCTGAGGCATACAGCAAGGTGCTGGTCCTTGTGTTTTTCACTGAATGTTTTCTACCCTGAAAAGCATTAATGGACTAACAATATATATTATATATATATATATATATATACGATGACCACCTTAAATTTTAGCATATAGAGGTAGCTGTGTCAATCTCTCCTACCCATCCCACTTCTAATGCTGGCCATACACGTGGCGATCTCACGATGTTTCGTACGACCGTCGGTCGCACGAAACATCGTCAGATCCGCCACACACCATTCAGGGCTGAATCGGCAGGTAAGGAGGTAGAAACAATAGGATTTCTACCTCCTTCTGCCGATTCAGCTCTGAAGGGAGAATTTTGGTCAGGCGCCTTCTATGGCGCCCGATCAAAATTTTCTAACTTGGCCGATCGGCGAGCCGACCGATTTCAGCAGCTTCCTGCGATATCGGTCGGCTCGCTGACATGCCATACACGCACCGATTATCGTACGAAACGAGGTTTCGTACGATAATATCGGTGCGTGCATGGCCACCTTTAGACAGTTCACAAATAAAGGTCTGGGGAGTCCCTTGTGGATGTTTTTATTGCATCGTGGGTAAATAGCAAGTATTTGTACTAGGAACTTATTTTCAGCATTTTAGAAAAATCCTTGCAAACATGTACGGCAAAAACTTCTGTAAACTACTATAAAACAACAGCCTGTGCCACAAGAGACATGTTGCTGTAATCAGGCTGCACCTCGCCAAAATGTTACAGGCCAGTTTCCTTTGTTTATATTCCTCTGAAAAATGTTATTCTACAGCAGTTGAAAATTAATCTAAAGGGAAACTCAACTTAAAAGTAAGCTTAATTTCAAGCAATTTATGCAATATATATATCAGTTACACTGCAAATAAAAATGTTCACTGGGAAAAACTAGTTGGTTGACCACTTGATCTACTTCAGCTTGCATTTTGTTGCCAGCATATGAAGATACTTTGCTCTGGGTGTGGCAGAATGTACTGATAATAAAGTTTCACATGAGTAATTAGGAAAGAAACATTTAATGAAGTCAAGGCAATAACTTTAGAGATCTAGGGAATGTGCATTAAGCTTGCATAACAAATCTCACCATTGTATTAATACCTTAAAACTTCATTAAGGGCTGTGGCACACGGGGAGATTAGTCGCCGCACGACAAATCTCCCTTGTCGCGGGCAACTAATCTGCACAAAATGTAAATCGCCGGTGGGATAGCATACACAGCGCTGCGATCTCCGAAGTTGCCTCTTGAGGCAACTTTGGTGATTTCGGCAAATCTTTGCGCCGTGTATGCCATTCCACCGGCGATGGCATACACGGCGCAGAAATAAGAGTGACAAATAGCAGTAGCACCTAAACTATTCTGCCTCGTTTCGTACGATATTCGGTGCGTGTATGGTATGTCGGCGAGTCGACCGGTATCGCAGGAAGCTGCTGATATCGGCCGACTCGCCGATCGGACCAGTTGGAAAATTTTGATCAGGCGCCATAGAAGGCGCCTGACCAAAATCTCCCTTCAGCGCTGAATCGGCAGAAGGAGGTAGAAATCCTATTGTTTCTACCTCCTTACCTGCCGATTCAGCCCTGAATGGTGTGTGGTGGATCTGACGATGTTTTGTCGCACGAAACATCGTCAGATCGCCACGTGTATGGCCAGCTTAACACAAACATAGCCAAGGACTGTGGGAAAGGGAGGAGAAACAGCAGCAAGGCTATATGGGATATGTAGTTGCATGTTGTGAGGCACTGAAGTGGTATTAGAGCAGGAAAAAGGCTTATTTGTGCGATAGCTTTATTGTAACAAGAGATGGTTACAGTCTCATCGTGGACAAATAATATTACAAAGTTCTTATAAAACTAAGGCATGTACTAAAGGGGTTGGGTTATTGTAAGGTGACCAGATTTCTAGAATGAAATCCGGGGACAGGGGGCAGAAAGGTGGCGTGCCCACTTTGGAAGCCACACCTCCAATAAACCACACAGTGGCTATTCCATGTATAATACCCCCAGAACTCATAGCAGAATAAAATAGTAGCTATTTCATGTATAATGCCCCCCAGAACTCATAGCAGAATAAAACAGTGGCTATTTCATGTATAATGCCCCCCAGAACTCATAGCAGAATAAAATATTGTCTATTTCATGTATAATGCCCCCCAGAATTCATAGCAGAATAAAACAGTGGCAATTTAATTAAGTAAGTAAAGTATTATATTATACAAATAACTTTTCAAGAATAAAACGTGTACAGCAAAAGCAGCTGGAGGTATACAGTGAAATAACCCTGCCCAAACACTCAGACTCCCTTCCCTTAGTGCTCCCTGCTCTGTGCTGCTGTTGCTTTACTAATAAAAGATCATTAGGTGATAACAGCTCTGCACTACAGCCAGGCACTAATATTCTGTTTTTAACTTTCACGCCTTGAAGTTTGAAACTGAAGGAGTGAGCAGGAAGAGCTACCCATCACAATACTGTCAGGCTGAGAGGAATACCAGAGTTGTAGTACAGATCGCTGCACTTACCTAACAAGAAGCAGGAGAGAGTACCACATCACAGAGGGCAGGAGAGCAGTTTCAGGAAGAAGCCGTGCAGGCACAGTGAAGGATATCGGAGGGGGAAGGGGTGGGGCTGACAGCAGATCTCTAGTTCTTCCTCTGTGTCTTGCCATGCCAATGGTTGCTAGGGGGATGGTTTTCTGAGGCGGTGATTGGCTACATTTGGTTCACACTTGTAGCCAATGATAAAGCACATTACTTGACAGACATTTGCTTTGCTCAATGAGGTTTGTTTCCGGACTGGGTGCTGCCTGTCATTACACAGGGACTTCTAAACTTTATTTCAGCTACTGGGGATGGTCCACAGGGCAATTTTCAACAGGGCAGGAGGTCTTGAAACGGGGCCTGTCCCCATGGTACAGAGACAAATGGTAACCATAAGTTATTGGGATACTTTACAGATTAATCAAAGTAAGCTTCCCGTACAATCCACCGTGCACTTCTATGATTGTAAAACCTGTATGTTATTTTTATTAATAATAATCTATATTATAGATATGCTGCCTGTCCCAGTTTGTCTACAGCATTTTACAGCGGCCCTTCTGGCATTTACCAGATCCCACAGATTACCGGTTTGGGCCTGTCTCCAAAAGTATATGAGGAACCTTTTCTGTAGGGGAACCGTTTTGGTCATATTGTCACAAGAAATGGTTGTCAGAGACATGGAGGAAATAATTCCATTACCAGATTACTCATTAAACACTACCAGATACCATTTATATGGGTCCTCCACCAGAAAGGGGAACAAATATAATTCTAAGAAACTTTCCACTATACATTCAATAGAATGTTTCAATTGTTTTGAAAGGTATTTGTAAATAAAATTGCAGTCAAAAGCAGTGTTTTTTTTTCTGTTTTCTGGTTGGTTAGAGTTTTGCATGTAACAAGAGCCTGGTCTCTTCCAGTTCTTTTGATATGCTTTTATCTTCTGGCTTGCAATCTTGTTTCAAGAGTCAAAAAAATAAACAGACATGCTGCTTAAGGCTGATGGCAGACGTGGTGTAGGGCTGATATTTTCGGCAAGCGGAAAAACGCTTGGCGAAAATACAGCCCTACGCCTGCTACTTGTGCCTGCACCCGAATGAATGAGATACGCTCGGGTGCAGGCACATGTAGCCGATATACGCATGAAAAAGCGAGATAATGCAAAGTCTAGCATTTTCATGCGTATATCGGCTACATGTGCCTGCACCCGAGCGTATCTCATTCATTCGGGTGCAGGCACAAGTAGCAGGCGTAGGGCTGTATTTTCGCCAAGCGTTTTTCCGCTTGCCGAAAATATCAGCCCTACGCCACGTCTGCCATCAGCTTTAGGGCTCTGGCACACGGGGAGATTAGTCGCCCGCGACTAATCTCCCCAAAATGCCATCCCACCGGCGAAAATGTAAATCGCCGGTGGGATGGCATACGTGGTGGCGCGATTTCAGTGAAATCGCGGAAGTTTCCTCTCGAGGCATGGGGAGATAAGTATCCCCACGACAAATCTTCATTGCCGCAGGTGACTAATCACCCTGCAATGCCATCCCACTGGCAAGAATGTAAATCGCCGGCGGAATGGCATATGCATTGCTACGATTTCTAACCGATTAGATATGGGGATCTAATCTCCCGTGTGCCACTGCCCTTAGGGTGAAGACACACTGGGCTACTAGTAGCAGCTATTTTTTCAAGGCTACTAAACTCCAGAAAATAACCTGCCATAGACAATACTAAGAAATGCCTCTGCTAAAACACACATTGAGACAATTATCAGTAAATTGTCTATTTAACTAGCATTGTCTATTTAAGTAGCCACGACAAGTAGCTGCTACTAGTAGCTCTGTGTGTCACCCTTAATGACTTTTACAAATCTCTACTCTTTATGCAAAAAAAAAATTGCATGATGGATTTTGCCTAGTATTTTAATTAGGAAATATATTTCCTAAGTGGGTGACTGAATAGCATGTTTAGTCCTTGCAAGGTAGTTAAAGGACATGTAAACCCTACACACAAAAATGTAATCAGTGAACAGCCTCTTTGAAATCTTTCAATACCTGCCACTTTGGTTGTTCAGAGGTTAATAGTAAGGCTGCAGCATCCCCTTAATCACTTAGATTTCCTTCTGTAACCCACCCAGGCCCCCCTCGGGAATTTGATTTGATTTCTGGCTTGCCAGACATGCTCAGTTGTTCTCAGCTCAGATTACTAAACACGCACTTCAGTCTAGCAGCCAGTGAAGAGATGGCATTGCTGGTTCCCATAGAAACTCAGCTCTAGCTGTCTGCTTCAATTTTTTTCTCCTAACCTCCTCTCCTGAGCTCAGCTCAAACAAAGCAGAAATTTTATCAGAGACAGTTGTGCCTGTATGCTTGATAAAATGTATGCTGAATAAGGGTCTGTGTATGTGTATGCTGTTTGCGGATTTAAATGTATCTGATTATGTATCAGAGGAAAAATGGCCACTGGGTGAAAGCTGCTATTTGCTTTAGGAAAATGTGATGGTGCTGGCAAACGGAGGGGATATATGCAGTACAAATAATGCCATTTGGGTGGGGGAGACATTCCCAACTAATATACATTGTAGGCTTTACATGTCATTTAATAGATTAGGTTGGTAATATGGACGCCACAATGGTGGCGAGACTTCTAAAAATAGAGGTCTGTAGTAGTCACCTGGGCACAAAAAAAATAATGTCAGTAGGTTATAGTTTGCTGCTATTGTCAATGCAACAGCAGAAACATTGGGTAGGTGAGCTGAAAATATGGACACTCTTCAAGCCAATAGTTGCAGGTGAGACACAGTATAAAGACACTTTTCTCCAGACGCCAAGGTCCTGAAATAGGGCCTCACCCCTGAAAGGGGGACTAATGGGAACCCCATATTTCCTAAATATCAACACTGAAAATTCTTCTGAAGCTTCTACCTCAGCAGCAGCAGCAGACTTTATACACAGCTTTTCAATTGTAGACCTACCTTACAAATTTGAACAGAAACCTATCTACTCTAAGGGCGCCTTATACTCCCTCATGTTTAGGCATCGCAGACCCAGAGTTTATAGTTGAGGTAAGAGACCCTAACTAACTTGACTGATTTTTTGTTTTTTGTTGCACTGGGTCCCGTTTCTAGTATTACATTTGACATAGATTGTAAACAGGGCCACCATCAGAAATCACAGGGCCCCTCACAACAAAATTGTCTGGGCCCTCCCATGCCCTGCCCCCCAATGGCCCCTCCCATCAGTACACACAGGACAGGCATTGGTAGCCAGGGCCCCCATAAAACATTGGCAGCCAGCATCCCCCAGCTCCCCCCCTCCCCCAGCATCCTCCAACACCCCCCCAGCGTCCTTCTGGCTCCCCTGCGGCTTCCTTCAGCCCCCCACCAGCGACTTCATCTGGCTCCCCTGCGGCTTCCTCCAGCCCCCCCAGCGACTTCCTCTGGCTCCCCTGCGCCTTCCTCCAGCCCCTCCCCCAGCAACTTCCTCTGGCTCCCCTGTGGCTTCCTCCAGCCCCTCCCCCAGCGACTTCCTCTGGCTCCCCTGCGGCTTCCTCCAGCCCCCCCAGCGACTTCCTTTTGCTCCCCTGCACCTTCCTCCAGCCCCTCCCCCAGCGACTTCCTCTGGCTCCCCTGTGGCTTCCTCCAGCCCCCCCAGCGACTTCCTCTGGCTCCCCTGCGGCTGCCTCCAACACCCCAGCGACTTCCTTTGGCTCCCCTTCAGCTTTCTCCAGCCCCCCCCAGCGACTTGCTCTGGCTCCCCTGTAGCTTCCTTCAGCCCCCCCCCCCCAGCGAATTCCTCTGGCTCCCCTGTGGCTTCCTCCAGCCCCCCAGCAACTTCCTCCAGCCCCCCCCCCCCAGAGACTTCCTCTGGCTCCACTGCGGCTTCCTCCAACACCCCACCCCCAGTGACTTCCTCTGGTTCCCTGGGGCTTCCTCCAGCCCCACCCCCAGCGACTTCCTCTAGCTCCCCTGTGGCTTCCTCCAACACCCCAGCCCCCCCAGAGACTTCCTCTGGCTCCCCTGCGGCTTCCTCCAACACCCCAGCCCCCCCAGAGACTTCCTCTGGCTCCCCTGTGGCTTCCTCCAACACCCCAGCCCCCCCAGCGACTTCCTCTGGCTCCACTGCGGCTTCCTCCAACACCCCACCCCCAGTGACTTCCTCTGGTTCCCTGGGGCTTCCTCCAGCCCCACCCCCAGCGACTTCCTCTAGCTCCCCTGCGCTTTCCTCCAGCCCCTCCCCCAGCGACTTCCTCTGGCTCCCCTGTGGCTTCCTCCAGCCCCCCCAGCGACTTCCTCTGGCTCCCCTGCGGCTGCCTCCAACACCCCAGCGACTTCCTTTGGCTCCCCTTCAGCTTTCTCCAGCCCCCCCCCAGCAACTTGCTCTGGCTCCCCTGTAGCTTCCTTCAGCCCCCCCCCCCAGCGAATTCCTCTGGCTCCCCTGTGGCTTCCTCCAGCCCCCCCAGCAACTTCCTCCAGCCCCCCCCCCCAGAGACTTCCTCTGGCTCCACTGCGGCTTCCTCCAACACCCCACCCCCAGTGACTTCCTCTGGTTCCCTGGGGCTTCCTCCAGCCCCACCCCCAGCGACTTCCTCTAGCTCCCCTGTGGCTTCCTCCAACACCCCAGCCCCCCCAGAGACTTCCTCTGGCTCCCCTGCGGCTTCCTCCAACACCCCAGCCCCCCCAGAGACTTCCTCTGGCTCCCCTGCGGCTTCCTCCAACACCCCAGCCCCCCCAGCGACTTCCTCTGGCTCCACTTCGGCTTCCTCCAACACCCCACCCCCAGTGACTTCCTCTGGTTCCCTGGGGCTTCCTCCAGCCCCACCCCCAGCGACTTCCTCTAGCTCCCCTGTGGCTTCCTCCAACACCCCAGCCCCCCCAGAGACTTCCTCTGGCTCCCCTGCGGCTTCCTCCAACACCCCAGCCCCCCCAGAGACTTCCTCTGGCTCCCCTGCGGCTTCCTCCAACACCCCAGCCCCCTCAGAAACTTCCTCTGACTCCCCTGCGGCTTCCTCCAGCTACACCCACGTAACGGAGACATCATTACGTCTTCACGTTTTATGACGTCACTTGCGGCCGTTCGCAACTAGGAACTAGCAGCTACCCTCTTCCTGCATCGGCTTCGCTAAACGTTGTGGTGCGTCAGTCATAGTTTACCGTCGGAAACGTGGGTTAAGTTGGAGTGGTTCCGCATCAAGTAAAGTGATTTTATCGTGGTCAACGGTGTCATAGCTAAGGACAGTCGTCAACAATGAGCGTTCACGGAGGTAAAACAACCAACACCGGTAGGTAAGCCAAGCCCCAGACAGGAGAAGATACACTCCCTAAACGCGTTCATAAATTGTATTAGTTGGGTCACGGCAGAGGCCCAGAAGGAGTTCGCTTTATAGAATCGAAAGCGAAAGAAGTTGTCAGCCCGCGCTTTCAATCCATTTTAAATGCTTTTGTATGAAGCGATTATGAATGTATTATATCTGCTTTTTACGATCTGATCTTTCTAAGACTGTGTATATGAGAATTAGTAGATACCGAGGATCATATACACAGTCTTAATAATTTATTAATTCGCTATTTGTCCTATTTATCACTGTAGGGGGGGGGGGGCAGGTTCAGCTGTAAACGTTATAGTCTTTGCTGGGGCCCTGTCAAATCAATATTTATTTCTATATAGTTTGCTTTTATCTGGGGGTATGTCAGAGGTGGCTCCTGTTACACCTGCAAGTAGCCCCAGAAGCAAAAGTGAAATTCTGATGTTAGCCCTGAATCCTAGCACTTTTTGAAGGATTTCTATTTGACAGTATTTAGGACAAACCAATGCGGTTTTTACATTTTACTTAAATTTGTTTAAGCAAATTAGGGGTTGCATTCTCTTCTGCATACAGATTATTCTTTTGTGGAGGATTCAGTATTTAACCAACCCAAAAAATTGTGGATTTGGGGCAACAAGACGCACCAGCCTTTTTTAATGAATTCGTTTCATCACCAGAGTTGTGGGCTAATAAAAACAGAACCTATAGAGGAAGCAGGGGGCGCAGACTGCAGTGTCTGTTTCATCTATAGTTGTCAGAAATCCCCCAATCCCCAGCTGCTATCTTATCTACCCTGGGGAGCAAGGGTAGTGTGCTGAGCCCTTCCGAAGATTCTTTGCTGGGGGCCAAGCACAAATTTGTTACGCCACTGTCTCTTAATTTTAGATAAGATACAGAAATATATAAAACAGAAATGTTATTCTTCTATTACTGTTTATGTCTTTTCTCTAGATGCTTATGTCTCAAGAAATGATGAGGAAGAAGCACCTTTTTTAGGTAATGCAGATTTCAGGATCTAAATATGTCTGCCTCATCGCGGTGACGTGACACGAGAACGCAGCAAGGAGCGGGAGGACACAGTGGGGAGATGGGAGAGGGAGTGGGGGAGCCGGGAGAGGGAGAATGTTAGAGCAGGCCATAGTTTTAGGACGCAGATGGGAGCAGGCAGTGAGAGTGGGCCATAGTTTGAGGACTCAGCAGGGAGCTGGAGCAGGCTGTAGTTTGTGGGGTGGGTTATAGACTAGAGACTATATTCCAGCCCCCCAAAAGTCTGAGGGACCATGAACTGGCCCCTGTTTAAAAGTTTGAGGACCCCTGTTTTATAGCATTGAGAGTGCCATGTGTGTCTATTCCTGCCCTATGGTTAGATATCTTTAGGGATGTGTCATGCAGCATGACACCAGGTTCTTTTTGACTTAAAAGTGCATCACACTTCATCCCTACAATGATCACCACATTCTAAGTCCCTATATTGGGAACTGCCCCATATATTTTATTTTTTAGAATTCATGAATTCTGAGAAATGTTTTAGGAGAGTATTAGATAATTTTGGGTTAGATAAATCTCCCTGTAAGTGAAATGTTATAATTATGCTGGTTCTCCCTTTCTCTCCTATTTGCAGCAGACATGAAGTTGACAAGAAATTCAATCAGGTCTTCCAATCGAGGTAAAATATTTGGTCACAAAATTTTTTTTATTGCTTCTGGCTATACAAAATGAGGTAGAACTCTGCTTTTGATTTTATTTTTAAAGCTTATAGTAAGGTTCCTATCAATCCTTATATGAATCCCTAATGAACTGACTTTCAGAATGCTGGTCCCTGGTAAACTATGATATGGTAAACATTCCCCACCTGATGGCCTTAACCTTTAACATTCCCTGTTGGATTGGGTTTTCACTTGTCGACTTTGAGCAGCACAAATCTGATCTGCCTGCACTTAGCCACAGAATAATAGAAACTTTTTTGTAGCAGCTACTTTGGGCTGTGTTCTTTTTTACCTGCAGCGCTGAGCAATCTAATCTTCCTGCACTACTAATTGCTGTAGGCAGAGAAGCACAGATTGGTAGCTGCTGTGTCAAGCTTTTTATTACTTGCTAGATCAGGACAGGTAAATTGGATCAATCATTATAGTGTATTGTTGCTTAGCAAGGGTAAATGAAATGCAAGATGCGGGATGTGCTGGAGGAAATAAATGAGTAGACAGAGAAGAGAAAAAAAAAGTAGACAAGCATAACCTTGGATAATGAGGGGAAAAGAATTAGAAGTTAATAATGAGTAACAAGCTAAGGAAATCAAAATGGAGAAGTAATGGAAAGGAGAAAAGATAAACAGGTAGGAGAAATAATAAAAATATAGGAAAGCACAGCAGGAAAGGGGGAGGAAAGAAGAGAACAGATGCAGAGATAAAATATATGTAGAAGTAAAAAGAGTACAAAGAAAGGTAAAAGAATGGAAAAGTGGTTGCAAGCAGGGCTGGACCAGACAGGAGCCTCTCCTGCCTACCCCTAGTCCACTCGCCTTTGTCATTGGCCCCGCCGCTTGTCATTATGTGGTGGGAGAAGGGGGTTGCTCGGAAAGTGCAGGGTGAGGGGGTCGACTGGGTTGGCTAGGGAACCCGTTCGGCTTGGCCGGACCCTGGGTGCAAGTACTACTTGTTTTATTCAGTTCTATTATCTAGTCTTTAAATACTATCTAATACTATTGTTTTGCTATAAACATATTTATGTTGGTTTACTTAACAAATATAAGTGTTGTTTATATAATTGCATGAAAATTACGGGAAATGTTCTGTATTATTACTACAACATAAAGCATATTAGTCAAAAATGTGAAATTGTTGAAAATGGCTACAGATATTACTGTATTTCTGAGCTTTCTGGTGATAGGGTCTCTGGATTGTGACCTGTTAAAACCATTGATCTGCAACTATTAAAGGGGTTGTTCACCTTTATACAACATTCACATATCTAACAGGTCACATTAATACAGGGGGCTCAAACTCAATTTACCTGGGGGCCGCAGGAGGCAAAGTCAGGATGAGGCTGGGCCGCATAAGGGATTTCACAAAAAATTGGCTTTCAAGGGATAATGCAAGGCACGGCGGGCGGGAGCTGCTGATTGCGGAAATGACGTTATGCCATCATAACAGTTATTATGGGAAGATGTTCTGTGTGCACAATTAGCTCCTTAGCACAGGGGTGGGCAAACTTTTTGGCTCACGGGCCACATTTACTCACCCCCGGGCCGGACCGGGCCAGGGCGGGCAGGGCCAGGCCAGCATTACGCCCCCTTCGTCTCTTTAATTCCGGCCCGCCAATGACACTAAGTCTCGCGTGATGAGACTTGGCGTCGTCAGCGGGCCGGATTAAAAAGGCCAAGGGGCCGGATGTGGCCCGCGGGCCGTAGTTTGCCCACCCCTGCCTTAGCAGCTAATTGTGCACACAGAACGTCTTCCCATAATCAGCAGCTCCCGCCCGCTGTGCCTTGCATTATCCCTTGAATCGCAATAAAAATCGCGATCCATTCATTGCTTTTGAGAAGGCGTTGGTGCGGGCCACAAAATATTGTACCGAGGGCCGCGAGTTTGAGACCCCTGCATTAATAGAACAATCTTTGTCATTTACATAGTTAACAAAAAATGTGCAGTTGAATAGATATTCACCTCAGAATCATCCCCTTGCCGATCCTTCATTTTTGCACAGACCCTGGTGTTTATGCAACTGGTTAGAAAGCACAAGCAACCAATGAATTGGTCCAATAGGAAAAAAAAGTAAGGGCAAAGCCTGAATGTGATGATCAGTGTTGGACTGGCCCACCAGGACACCAGGAAAACTCCCAACGGGCCCTCCTGCTCCTAACCATTTGGCCTACTTCATGGTCTTTCCCTGAATGGTCATGATTATTTCTGAATGGGAACAAAGAGGAGAAATAGATGGAAGGATAGATTCTAGCATGTAAACAAAAGAGACTTAGGGGCACATTCATGAAAACGCGAGTTCAAATCCCGAATGGGATAAATTTGGATTGGATACGATAATTTCTGAATATACGAATATGCTTACGAAAAATCGTATTTGTCACGATAATATCGTATAGGCGATCCGAAATTCACAAAATTTTTGTACCAAACGATTGTAAACAGCGGGAAAACCTTTCTGATTTTTTCACGCAAGCATATGAAAAAGTCGCGTGGGTGTCGAAAAATTCGGCAAAAGTACGCTCGAAGCGTTTGTGTCTTAGTAAATCTGCCCCTTAGAGAAGAAAGTGGTTGAGTGATGAAAGGAGGAAAAATAGTTTGGAGAGTGGGTCTAGGGTCTAAGGCAGTGCTGTCCAACTTCTGCGGTGCTGAGGGCCGAAATTTCTCTGGCATATAGTGGAGGGCCGCTAATGGAAGCCAGTTTTGACCACTCCCCCTTTTTAAACTGCGCCCTCTTCAAACCGCACCCATTTTATCACAAGACCATGCCCACATTAATGGTGGTAGCGCAGCAAAAACCCAAATGGTTGGTGCTCACTGCGGGATATCAACCATCATTCATGTGATAATTATATTATGTCATATTAGGACACACCCTTACATTCATATGCCTCTTCCTCCCCTGTGGATAGCACAGCAACCCCCAGCACATAATTACACACCTTAGGGACCATTTAATGGCTCTTTCCAACTACTAACAAACTCCCAGAACAAACCTCTGCCAGGTTCACCTCCTACAGGCAGCATTGGGCAGACACAGGTTGGGCACACACAGGCAGCTAAGGGCAGGCAGAGTATGGCACACACAAGCAGGGTAGGGAGAGTATAGCACATACAGGCAGCATATGGCAGGTAGATTATGGCACACACACAGGCAGCATAGGGTAGGCAGAGTATGGCACACACATGCCATAATCTACCTGCCATATGCTGCCTGTATGTGCTATACTCTCCCTACCCTGCCTGTGTGTGCCATACACAGTACATACAGTGACACAATGCTGGCACTGTTCCTACAGTCTGAGGTGTGAAGAAGTGAACAAGGCTCCACCCTTTCACTACACAGATTAATTGAATGGTGTAATTGTTTACCTAATCAAATTTTTTTTCCTACTGCAGCATCAATAGATCAAAAAGCTCCAGACATAGCAGCTGATGAAAATAAAGGTCAGTATGAAAAAATATTTTAAAACTGTATATGAAAAATCCTTTCTGGCTGAGGTGTTGACAAGGAACTAAATAGCTGTGGCAAGGACTAGTATTTTATGTGTGTCTAAGAAGAGAAGATTTGATTTGAAATCAATCTGTTTACTTGCCACTGTGGATAAAAGGCTCTGCTTGCCACACATTTTAAATAATTTGCATCCCCCCCTGTAAAATTCCAGACTACCTTTTAAAGTCAACCCTGTGTTTCTGAGTGTTCCCCTGGCCATTATCAAGGAGCTAAAAAGCCAGTTGGATTTGCTGGTATGGGTGCGGGTCTCAGTATAAGCAAGTTTCACTATTAAACTGTTTCCTCACTACCACTCCTTGCGATTTCGCTTCCGGTTGCAGGAACAGCACTCCCACCTTAATCGTGGTCAGCAGGTACCGGTTCCAAGTAACAAATTTACATTGTTTGGTTAATGAGGTCCAACTAATTTAAACTTGTACCACAGGAACTAAATACAGGTATGGGATTTGTTATCAAGAAAGCTCTGAATTATGGGAAGGTCATCTACCATAGATATCATTTTAATAAAATATTTCACATTTTTAAAGATGATTACTCTTTTCTGTGTAATAATAAAACAGTTCATTGTACTTGATCCTAATTAAGATATAATAAATCCATATTAGAAGTACAGCAATCCAATTGTGATTAATGTTTAAATGATTTTAATAAGGTATTGATATCCTAGTTACGGAAAGACTCCTTATCCAGAAAATCCCAGGACCCAAGCATCCTGGATAACAGGTCCCATACCTATAGTGCAAATAATACAAAAGACCCCAAAACACAGTGTACTACAGATATTTGGATACAACATAAGTATTGTTTTAGAACTAAGAAATATATCATGCATATAAATGGTCTGTGGCAAAGTAAAAATACCTAAGTACAGGATCAAAGAAGACACACATCTAATGCCAAATAAGGGAGTATTCTATCCATAATTACCACAAGGTTGAGGGTACATAGAGCGTTGGTTCCACTGCTCTCAGCCTGCATTTTTTATTTTCAGGCTAAGAGAAACAAATCTGCTCTCTTCCTCAGCTCCGTTTCTCTGCAATTAAAAAAGAAGTAAACCTTTTTTTTCTGTCTTTAAAATTACCCTAAGCAACCCCAGCTCTCTTCCTCTACTTCCTGGTACAGTGTGAAGCCCCGCCCCTTCTCCCTCCTGATCTCTCCTTATCTCTTGGACTTGCACAGAAAAGCAGGAGCCTGTGTGCACCAGCAACTTTTTTTCTATGCTCATTCATGACTGCATGACTCGCTGAAAAAGTTAAATACTAGCACTGAGGGATATTCACTTCCAGAGACTCTTCCATCACTTAATGGAATTCACTTACATAGAAGGAGAGGAGAGGCACCAACAGTGACTGTGTCTGCACAGTATTTAACAGATTGTCATAGAGAGGGCTTTACCCACATTCAGTAATGCCTCTTCTAAGCCAGCCTCTCACATGCCTGCTTTGACAGTGCCAACTGTATTTGGTCCTGTCAATAAAGTTGATTTGAGAAATAAAAAGACTAGTATTGGCAGTGTAAAACTGCAAATATCTCCGAAATCACGAAAGAAAACCTTGTGACCTGTAAAAGTGCTTGAAAAAGTTCCCTGAGTAATTAATTTTTTGGTCTGGATCTCCTTTAACATTTAAAATGGAAATCAACTAGCTTATAAAGCAGAAAAAGTGTAAGAATAAAGAAAATAGAAACAGAAAAAATGCATTATTTGCAACATATTATTTGAAAAAAAGCTGAGGGACAAGTCATATTTAATGGGAGGGTGCCAGTCTCCCACTAATACCCTGTTTAGATTATTGTATGTCTCTGTCATAGTGAGTCTTGACTTATTTATGACTCCTAAAGAGGTGCATAGAAACTCTACCAGGGACCATAAACTTTTGTGTAGCTTAGCAATTGTTTTTACAACTTTATGCTATTATTTACTTATAATGTTTACATACATTCATTGCAGTTCGCAAAAAGACTGTGAAGACAAGAAACCAGATAAACCTAGATAATCTACCTTCTGATGGTATAGTATTGATCTATTCTTACATTTTTTTGGAAATGTTATTAGAGGATTTGTATTTTCATAGCATCTATTTTCACATAACGTAAACAGTGTGTGGATTAAAGGAGATGGAAAGTCATTTTGGCATTTTACTGCCAATAGATTAGCCACAAAAGTGGCACCTAGAACACTCAATTTATTCTGCAGAAGGCTTTATCATACCTGAGTAAAGAGCCCTAGAAGCTCCCTCACTTTGTTTAAGATAGCTGCCATTTTAGCTTGGTCTAGGAGACAAGAAATCCTGTGTTTCTTTTGATAGAGGACTTAGTGCAGCTTTTCTGTGAGTGCTTATGGCTGGCCGTATTTACATAGACCTTTCTGATAAAGCTTACTTTGTTTTTACCTTTCCTTCTCCTTTTAATAACTGCAATCTAGACCATACTAGTTACAATAATATAGAGATCTACTTTTCCCGTGTAGATATTACAGTGGTATTTTCATATTACAAGTTATTTATTACTGGTATATAAAGTCCCTGCTATTTTAGAAAATTTGATATCTAAAGTGTAAATATCATGTAGAAATATATGTTGATGTTTTATGCGATCTTCTCAGCCAAGAAAAGGTTAAGACCTCTTTATTGAGCAAAAAACATTGGGCCTCTGCATGCAGTGTTTTTTTATGTTACCACATTTTATTCATTTGGACACCTACGGGGTGATTTATAATGGTTGAGTTTGCTTTTTTAATTTAAATTCAAGTTTTTTTGCACTTAAAAAAACTCAAATTCGAGCTATGGTTCGAAAACGCAAATGTGTGGAATTTTTTAAGTGGAAACCGCCCCCCCCCCCCCCCAAATTGTAAAATTTGCTATCTAAAAGTTTGCGACTTTCTATAGAAGTCTATGGGAGTTGTCCTTGGCAAAGTCAAACCATATTGGTTTACGAGTTGTATTTGAGTTTATAATTTGCGTTTACGAGTTGTATTCAAGTTTTAAAATTGAATATTCTAGTTTTTTTATCACACGAGTTTAACACTATAATAAATAAGCAAACATGCGACATGTAAGTTTAATCGATTTAGAAAAACAAAATAGAATACACAAATTCGAAAACTGATAAATAACCCCCTTAGTCCAATAACACATTAATGCAGGAGATTGTCAACAACTTTTTTGTTCAAAACTCCTCATCTCCTAGACTACAGTCAGGCATAGCACAATATAACAGGTCATGCTTACTAAAGTAACCCCATGGTCACAAGCCCAAAGCTCTGTATTGTCTACTAATATTGTTTATATGGATTCATTGCAGAACGCAAAAAACCTGTGACAAGAAGCCAGACAACCCAAAAAGATTTATCTTCTGATGATGATGGTATGATGAATTGATTTGTTACAGTTTCTGTGCATTGCTAGTTTTTGTACTCTTAAGCTTAATTTATCCTTTTTTTCCTTTTTATACTTGTACAGACTGAAATATAAATGAGATGGGTAACCAGACAAACAAGACAAAAAAACAATTTTCTGATGTATAGTATTAATCTTTTACAGATCTGACATGTTTTATGTTGCTGCTGTAAGGGACATTGTAACTTCATAGTATCTCTTTTCACTCAATGTAGTTATTGAAGAGCACCAGCAAGTGGATAAATCCTCACAATTAATCTCGAAACTTAGTAGTTTATTATACCATTACTGGAACAGTAAAGATCTGGATAGATACTTCTATGGTAAAAGTCTAAAATACACAGTTGTTGGCACTAAACAAATATATTGGTGGTGTTGTGTTTACAGCATATTGTATAAAACTTTCTATGCTGCCCTACAGTAATTGGATGAGAAATTATAAAACCCATCTTGGCTGTTCTGTCTCTCCAGCACCAAACATAATCCAACAGGTAACTCATGCATACGAAATATCATCCCTGTAACTCTGTAGTGCAAAGGAAATAGAGCTGCACTAAACAGAATATGTAAAAAATAAATAAATAAAACAAGTAGAGGAAAACTTTATTAAAAAGAGCCACCTTAAATATAAGAGCCTGTAATGTAAATGAATGGAGTTTGCCATATAATTATGTTTGAAGGAAAGGCTAATAAAGAGTTAATCTCAAGCTGCAGGCATACCATCAGTTGTCTCAATAGTTCCCTTAAGTCTCCCCATATTTCACCTGTTCAGATGATCAGAAGCCAAACAGGAAGAAAAAATTCTTAAGCTGAAAGCTGCGTGTCTCTGGCAGAGGAAAACAGACCCAACTAATTTTTTGACAGAGGACTCCGTGCAGCAGTTCTATGAGGGCTTATGGCTTTATTTACATAGACCTTTCTGATAAAGCTTACTTAGTTTTTACCTTTCTTTCCACTTACAGAAAGTAATTTTTTTTTACTTAGATCATTACAAAGATGATGATGATAATGATGAAGAATCAAAGCAAAAACACCGGATTTCTCATTCCTCAAAAACATCAAGTACTGGTATGTCAACAACCTATGTCTGTCACATTGTTCTTAGTTGATGTCAGCTGAAGCCCCTCACATTAATTAGGATCTGGCTAAAACTGACATGGGTTGATTCATACAATAGCTTTAGGCTAATGCCAGACGAGAGGTAGGGCGGATATTTTCAGCAAGCGGCAAAGCTCTTGCTGAAAATTCTGCTCTACGTCTCCTACATGCACCTGAATGAATGAGATACGCTCTGGTGCACATGTAGCCGATATACGCATAAAAATGTGAGACGTTGCTTTTTTCTCGCGTTTTTATGCGTATTTCGGCTACATGTGCCTGCACCCGAGCGTATCTCATTCATTCGGGTGCAGGCACATGTAGGAGGCGTAGGGCGGAATTTTCAGCAAGCGTTTTGCCGCTTGCCGAAAATATCCGCCCTACGTCTCGTCTGGCATTAGCCTTAGAGTATGACTGTCCTTGTTGGGGTCTCACACGCAGTGTGCAGAAGTCAGAAATTACCATTTTTTAATAACTGTTAGAAATATGTTTGGCCAGCTGTACCTGAGCTGTTGAGCAGCTGCAATTTCTTGCTACAGCAATCTGTAGCCTCTCTGCCAAAATTACAAAATTTGCTTGTGCCATTTGATATCAGCATGCAGAAGTTTTAGCACTGTCTTCTTTTTTTTTTTTTTTTTACAAAGGTGATGATGATGATGATGAAGATGATGATGATAAATTAAAGCAAAGATATTTGATTTCTGGCTCCTCTAGAATTTTAAGAAGTGGTATGTCATCCACTTATGTCTTTTATATACTTCCTTATTGATGTTAGCTAAAATTTGCCATAGTTCACATTCCCTTCAAAGTAATTAGGACCTGACTGATGCTTGCACCACATTTTAGAAAAATCCACAAGCTTCAGAGTCAGGAATAATATGGACTGATAGAAATGTTGTGTTGCCAGCTGTACACAAGTTGTTTTGCAGGTATAATTTTAATACAGTGATCTGTACCCTTCCTACCAAAATCACAATTTGCTTGAAAAATCAGTTTGTATTATTCAAACAAGCACCTAGCCTACTGTGAATCACAGTAGGTTGTCATAAGCTGTTCGCTCCTTCTCATGCACAAATTTTCAGTGGCCAAATCTGAATATTTGATGACCTCAATAAACCTTTTAGTGTCTGCCCATGTTTTATCTGTTCAGGGTCGGGGTCATTTAATGGGGCTTGGTGAAAATGTTGGGGATGGAAAGTGATTTGGAGTAGGGTTATAAAATGAAGTGGAAGCGGATTCGTCACATTGGAATGGGAATTGGGTGTCCCAGGACGGATATGTATATGACAAGTAGTTGAACTGGATAGTGAAAACTAGGCTGTGTGGTTCAAAACCAGAGAGGTGGGGGGCTCTATAGCCTATATTTATCCCTGACTACAGACAGGAAGTGCTTTGCTAGCCCAAACATGTATGATCATATAGTGAGACAATAAATAGTTTTTCTCACTTTCAGTGGGGCACAGTGTGTAGTAGTACTCCTGGGTCTGCTTCCCCTGAGGCAAGGCTTTTAGTTCTTACTTTGCCTTATGGCAGAAACAACACTGAATTTAAGGATTTAGGTTTTTAAGGATGTACCAAATCCAACATTTTAGGATTCAGGTGAACAAAGATGTCTGAATCCTGAACTGAATCTGAACTATAATATACATATGAAAATGAGCAAAATAAAATAAATACAGCATATAAAAAAATTGTCACTATCATTTGTTAAGCAGTCATTTCCTATTAAGTGGTTGGGTTCAGTTTTGCCAAGCATTAGGAATTGGCCAAATGCTGCAAAAGTATGGAATTCAAATCTGAGATTTGGTGCATCCCTAGTTCTTGTATATGCACTTAGAAAATCTACTAGAGACCTGAAATAAGCAGCTTATTTAATTTTTTTTTGCATTTCAACTTGTGTACTTATATTTTATATTAATCTATTACAGACGTCAAAAAAGCTGGGATGGGAAACCAGACAAACAAAAAAAACCTATTTTCTGATGGTATAGTATTTGTCCATTACAGTTCTGCTGACATTTAATCTCGCTGTTATATACAGCTTTATACCTTAAAATCATCTATTTTCACCAAGTGGAGTTAATTAAACTGTTCTACTTACTTATAAGGTTGATGTCACATGGGACACAGGTGACAAAACATCTGAAAATAACTTTGAATTGAAATCAGTTCCAAACCTCTGCAGGTAAAACATGTAAATTGTGTTATTGGCAAAAATGCAGGAGAAGGCAATTTTGTGCAATTATGCAATTTAGATGGCGTAAAACATCCCATGTGCCATTACCCTAAAATGCACAGCACAGAGATCTATATTGTAATGTAGTTCCAATGTTTATATATCATATTCTTATTTATTAATACAACTACACAAACATTTAAACAGACTGTATTAGGCGATTGGTTACTTTAATATAAAACCTATATCCCTTGTTTTGGAACACGCATAGATTGTGTTGATTTAGGTTGTGTAAAGTCACCATTAGAATTGTTTTTGGATTCTAGGCTTCAGAATCAGTGTTAGCCTTAGGACTGTGGCTCATTTATCAACACTGGGCAAATTTGCCTGTGGGTAGTTACTCATAGCAACCATTCATTGACTGCATTTTTTTCAACCAGCTGCAGGCAGGTAGTGGTTGCCATGGGTTACTGTAATGTTCAATTCATTATTTAGTATATGGCACTTATGGGCTTGGAAATCACTGAACCCACCTTTTCTGTCTCTCCAGCACCAAGCATAATGCAACGGGTAACTTGTACATACTCTATGTACCCCTAAGTCACAGGCTCTGAGCTCTTCAGTAACACACAAATAGAGCTGACCAAAAATAAATATAAAAAGGGGGAAATTATGGAAGTTATGTTAAAAAAAAAAAAAAAATTTTTTTTTTCCCTCTTTTTAGATGATGATGACTTGATTGGAAAACGTAAGAACTCTCCCTCCTCAAAAACTTCAAACAGGGGTATGTCTTTAATATCCTGCTTCAGTGGTGTCAGCTGAAATTTTTCACAGATCACATGCACTTCCAATTGACTGATCTGGCTTAAACTGACAGAATTGTTTTTACTATAACTCATGGTTTTTAGATTGTTACTGTTGAAATCCTTTTTGGTCAGTAATTACCAATATTTCTGAAGCTATATAAATCTGAACATGGGCTGTTCTTTGTAACCCTCCCATCATAATTACAAATTGTTTATAAATGCTGGCATAGTCCTCTATGTAAACGTTTCTGATGTGTCTCATGCTTTTCCCCCTTGTAGTTCTTGGGAGTAAGATTAACTAAATAATGGCATCACTTCATACAAAATTTGTACTTTTTTTTGTCAAATTGTAGTGATGTAAAATGCTCATGTGGCCGAAGTAATTTTATACAAAGCTTGCTATTCATAAATATCTTCTCTAACCTAATCCTTTACTGGACTTTCTACATACAGCGGTAGTTAAATACACAGGTCACATGAAGTGGTTCTTAGATTAATCCAAAATCATAAGGGACATCTTATGAGTCCAAAGATTTTATTGGCCATTAGTAAGTTTAAAAGTTAGTCTTTGGTAAGTTTAAAAGTTAGTCTTGATAATTAATCAGATTACACAATGGTTTGTATGGCATAAGCCTTATTGAAAACAACACACCGGATGATAGTAAAGCTGGCCATACACCCACCATAATAATCATGTGAAACAAAGTTTTGTACAATTTTTGGACCGTTTGGGGCCCTGAATTATCGGCCTGACAATTTTTGTACCATGACAATCGGTCATTTAGTTGATCAAACAGGTTATGTCGGAAAATTATCATTTTTTTGATGACTGTATCCATTGGTGACCTACAATGTATTTCCGGGACATAACTTTGGCGTGATTGTTGTCTGGCAATTAATGGCCAAAGCATTGTCAGATTAGTTATTTTTAGGATTTTAATGCAACAATTTCTGTCTGGATGTTAGTTTTAGATCATTGCATTAAAATGTACAATCTGGACATGTATGGCTTAACAGTAAATTGCTAACCAACTCAAGGCCATTCAGGTGCTTTATATATTCTGTTAGTGTACACAGTTTATTAAAAAAATGAACACAAAGTAGCATATTTTACTATAAGTAATTCTAGAGCAACTGGACTTGTTGAGTAATCATTGAAGACTGAAGTTGAACTAAAGAAGCTGCTTGATGAGTAGTGAAATGTCTTCAATAATTACTCAACAAGTCCAGTTGCTTTATATTTACTAATACTAGATATACCATGACCTGGATGAATAAAAACCTTCATAGTCATAGCATATTTTAGCTGTTTTTTTAACATTTTGACTTGTGTACTTATTTTTCATATAAATTCATTGCAGACCACAAAAAAGCTGAGAAGAGAAACCAGACAGACAAAAAAGACCTGTCTTCTGACGGTATAGTATTTATCTGTTACGATCTTGACATATTATATGTTTCTGTTATGGCATCTATTTAAACACAGTGTTAATCATTGCACAGCATGAGGATAAGGATACATTTAAAAATTACTTATTTTCAAATAAGTAATTTTCCTATAATCATGTGGATTAATACCCACAATCTGTCCTAACCAAAAGGGAGAACATGTTTTTTACAAAAAGCATCAGTTAATTGCGGTCCTCCAGTAGAAACATGTACCGAAATCTGTTTTTCACACTTGTTTTAATATGAAATTTGACATGAGGCTAACCATTGTGTTAGTGCCCTCAGCCATCTGAGTTGTGCTCTAATAAACTTCAGTATCTCTTTACTGCTACATATTGCATGTTAAGGTGGCCATACATGGGCAGATTTCAGCTGCCAATATTGGTCCTTCAGACATTTGGCTGCTTATCTGCCTGTGTATCGGCACCTCTGATGGGCCTACCCGACCGATATCTGGTCTAAAATTGGCTAGATCTCAATCGGACAGGTTTGATTTTACCATTGGATCAGGGACTACATTGACTCGTTGATCTGGTCCGGCATTTTCATTTTATAAAAGGGCCTATTTCATTTTATAAAAGATGATTCACTCATCAAATGTGTGGCCACTTTAAGAGTGATATCGCCCCCCCATATCAAGAGAACAATGGGGAAGTAATAAGATAACAGTTCACTGACACCTCTGCTGAAGGAAGAACTGATAGCACATCCATGTTTCTTTGCTACTGTCACTGCTTTACTTTGGGCTAATAGCTCTGCTGGTAGAGAAGCTGACACATGGGGCAATGTGCAAAACTACCAATACTGCCCTTTCATTCACTTTAGTTTGATGGCACACTGGGAGAAAGTTGCCCACAGGAAATCTGCTCTACCCATCTCCCCATTATGCAGGGGGTTTATCAGTGCACTGGTAGATTTAATTATGTACCTCACAAGAACCAAACATGAAGTTTTAGTTTTCCTGTTTGACCTGTTTAGCTCAAGAAATAAAAAATACCATACATTTTTTATGATTAATATAATAAGCAAAATTTTTTGCACAAACCTTATTTATTGCACTCATGTAGAACAAAGGGGTTTACTGTCTCTTTTAAACCCCCTTCTGCCTCCAGACCCAGAAGTGCTGCAGAATGTAGAATCTACAGTTGGTATCACTTTAGTACTTAGTACATAGTCTACAGTCTGTGACTGTTAAACAGATGTGTATGAAAGTTATAAAACACAGCAACATAAAACACAGCTATAGTTTCTCTCTAATGATACCTAATATTGTTATTGCAAATAACTTATATATTTGTATTTTTCTTTTGCAGACACGTCATGGTTTTCCAGCGTAATTAAAAACATTTTCCTTATTGTCACACTGGCAGTTGCTGTATTTTTGGCTGCCCAGTATAGCCAGTATGGCGCTTCCAGGAGTAGGAATAATAGTAATGTCCTACAACAGTTCCAGAATCACTTTAATGCACTGAAGTCATCTTATGCTAGTCAGTCTGAAGATCTATGGAAAAGAAGTAGGCGTTCTTTAGAGCTACACCTTAATAAGTCCGAGGCCAACACACAGCCTGCCATCATTTTGCTGACTGCAGCCCGTGATGGAAAGAATATACTTCAGTGCTTAAGCAACCAACTGGCAAGGGTGTATTCGGCCTCTCGTAACAACAGCTATATGGTTATTTCAGGTGCAAACAAAACTTTCCATAACAGTGAGAGTGCTAAACTGGCAATAGATAATATTTTAACTGCTGGCTTCCAAGATACATCTTCAGCAGCAGTTCTGCACCAGATTGAATCATTGCACCCTGGTGCACTTCTCATTCTGTACAAATATTGTGACCATGAGAATGCTGCCTTCAAAAATGTGGCACTAGTATTGACTGTGCTTCTCGAAGATTCAGAACTGGAACCACAACTGTCTCTTACGGAAATTGAGGAAAAAGTCAGAGATTTTATAAATGAGAAGATGGTTTCTTCAAAGAACGCAGAATCACACAGTGAGATGGATGTTGACAAACTAAGTGGCGTGTGGAGTCGAATCTCTCACACAGTGCTCCCTGTTTACCCAGAGGATAACTTTGCAGACTGTGGGGGAACAGAGCAGGGGTTATGAAAGAATAAGTCTATGTTTTACTGGACTATATGTGCTTCTATTATTTATCTTTGCCTGTAAATTTTGTAACTGCTAATTTACATCCTTCATTCCGTCTTTCAGATTATTTGAAGGTTTAGGCCATGGGCACACAGAACGTTTCCTCCACTTCTCTCAGGCAGTGGGAGCTCCCTCATGCAGTACCATTTATCTCCACTGAAAAGTACAGCTTCTGAATGCATGCAGTACACAGAGCAGAAGACGGCTCAAAAATGCCTGCTTTCGCTCTGTGTAGCTGCTCTGAGGAGAAAGCTGTCCTGTCAGTGCAGCTACACAGAGCTGCATAAGGAAGCAGATCCGCTTCTCTCAGCCTGCAGGAAAAACCCAGTCTGACAGAAGTGGAGGAAACACTGTGTGTACCTGGGGCCTAAGGCTGTACATAGGCATTCATAAATGTAAGCCAAACATCAGCCGACAAAATCTTGCACATTAAAACAAGTGCTTGCAGGCAGTATCCATATGCATCATTATGATCATTATGGTTTTCAGTGATTTGGTGACACGTTTCCTGTATGCCATAGCCCTAAGTGGCAGAAAACAAGGTTGTAGTGATATTTTTTTATTCCTAAAATAAAGACACAATTTTTCTTCCCCATTTGTTATTTTTTGCTTACTAGACATTAAAGCATTTTGTTTAAATTAGCACAATTTGAAAGTTAGGATAAGCGAAACCAATAGTAAGCGAAACCTTATCACGTAGTTTAAAACCAATGACTGGACTAAACAAATGCTTGGTTTGTGAAATGCATTATTGTTTATTGCCTATAAGACCTAAGCCATACTTACTTAGGAAGTATTACTGGAAAATTGTTAGTGGCCAGCATTGATTAAAGTTGAGAGGCAATCTGTCCTTTTCTACAGTTTTTTCATATTATATTTTACAAAAACCTTGGATGTTATTTTTAGTGACCTGATTGCTTTTCTCTAAAGGAGAACTGTACTTTTTGGTTAATAGCACATGCAATGGATTGTGGCACAAAAGTGCATAGTTTAGTATTTTCACACCAAAATGTATTCCATGTGTATGCTGACAGCCTGATCCCGTTCATGCACACACATTCAGGGAGAGGAAGACAACAGATAGGCTTTTCCGACCGCACTACATCTGGACATTAGTTTTTCCCTTTTTTCTTAGATAAGGGACTTGAACATAAAAAGTAACACAGTTTCTTATGTATATATCAGGGGGCATAGATCTCTGTGCAATAACTTTTTTTTTTATAGTGCAGAGCTGGTGTAAAGTACAGAAAATATGGTACGCCCCCCCTCCCCCCTTTTTTTTCTTTTGCATTATGCCCCCTGCCTGCATTTGATGACCATAGTTTAGTTATGCATCTCATTTGTTTTGAAGCATTAAGATATACAGCCTGTGGTGAAAAGTCTGAAGGGGGAAAATTGCCCTCTGTTAAAAGAAACTTTAGAAGTAGCAGAAGAAAAAGCAGCGTTTTTGCAACTGCATTAATGTTAATATGAATAAATAAATGGCAAATCCTTTGCTCTAATTAGGACTCCACAAAAGATGTGTCAAGTTCCTGAAAGAATCCCAATTTGCATATTTAAAGTTAAAAAAATTTTCAATCAGTCATGAAAAAAAAAAAGTTGATTTTAGTTGTCTGGGGTTTGAATTTGTTTGGATAAACACTTACAAATTAACTGAATCCAAATCCTGCAGAAAACGTTAGGATTCAACCAAATCCCAAACCCATTTGTGGATCTTTTTGTTTCCCCATATATAATAAAAGGCACAACGTTTTCCCAGGAGCAGTAACCAGGGGTGCTTCTGCCATGAGTTGAGAAAATCACCTCAGGCAGCAGGGCCTGGAAAGTTACCAGGGGCAGCACTTCTTCGCTATTGTGCTCTCTGTACTAGCGATGCAACCCCCCCTCGACATAAAATAGGCTAAGTGAGGGGGAAGGATCAACTTGGCCACCTCATGTGGCTAGGACTCCAGTAGTAGCGATGACATTAACCCATAGCAACCAATAAGATGTTTGCTTTTAAATAAGTGACCAGTACATTCTTCCTTCTGATTGGTTGCTATGGGTTACTGCTCCTGGGCAAACTTAGTGCATTTTAGAATATAACCCATTTATTTTTTATGAACTTTTCTGTTTGTGCAAGGAGATGGTTAGTTAAAAATAAGTACTTAATGCATTTTTGCACAATTATGTGTGCTTACAACATTTTGTTGTCAGTCAGCAGTCTGTAAAGAGCTGTAAATTACTGCTTCTGCTTTGTATGCAGTTTTTGTTGCTTGTATTTAAATCCATCTGGATTCACATCTGGCTATTGCAGATTTTCATTGCATTTATTTTTTTATTATTTGCCATCCTATTCTTTTTCCAACCTCTAAATGAAAATGACTAGTGCCTGATTTCTAGACTGAGCACTATAAAACAAAACAACATCAACAAAAATGGGAAAAGTTATGACAATGAATATTGTATTAAAATGTATGATAATATGAGCTTACATTCCAAAAGTAAATTTTATGGTTTAAGTTTATGTAATATTTATGTATTGAATCCCCTGGGATGCCTGTTGAGGATGCTTTTATGACACTGGTTGTATAAAATACAAAATTAAGAATCAGAGCAGCTTTTTCTTGAAATAAATCTCTTTTGAATAATGTTTTGATATTTCTTTGCCACAATAGTTCTTTCTCTGTGTTTTCACAATAAGTGGACGTTCTCCTCTTTGCTAAATCATGACTTTTATATGTAATTCATATTTTGTTTTTTTTAAACAGACACTTGCCAGTTATATGTCATAAACTCTCTGATATGCTTTTTGAGACAACTGCATACTGCTCAATTAATAACAGAAGCTGCACACATAATGCACATGAGGGCAGAGGCAAATAGTGGGTCTCTGCCTTGCTAAATTCGTTAACAAGTGCATCTCTGAACTATAATACCTTGCAAATGTGCTCTATTAAAGCCCAACATGTAGCAAGTACCAGTGCTGAGCAAGGTTTGATAGAATGTGGAGTAACATTGAGCCATCTTACAGCAGAAGATTTTTAATCTGTTTAGAAAGGTCCTGGCCTGGGGAGATATTGTATACATATATCAGTCCTTTGAGTATCTGCACTCGAATGCAAAAAAATATAGTAAACCGGCACACCTAATTAAAAAAATGCAACTTTTAATTTCAACACATTATGCAAGAGCCAATGTTTCGGTCCTCATTAGGACTTTTTTCTCGAGAAAGGTCCACAGTTGTCCAAAATACTTACAGTGGAGGAAATAATTATTTGACCCCTCACTGATTTTGTAAGTTTGTCCAATGACAAAGAAATGAAAAGTCTCAGAACAGTATCATTTCAATGGTAGGTTTATTTTAACAGTGGCAGATAGCACATCAAAAGGAAAATCGAAAAAATAACTTTAAATAAAAGATAGCAACTGATTTGCATTTCATTGAGTGAAATAAGTTTTTGAACCCCTACCAACCATTAAGAGTTCTGGCTCCCACAGAGTGGTTAGACACTTCTACTCAATTAGTCAACCTCATTAAGGACACCTGTCTTAACTAGTCACCTGTATAAAAGACACCTGTCCACAGAATCAATCAATCAAGCAGACTCCAAACTCTCCAACATGGGAAAGACCAAAGAGCTGTCCAAGGATGTCAGAGACAAAATTGTAGACCTGCACAAGGCTGGAATGGGCTACAAAACCATTAGCAAGAAGCTGGGAGAGAAGGTGACAACTGTTGGTGCGATTGTTCGAAAATGGAAGGAGCACAAAATGACCATCAATCGACCTCGCTCTGGGGCTCCACGCAAGATCTCACCTCGTGGGGTGTCAATGATTCTGAGAAAGGTGAAAAAGCATCCTAGAACTACACGGGAGGAGTTAGTTAATGACCTCAAATTAGCAGGGACCACAGTCACCAAGAAAACCATTGGAAACACATTACACCGCAATGGATTAAAATCCTGCAGGGCTCGTAAGGTCCCCCTGCTCAAGAAGGCACATGTGCAGGCCCGTCTGAAGTTTGCCAATGAACACCTGAATGATTCTGTGAGTGACTGGGAGAAGGTGCTGTGGTCTGATGAGACCAAAATAGAGCTCTTTGGCATTAACTCAACTCGCTGTGTTTGGAGGAAGAAAAATGCTGCCTATGACCCCCAAAACACCGTCCCCACCGTCAAGCATGGGGGTGGAAACATTTTGCTTTGGGGGTGTTTTTCTGCTAAGGGCACAGGACAACTTATTCGCATTAACGGGAAAATGGACGGAGCCATGTATCGTGAAATCCTGAACGACAACCTCCTTCCCTCTGCCAGGAAACTGAAAATGGGTCGTGGATGGGTGTTCCAGCACGACAATGACCCAAAACATACAGCAAAGGCAACAAAGGAGTGGCTCAAGAAGAAGCACATTAAGGTCATGGAGTGGCCTAGTCAGTCTCCGGACCTTAATCCAATAGAAAACCTATGGAGGGAGCTCAAGCTCAGAGTTGCACAGAGACAGCCTCGAAACCTTAGGGATTTAGAGATGATCTGCAAAGAGGAGTGGACCAACATTCCTCCTAAAATGTGCGCAAACTTGGTCATCAATTACAAGAAACGTTTGACCTCTGTGCTTGCAAACAAGGGTTTTTCCACTAAGTATTAAAGGAACAGTAACACCAAAAAATGAAAGTGTTTTAAAGTAATTAAAATGTAATGTACAATTGCCCTGTGCTGGTAAAACTGGTAAGTTTGCAACAGAAACGCTAATATAGTTTATATAAATGAGCTGCTGTGTCAACACGGGGGCAGCCATTGAAGTTGGGAAAAAGGAGAAAAGGCACAGGCACATAGCGGATAACAGATAAGCTTTGTAGAATATAATGGGGTTTTATCTGTTATCTGCTAAGCAACCTGTGCCTTTTCTCCTGTAAATGGCTGCCCCCATGGCTACACAGAAGCTTTATTATATAAACTATAGTAGTCTTTCTAAGGAAAACACACCAGTTGTACCAGTACAGGGCAGCATTACATTATATAGTAATGACTTTTATACACTTTCATTTTTTGGTGTTACTGTCCCTTTAAGTCTTTTTTTGTTAGAGGGTTCAAAAACTTATTTCACTCAATGAAATGCAAATCAGTTGCTATCTTTTATTTAAAGTTATTTTTTCGATTTTCCTTTTGATGTGCTATCTGCCACTGTTAAAATAAACCTACCATTGAAATGATACTGTTCTGAGACTTTTCATTTCTTTGTCATTGGACAAACTTACAAAATCAGTGAGGGGTCAAATAATTATTTCCTCCACTGTATACCTTTTAGAGTGAAGACAGACTTAAAAACCTAGTCGTGGCGACTAATCACCACTGCTAAAGTAGCTGCTTGTACCCACATGGGTACCTTCACATACAACATCATGCATGTTTTGGGAATGGAGGTAGCAATTAGTAGCCACGACTAATCACTACTAACAGCAGGACAAACTATTTGTTTGGTACACCGGATACCTGCAGAATCCTGTTATCTCCAGCCTTGTCAGTATTATCAAGTACAAATAAATTGGGACCATTACTTGCGCTTCTAGCGAGTTATCCAGAACCTACAGCATCCAGTATCTGCCACTTAACCCTTTCAGTGCATTCAGACCTTGCACTTTATTGTAAATGCTAGGTGAATGTTCACATTTTGCTCTTTCACTTTACTAGGAATTTTGGTGGGTTTTGTGGAGATTCCTGAATTGCAGAGGTTGAAAACCCCAAGCAGTACAATTTTTAAAAAACTACAGCAGAAATATGCATACTTTTACATGGCTAAAAATCTTCTAAGATTAAGATGAATTCAGAAAACTATACATCTTTTTAAAGATACATTTTCTGTTAAATTCAGAACAAGGAAATATGTATTCCAACTCCAAACTTTAGAGCTTTACTAAAGTAGACAGGCCTTGACTGGCAATCATTAGATTCTGGCACATGGCAGTGAGGCTGCTGTAAGATGCTATAGACCAGTGATACCCAACCAGTGGCTCGAGGGCAACGATGTTGCTCACCAACCCCTTGGATGTTGCTTTCAGTGCCCCCAAACCAGGTAGTTATTTTTAAATTTCTAACTTGGTGGCAAGTTTTGGTTGAATAAAAACAAGATTTACTACCAAATAAAGCCTCCTGTAAGCTGATAGTGTGCATAGAGGCTGCCTAATAGCCAATCTTAGCCCTTATTTGGCTCCTCCATGAACTGTTATGATGCTTGTGTTGCTCTCCAAGTCTTTTTACATTTGACTGTGGCTCAGGGGCAAGAAAGGTTGGGGGACCCTTGCTATAGACAGTCTCTATTGATGTGGGTAGGGGTGTTGTTTGTGCCTCTTTGTATTTGGAATCCCAGGGATTATTGAACTAGAAGTACAGTGCCAGCTGGTGCTGGGATAACAGAATCTGTTGGTGGTGTCTCATATGAGGGAGTGCGTACTTCTCGCTTCATACTGCCTTTAGGGTCCTAAAGGTTCGGGGTATGGTAATTATGTCCCCCGGTAATCTATCGTTCTTTTCCTGGCATGCAGAAGAATTGGTGCAGTGAGAAGGGGGACAAATTAAAGTTTTCAAATTACAGGCAAGACATGATCAGGATAGATGCCATCTGAGCCAGTGTTTGTTTCATATACAGAATATGTTTTAGTGATAGGCACCCAAGATATTTAATCGCCATATTTTAAACAGAAAATCAAAATTATTTATTTTATTATATCTCATGGACACGTCTTAAATGAACAGCATAATCAAAAAACATGAAGTGTTCTTTGCTTACATGCGCCTGTGGCAGTACAGCCCCATAAGAAAGAATGGATTGTGTTTCGTCTTTTGCTTCCTTGTGGTAGAACACTGTGTATATGAGTCCTTAAAGTAATTAAAATGTAATGTACTGTTATCCTGCTCTGGTAAAACCAGTGTACTTGCTGCATAAACATTAAAATAGTTTATATAAATAAGCTGCTGTGTAGCTATCGGGACGGCGATTTAAGCTGGAAAAAAAGGAAAAAGCACAAGTTTATATAGCAGACAACAGATAAAGTCTATCATATACAAAAGGAGTAATTTATTATTCCAAGGAATGCAGGTTTACCCCCCTTAGCACTCACTTAGCAAACATTTGGTTGCCACCTACCGCTTTTGTGCCTACAATATAAACAGCCAATGTTACTCTATAATAAGCAGTTCATATAAAGATTTCCATTGATTAATGTGCTTATAAGTCATTCTGTTTATAGGGGATCTGTGGAGTTTGCCCTAAGTTTAACCTGTTCCCTCATAACTGCCCCTGCTCTGTGCAGTCATTGCTTGGTATCAGGGGCGGGCCAAGCCGACCGGGCGCCCTTGGCAACCCGGTCGACCAACTCCGCCCACCTCCCCGCCCCCCCGAACGGCGCATGTGCGCCAATGCACAGGAGGAGGTGCAGGGGGGCGGGGCGGTTAGCCGATCATTGCCTCCGCCGCTAATGACAAGTGGCGGAGGCAATGACAAATTAGCACTAGGGGTAGGCAAGAGAGGCTGCCTGGCGCCCCTAAATCGTTGTGCCCTAGGCAGCTGCCTCTTCTGCCTACCCCTAGTTCCGGCCCTGCTTGGTATTAAAGTTCCATAAGTTTTTGCATAAGTTATGTAAACTAAATAAGTTTAGGGGCCCAATGATATTGTTGTGGGGCCCAATAATTAGTCAGTAGTAGTTCATAAAAATGGTAAGTAATATGCATATATGTCAGTAGTTTACTTTGATCAAATTAATAAATGTCACTTTATTTAAACCTGGGATCTAAGCGACCAGTCCGCAATTTTATCCAGTAGTCCCTACTGCCATGTTGCCTATCCCGCCCTGTGACAATTTTTTAGGCATTTGTTTTATTCAGCTGCCACATTCCGCAGATTCGTGTGTCATTACAACAGCCACCAAAGTTGGCGCCTACAGAGCGCTTCTCCCCAGCTTAGTAACAGCGCTGCGCTGACAGAGCTGATCTCGCGAGATTTCATTCAGTTCCAGCCTCCCGCCTGCTCTGGCGCTGCTGCACTGTCTGTTTTTTAGTTTTTGTTTAGAAAAAAAAATTCCCTCGGCAACCAATTAGCAACAGCAACAACACACCGGAAGCGGAAGAAGTCGAATGCCATTATCACAGAAGGGTTGCAGGAAGGATCGAACCACTGGTGAATGATGTTTTGCGGTAAGAGAAATATCGCCGCTCTTGAGTCCGGTTGTGGTCTGATACTCACCCACTCTTTATCTACTTCTTGATCGCTACGTTTTGTCTGCTCGACATCTGTGAGTGTGACCTCCAGTAGAAGTGTCAGACATTTCCAGCAGGCTTTTTAGAATGGAATCACAGGAAGTTAAACAATCACTGGTTAAGCTCACTGGAAGCAGCATTCATTAAACCTTTTCACTTTCCTCAGGTTTTTACTTCTTAAATTCGTAGATTTGGGGACTGCTTATGTCATTCATATTGGTGCAATGCATTGTGCTCATAGTAGCAGTACTGCTTACAACTGAAAATAATCTATAATCTATAATAATCTAAAATCTCACTATTTAAGTTATGCAGAACAACATGTTGTGGGAAATATGTAACTGGAAGGCTAAAGGCTACAAAATAGGAACTGAGAGATACCTAATTGTAATGAGTTATTAGGCCAATGGTATTCTGAGCCATAGCAGGTAGCTACAACCTCTTCTACTGCTTGTAAATGATTTGACTGTTTAATCATATTCATTGCAGGTTTCTATTATATTTAGTGTATAATTTACCACTGTTGTAAAAATTGAAAAAAATGTAAAAAAATACAAAGTCACCAACGAGTTTTCAAGGGGGCGGGGCAGGTGAGGTAGAAACCTTAAAGGACACGTAAAGCCTACATTTGCCTACAATGTATATCAGTTGGGCACGTCTCCCCCCACCCAAATGGCATTATTTGTACTGCATATATCCCCTCCGCTTGCCAGCACCATCACCTTTTCCTAAAGCAAATAGCAGCTTTCACCTGGTGGCCATTTTTCCTCTGATAAATAATTGGATACATTTAAATCTGCAAACAGCATACACACACACAGACCCTTATTCAGCATACATTTCATCAGGAATACAGGCTCACACAGGCACAACTGTCTCTGATATATGTTCTGCTTTGTTTAAGCTGAGCTCAGGGGAGTTGGTGGGGAGAAAAAAATTGAAGCAGACCGCTAGAGCTGAGTTTCTATGGGAACAAGCAGTGCCATCTCTTCACTGGCTGCTAGACTGGGGGCGTGTTTAGTAATCTGAGCTTAGAACATGAGCATGCCCACAAGCCAACAGCCAAAGCAAATTCCCAAGGGGTGGGTGGCAAGTGGGTTACAGGAGGAGAAGGAAATCTAAGTGATTAAGGCGACACTGCAGCCTTACTATTAACCTACATTAACCAACATTTTTGTGTGTGGGGTTTACATGTCCTTTAAAATCCATGAGAGAAAGATGCCCTTTGTATTAGAAGGCCAAGAAAATGGTGGCAATTTCAGAAAAATGTAAAATCTGGGTAAATAAAATTGGGGTTGTACTGTATTTATTACAATACACAAGTTCGAGTGTGCAGGGCCGGAACTAGGGGTAGGCAGAAGAGCCACCTGCCTAGGGTGGTGGTGGGGGGGGGGGACAGGTCTGCCTACCCCTAGTCCATGCTCTTTTTTTTTTTTTTTCCCCTGCTGCTTGTTATTGCACGGCTCCCCCCCCTTGATAAAGTGTATAATTTTTACCCTGTTTGTAGGAGAATAGTATGTTTGTGATACCACAGTGGCTAGACCAATCATGGAGTAGCTTTATTTTCTATGTTTGCCCTCTCTTTGCCCATTGTTTTAATCTCCGGTATTGTTTACAAGGATACTCCAAACATAGTTATGTAGTGGCAAAATCATGATACATAGTACAATGTAGTATCAATTTTTAGAACAATTATAAGCAACACTGTCTAAAGTCGAGTGGGCGTAAATCTAGCGATTTCTTCACATTTTATGAATTTTCCCAGACTTCCTTTTTTACGTTATACCATTTGCTCTAGTTTACAAATTTCAATCATTAGTATTTTCCAGGCTTGACCCACTGGGGGGGTTGATACTTTTCCATTTTGTGTATTATGTTATTTTTTTTTGCAAGGAATTGCACTTCCTTAACAAAGGAATTAGTATTAGTCAAGTGCAATGTTAAAGGTATACTGTCATGAGAAAACGTGTTTTTTTCCAAAACACATCAGTTAATAGAGCTTCTCCAGCAGAACTGAATTCCTTTTTTAAAAAACGCAAACACATTTATTTATATTTAAATTTAAAATTTCTCATGGGGCTAGCCATATTCTTCATTTCTCAGGGTGCCACAACCATGTGACCTGTGCTCTCATAAACTTCAGTCACACTTTACTGCTGAGCTGTAAGTTGGAGTGATATCACCCCCCCCATCCCCCCAGCAGCCGATCAGGGGAACAATGGGAAGGCAGCAAGATAGCAGCTCCCAGTAGATTTCAGAATAGGACTCAATAGTAAGAAATCCAAGTCTGGCTTGGGACTCCTCCAGTTATATGGGAGTAGGAGAAACAATAGGTCTGAAAGCAGTTCTAATTTGTAGTGCTGGCTCTATCTGTGAGCTCAGACTCGGGCACAATGCACTGACATGGCTGCCTACATACCAATATTATAACAAAACCAAACAAAAATACATTTGTTGGTTCAAGAATAAAATTTTAAATGGTAGAGTGAAATATTTGCTATGCATACAGTGTAATTTAGAAATAAAAAATACACCATAAAAATCATGACAGTATTTGTTTAAGTAGACGTATTTTGGGGATTTTATTACATTTCAATTTTATCACATTATCTATTTTGTCCAGAATTGTTTACCGTTATGATTTAAGCTGTGGACATTCCCAGTGCTCATAATAAAGAAGCTTTTGTCTAATCTGATATGGATGGGTTCATTAGATGGAGTCATACTAGTGTATACTATGCTTTATTAAGGATATACGGTTGTATCATATAGCAAGAGACAATTGTAGGTGAGTCAAGTTTTTGTTGCCATTCCTCATCTAGTATCTGTGGCGTATGTACAGAGGAAGCATGTGCTGTGGCCTCGGGGTCCTGAGTCTGCTTCCTCTGTAGGGGGGGCCTGCTGGTGATCTTCAATTTCTGCTGGAGGCCTGGAAACTTTATTGGTGGGGGACTCAGGTCCCCAAAATGACATCGCTGTCAAGTATTTTATCTATTGCTGATTACTTTTCTAGTAAATTTGAGTATAATACTGAAATAAATTCCTTGGTGGATGATATGTTAAGGAGAGTAAGCAACCTGTCTTCAGAAACAATTATTCTCCTTATACAAGGGCTGAACCACCCAAACCACACCAGCTCACTACCCCAATAATGCTAATTCACCATACATGTTGACAAGCAGTTCATAGGTGCCATCTTGTGCAACTAAAGCTTCTTTACCCAGTGATTTCAGGAATTGATAATGCTCAGTTGAAGCCAGGTCTGGATCAGCTTCAATTGCACGTGCTCCGTGTCAGCAGTCACTTACAGCAGAAGATTTAACTGCATGAGATGGTGCTTGTGCACTTTGATGTACTGCTTTGCCTCTTGTCAAAGTCTATGGGGAACAGTGTATTATTGGGTGGGCCAAGTTAGTGCAGTTTAGGAAGGGGGAGAAGGAAGCTCTCCAGAAACATGTGGAGGGTTAGGGTTCTTTGCAGTACTTTTGGTCATAGGTTACTTTGATTATTATTACTTCACTGCAATGTTGCAAGCAGTTTTCTTGTGTAAGAGTTTCCATTTCTATTCATATTTCTTAGAAAATTTAGTTGCTTATAATGGCTGATTCACAGGTTATATTTTTGTAACCCAGAAAAGATAAATCTCCCTGAACACTTCAGGGGCAGCACTGTAAATTGTTGGCTGCCACTTCATTAACCATCCACCTTTCATTTGATACTTCTACCCAGCAGCTGTTGCTGAGTCTCTCGAGCCGTCTATGACAGTTGTGCTTAAGCCGACACACAAGAGAAGTGTGGCTGACACTACATTTTCTGCTTGGTCCTCGGTTCTCTGTTACTGCTCTAGCCTGCAACACAGTAACTGTTCTTTCTGCCACTTTTAGATAAAAGACTGAAAAGAATTCATGGAGGTTACTAGATTCCCTAGAGGCCCCAGCACTCTCTTTCAGAGTCAGGATATTATTCCAGGTAAGCAGCAACTGCAAACATTTGCCTAAACTGATACTAAAATACAAATTGTGATGGTGTGTAATCAAATATTGTAACATTTTCTGATTGACATTCTAGCAAGCTATACAAAACTGTATACGAAGTAATCCGCAGATTTCAGCATTTTGTTTTCTTAATACTATTTTTCTTATCAAGAAAGTCATATAACCTGCATTCTGCAATTTTATATGTAGGCACTTTAATTTCTCTGTTCTTGGAGGTCTCTTTAATTTGATCTTTTTATGAACAATGTTGTTAGTTTACAGGCTGGGATTTTTTGACAAATAATACCCTGAAATTAGATGTTTATTATTAGTTGTCTCAGTTTTATTTGTTTATTGTCATGACCAAATAAATTAGAATTTTCAAAGCAAATAAAGTGTCTAGTTTAGCCATGGCAGAGGGGTTGTGTCAAATAATGCTCTGGGCTTGGTCCACTGCATAGATGGCCAAATTGGCAATCTATTGCCAAATTGCAATCTTGCCACATGAGAAGATCTACCAGTGTATGTATCTCCATTTTATTATTTTTGCTGGATAGTGTTGGTGTTATTTGAAGATTTGACACTGATTTTTTTGTGACAGTAGAGATATACTGAAAATAAGCTGGATGTGGCCCCTGCAAGCAGCACTGTTTTTAACACCACCATGGACACCAAGAAAGCACCAAGCAGTGCAACTCGTAAAATAAGCCGCAAAGGTAAGTACATTGACTGAAGTGATACAGAGAGTCAGAGAGAGGTCTAATACATAGATATGCATAGCCCATGAATTTGTTCTGACATCACTCTATAAGCATTGCATTAGAGAATGTGGACCAAAACTGCAACTGCTTGCCTTCTTTTAGGAATAAGCTATATCATTCTGTTCATTTGCTGGCCTCACATAGACCAGGTCAGGGTTCATCCCATAAGGAGGTTGCACATTGTATTCTCACCTCTGTCATCATACAGGTAGACCTGTGAATTTCAAGGCAAGTAAAATGTCTGGTCTCCATATATTAATACCCAGTCTAATCTCTCCCACACCTCTGTATCTGAGAAGAGCTTGTTATATGTCCATCAAAACCATACCCCACCCCCTGTACTTCAGTGCCAGTCTTTCCAAACTTCCTTAATGCTTCTCTTGCCAATCAGGATTGGCTTTATAGTAGAATGCACTTTGGCCATATCCAAAGTGTTTACCTGAATTTAAACTATTGTCATATGACTGTAGAGCTTGAGCAACAGAATTAGTTCAGGGGCCAGTGAGTTTTTGTGAAGAGTCTGCATGATTTATTACAGAATAAACATATCCTAAAAAAGCATAGTGCACAGTTTCTCTTTATACAAATCAGAGTTTTAATTGTAAAAACCAGGGATGCTCCTCTAGTGTTGATTGTTGTTGGGCAGCTAAAGCAGTCAAGAAGTTTGGCTGGCCACAAGATGGATTTTAATAGAAAATCGAGTGGTGCTTTGTGTGTGCAGTCCAGTGTGAAGAAGCAACATTTCTTTTAACTGTGTGTTGCTATGATGGAGCCATGCTAAAAGTCCCTTGCAGTGCTATGTTATGTAAGCTTTGGAATATGACAACATTTACTGAGATGCCGTACTAGTTAGAATGTAAACAGATATCCTGCTTTTGCCCTGATTTCCTTATTTTGGTGTATAAGCCTAGTAAATATTTATACATATATATGTTACAAAGTAGCTGAGGTTGAAAAAATAGATGTCCATCATGTACTTTTGTCCAAGTGAAGCCTGCTTAACTTCTAGCTGACCCAAAGAAGGTGGAAAAAATTAGTTGTCTCTAGTTTAAAATCATTTTTGACCCCAAAGGCCACGTGGACCAGTCCCTGGATCAACTTTGAGTTTATTTCAGTAAACTGTTTATATTACTAGACTCCCTTTAGTTGCTAATATTATTTACCCTCTCTCCTTGCAGATGGACGATATCTGGAGGACCCTAATACACATGTTAGTAAATCTGTACGTCGAAGCAAAACTAGTAGGGAAAAGTCTTCTCGCAGTCCCTTGCGTGCCACTACGCTGGAGAGTAATATAAAGAGTACAAGTCATGTGGCATTCAGAGAGCCCTTAGCTTCATACAGGTACTGTTTATATATCTGTGTTGTACATGATTTAGATTGCAGTGCCTTGATATATGGGTTTTGTGGTCTTTCTTTCCTGTCATAACCTCATTCTTATGCACTTAGGAACATCTCTGTTCCTTTACATCATATGCTTCTCTTTACAAAGTCTTTTTTTTTTTTTATTTGCGACTGTATTTTAGGGAAGCTAGTACCTCTTCAACACCTAATGAGAGGGATATTTTACAGCCAGCATCTGGCCTTACTGCTGATGGGCAAGAGGAAAGGGACTTTGAAAGCACACGGTCATCAGCAGTGGCTGACACTAATGTTCGATATCTAAATGACCGGCCTGCAATTGATGCATTGGAGTTGAGGTTATATGGGTCCCCCAGTGAACATGGAAATTCTGCTCTGCACACTTACAGAGGAGTTAGAACATTTGAGACTCTTCAGCCAAATATGTCATTCAACTCCTCTAACAATAGACTAGAAACTTTAAAGAGGCGGCAACCAGATGCTAAACTTGAGAAGCTGAAAGAGCGGATACGACGTCAGTGGGAGCTTGCTGGAGAGAAGGACGTTAGAGAGGGATTGCATTCTTCAGTTCATTACTCTGATCCCACTGCTAATGCAAAGACTCGCAAAGTTACATCTGCACCACCACCACCTGTTTACAGAGGTGAGTGCTTCTTTTTAGCCTTTTTTAGTGGAAGGGAAGCTAAAAGCCTAAATCAATGTGGGGGGGGGGGGGGGGTCTGGTTAAAGGACAATTTGGATGAAAGGTGGCGATAAATACATTTACAGCAAACTGAAAATGTAGATTACGTTAGGCTGAGACAAGAAGGGCAAAAGGCAACCCAGCAGTCAGATGGCCCAAGCCCATATCTAGTGTTTATCTGGTATTTTATTTTCCTTTTAATTTTAAACCATTTGTTTAGGCCCTGTGCATGGATACATTTTTATTTTTTTGTCTCTTAGGTTTCAACCCACCAGACACAAAAATTTGTACTTTAGATGGTAAACTTTGCAAGGAAGAGGATGCCCTCAGTTCACAGCTGTATGGAACCCTTCAGCCTCCCTCCAGAGGTGAGGCTAAGTGTTTGAAAACAGGATCCGCTCAAACAGGGCTTAGAAGTCATTTTTTAAACTTTATTGAGAGGCAGCAACTAATGTTTGTCAAAGTTACATAGTGAGGCAAATTGAGCCCATATATACAATATATGGCGGGAAACCAAGAGGAGTGATGTGGGAATGTATATGGCATGACACACCAAACTGTAGTACCCCCATAGCACACAATGACACACCTAACATGTATGAAACATCCTGTGTGAGTGGATCCTGTTCGATATTGGTCAGTCTCTCTATGTTTGACTAGGTTTAGAAGATATAGGATATATATATATAGATATATATATATATATATATATATATATAGTTCTGCTATTAACTGATGCATTTTGGAAAAAAAATGTCTTCCCGTGACAATATTCCTTTAAGGAGAAAATGGCAGCATTCTGGCCTTGCTTAAATATCATTCTATATACAGAGGGAGTCTCTACAACTGAGAAGTCTCCGATGAAGAAGACCTCCAGACCAGTGCGGAAAGTTCAGAGATTAGTTGGTGGAGGGAGCACAGGGATCACCGAAAGTAAACCAGGTTAATGAATGCATAACTTGCTGTAATTGTGCTGTCAGTTTTAACTATTACAGTGTGTTTTGAAATTTGAGATTGTACTTTGAAGTTTGCAACTCATTTAATATCTTTAAGTTAAAGGAAGCATCATAAGTACGTCTTCATGGAGAGATGGCCAGAAGTTAGTAAAACAGCTCTTGGGCCCAACACCCAAGATTGACAAGGAACTCAAAGCTCTGTCTGATGACAAACATACCCTTAAGGCAACACCTTCATTTGATGGACCAATAAATAAGAGGCAAGGCTCCCATGAGAAAGATGCGGGCAAGAGGCCTGTGTCCAGTGAGAGGCAAATAAAGGAGATTGCAAAATCCAGGGATAAACAAATTGGCAAACAATCTTCATCCAGGGAGAAACAGACAGAAAATGAAGACTTGTCCAGTAAATCAGGTTAGTGGTTTGAGGCTTAATTTTTTTTATGTTATTTATTATTATTATTATTATTATTATATTATTATTATTATTATTATTATCACTAAAATTAGTTTGATCAAGGGGAAGATTTATCAATGGTCGAGTTTTTCTCTTGATTCGATTTATTTGCGCTAAAAATACTCAAATTCAAGTTATGGGTCAAAAACTGGCACGTCTGGTATTTATTAAGTGCAAATACCTGAAAACTCGAATGTAAAAATGCGCCATCTAAAAGCTTGTTTCTATATGAGTCAATGGGTGTTGTCCTAAGTCACTCCATATTTTATATTATTCAAGATATCGAGCTTGTAAACTCAAAAATTTGAGCTATTTTTTTTATCACACAATTTTACCACATTAATAAATGAGCATTAGTTATGCGAGTTTATGCGATTTAGAAAAACAAACTCAAATTCACACTTGAAAATTGATAAATAACCCCTGAAGTGTTGAAGCTGTTGCATTTCTACATCTTGCAATTGTATGCTGTGGAGCTTTATTTTGGAAATACTCCCTTCATCTGTGTATTTGAATATGCATATAGTGATTTTGTACCTACATGCTCTAACTATGCTTTTACCCATGTCTACTTTTTTTTTGTCATACTAGATTGTGTTGTTAGTATAGGTATGGAATGCCCATATCCAGAAAGCTATAAAGTTACAGAAAGGCTATCTGCCATAGAGTCAATTTTTTTAAATTACCGGTATTTCCTTTTTCTCTGTAATAATAAAATAGTACTTGTACTAAACTAGCATAAGTCCATGTTCTGGCAAAACAGTCTTACTGGATTTATTGAATGTAGTCCTAAGACATTGAGATACACATAAACTGAAAAACCTAGGTCTAAATAACAGATTCCATGTCTGTACGCCAGCCAAAGAAGGTTCTGCATACAGTTAGCAACATTTTGGTTTAGGGAAAACACTGCAACAGGAAAAATATACAGTTTATCTTTTAAAGATTTCTTTTAGAAAAGTACTAAGGAAAAAATGACAGCCTACTGTTTTTTTTTTTTAATAAATCTTTTTTTTTTCTTTCTATATCTAGCCAGTTCTGTGGGTTATTCTGAAGCAGTTAAGCAAATTGATAAATACAGGGACCCAGCTCCTACCACAACTTCCCAGAATGATAACATCACAAGTTCTCGTGCAACTCTGGATAACAATAATAAGTATCAAACGGAACCTGCAGAATTGAAGAAAGACTTCCTGCCCTTGGAGATCAGAGGCATTCTGGATGACTTGCAGCTCGACGGTGGTATTGAAGGGAAAAAGCAGACAAGAGGCAGAAGCCAAAGTCCTACCAAAAGAAAACCTGGAAAATCACATGCCCCCCAAGAACCCCACATCTCCTCTAAAAGGAGGCACTATGATACAGAGCAAGTACGCCAATACATTCTGCGTCAGCAGGAAGAGAGAAAAAAAAAGCAGAATGACGAGAAGGAAGCACAGAAGCTAGCCGAGGAGCAAAAGAACAAACGTTTGCAGGAGCTCTATCAGAAACAGAAAGAGGCTTTTAGCAAAGCAAAGGGATGTAATACTGGGCAGCATGTTCATGAGAGAGAATTACAGGATTCCATTTATAGCCACAAGATAGATCCCAAGATACATCAGCCTCCTGAAAATGCCCCAAGATTGATGCTAAAGCATGCCTGGCCTGATCTATCTGCACAAGAAAAGCAGGTACTTCTTCATAATTTTTTGCTGCTTGTGCACATTTCATCTGTATTTGCTGCCTGTCAGTTAGCTAATATGTGAATGTAAATCTTATCATACTCATACATTGATTTGGATTTGCACAAAAAGTTGGATTGCATGAATAATTTTAAAATTTTACATGGGGCTAGCCATATTCTTCATTTCCCAGGGTGCCACAGCCATGTGACCTGTGCTCCGATAAATTTCAGTCATATTTTACTGCTGAGCTGCAAGTTGGAGTGATATCACCTCTCTCCCAGCAGCCGATCAGCAGAACAATGGGGAAGGTAACAAGATAGCAGCTCCCAGTAGATATCAGAATAGCACTCAATAGTAAGAAATCCAAGTCTGACTTTGGACTCCTTCAGTTACATGGGAGTAGGAGAAACACTAGGTTATCTGAAAGCAGTTCTAATGTGTAGTGCTGGCTCCTTCTGAAAGCTTTGACTCAGGCACAATGCACCGAGATGGTGCCTACACATCAATATTACAACTAACAAAAAATACATTTGTTGGTTCAAGAATAAAATTTTAAATGATAGAGTAAATTATTTGCTATGTAAACAGTGGTATTTAGAAAAGTAGAAAATCATGACAGTATCCCTTTGAAAAAAAATGCTGTTAGTACCACTTTAATGTCTGTAGCAAAAATAACATTTTAAAACATTCCACTGATAATTCTTAGTCTATGCTGATTTTGGCTAGAGGAAAACCCTGACCATAAACATTTCCTTTAGGGGTGTTATTCGTTCCATATACAATGAATGTCAAATTACCATCACACACATAACACGTTCTAGTGACACTTACATACTCTTTAAAGGAACAGTAACACCAAAATATGAAACAGCTTTAAATTAATAAAAATATAATGCGCTGCTGCCCTGCACTGGTAAAACTGGTGTGTTTGCTACAGTAACACTACTATAATTTATATAATAAGCTGCTGTGTAGCCACGGGGGCAGCCATTCAAGCTGGAAAAAAGGAGAAAAGGCACAGGTTACATAGCAGATAACAGATACGTTCTGTAGAATACAATAGTGTTTTATCTGTTATCTGCTATGAGCCTGTGCCTTTTCTCCTTTGAATGGCTGCCTCCATGGCTACATAGCAGCTTATTTATATAAATTATAGTAGACTTTCTGAAGTAAACACACCACTTTTACCAGTGCAGGGCAGCAGCACATTATATTTTAGTTACTTTTATACACTTTCATTTTTTGGTGTTACTGTTCCTTTAAGACTGTCACTCACAAATATTTTTCTGGCAGTTCGCCCTTGTAGCAAACCTATATTAAGGGCTGATTTATCAAAAGTATATAGATTTTACTTTACCACCAGTGGAAAAACTTTGATTTTTACAGCAAGTTATTATTATTTTTTTGACAAGTGAAGAGATGTGAAAATATTTTTTCAAGTTTTCTGAGTTCCCTAAACTTGCATCACGTGATTGTCATGCTGTGTACAACATTTCTGACATATAGAGATGAGGGATCCTGAATCATTGTATTTTGATGCATTAAGATTAGTGTAGAATGTAACTAAATTAAGTGCTGGGTCTTTTTTATTGTAGCAGTGTCAGGTGTTAGCACAACAATTTGTCTCAATGCCGCTCATTCAGACAACAGTAACACAGCATTAACAAAACACATTAAAACAGTGCTTCGTTTGAGATTACCACACTCCTCCTTCAAAAAGAGCTGATGTGGATAAATTGGATATAAAAGCCCCAGTCGATAAAGGGATAAATCATGTGATTTAGTAATTAGTAGTTTTGTAAGTTTTGAAATATTGTGTTAGTTCTCCTTTTAAAATGAATTTGATTTAGTTCTCATTTAAACTTGCATCAAATTAATTCTGTTATTTAAATGTAAAAAAAAAAAAAGCATACTTATTGATTTTATATATATTTTATTTATACACGTTATATAAGTCTGTAGTATTGTTAGATAATCCCAGACGATGCACTGTTCTAATGTTGGCTAATATATGTAAGCTCTGCCCATGCAGCCAAGGTAGATATAGGGACATATGTGACTATATGTAACTCTGTTTAAGGGTTAAAAAAGTTTTGTTTCCCACTACAACTGAAGCCACACCCAATGCTGTTAATTACTTAATTGTAACATGTCTTACCTACCTATGGAAATGATTGGCCCCCCAAAACATTCTACTGTGAATAAACAATATTTTTAAATAATAGGAGGCCTTAAAGTGTTTGCGCTCAGTGAATGAAGCACTTTGTACACATGTAAATAAGAAAAATACCCAGCCCCACTAAATATAGTCCCTGTGAGTGTGCCAAGCAACAGTTGTTATTCCAATTGTGCCATTTACTACCTTGCTCACCATTTTTTTAGCCCAGTGTTTTATATCAGCCATCTGGGGAGTCTGACAAAGAGAACAAGGGTCAAGAGAGACCCACAAGTGCCTCTTCAGGAAGTGATCTTTCTCTCTCTGAGCCTCTGCAACCGCTTCTTAGGTGAGAAAAAGCTGTTAATCAGTAATTTTTTTATAATCATTTGAAAGTAAAACAAAAGAATGATCGGTAGGGAGAATGTTTTGCACAGCTGTTCTAAGAAGGTATGGCTGTCTAATTAAAAATTAATCTTTAAAGGAGAAGGAAAGGTAAAAACTAAGAAAGCTTTATCAGAAAGGTCTTTGTAAATACAGCCGGAAGCACTCACAAAAAAAGCTGCACGGAGTCCTCAATCAAAAGAAACTCAGGATTTCTTGTCTTTTTTATAAACATGTTCTTCAGGCATCTGACTTCCTCTCTCTGATAAAGCATTCTTTCCTGGGGCATGAGTCTGTGCAGCTCTCTCTTCTTTCCCCTCTCCTGTTCCTCCCTCCCTTAGGAATGTGTGATCTGAGCTACAACTGTTAGAGCTGCAAGCAGGATGCTACTTAAAATGGCAGCTGCTGTCTTAAACAAACAGAGTTCTAGGGTTCTTTACTCAGGTATGGTAATACTTTCTGCAGAATAAATATAGTGTTCTAGGTGGCACTAATGTGGCAAATCTATTGGTAGTAAAATGCCAAAATAACTTTCCTTCTCCTTTTAAGTTAACTTTTAGCATATTCTTAAATGGTCAGTACTTGGCAACTTTAGTTGGTCTTCATTTTTTTTCAATACTTTTTGACTCTTTCCAGCTTTCAGATGGTAGTCACTGGTAGAGCTGGGCGGTATGACCAAAAATTTATATCACGGTATTTTTCAAAATTATATCGGTATCACGGTATTTGACGGTATATAAATAAAAAATAAATAATAAATATTGGTGGCCAGGGCCCCCCCAACCAACCAACCCCCCAAACAAACCCCCCCCAACCACAACCCCCCCCCCTCAACCAACCAACCCCCCAAACACAACCCCCCCAACCACAACCCCCCAACCAGAACTTCAGCAGAACTTACCCAACTTGTGGTTCCTCCAGCTCCAGCGATGCGTCCTAGCGACGTCGCGTGCGCGCTGACGTCACGTACGCACGGGCGCAACCCGGATATAATTGGAAAAAAATAGCAGGAGGCGCGCATACCGGTATAGCGGTATGTTTAAAATTCATATCATTTTTTAAAAAAAAAACGGTATACCGGTTAAATCGGTATACCGCCCAGCACTAGTCACTGGCCCCAGCAGCCAAAAAACGATTGCTTCATGAGGCTACAATGTTACTGATATTTGTTATTACTTACCTATTTATATTCCAGTAGTTCATTCTGGTTTGCAAGGGTAATTTAACTTTAGCACCTGGATAGTTACTGAAATGCTGACCAAAGTGCTGACCAAAAATTTAAATCATTAATTTAAAAACATTGTCTCAAAAGATCTGTGCTTACATCATACTAAATGTTAATTTAAATGTGAACAACATTTTTAAGAGATGAATGCACAATAATTAAGATCATTGACTTCCCTGTTTCTATAGTTGTATTGATATATTAATGTAGATGGCAAAAAAATTATTTGTAAATGCTTGTCAAATTGTATGCAAATGCCCCTTCCTGCTAAAAAAAAAAAAAGTTACATTCAGTTATACCCCAGACTTTTAGATTTTTCTGTGAAAAGGGCCCACTGATCCTACTGTTAATGTTCACAGAGCCGTGTGGATTGTTGATAGTAATAAAGATAATTTTTGTTTGTAATAAAGAGTTCAATTTAACAACAGAAACTTCTTTTTAATAGGAGTGACCTGGTGGACACATACCATCCAATTTTAAATAGCATATCCTCAAAAGGTTCACTACCTTCAAGTCTGAATCCGACACAAGGAGGTGAATTAATTCTTTCTCGCTTCCTTACTATTCCCAAAGACTTAGAGTGTTTGCTGAGCTCTAGTAAAAGTACTGCAAATCCAGAAATCAACAAAACCTACTTGCAAAGAAAACCGCCCACTAATTTCCGGAGCAACTTGGATCGCATTGAGTCTCTAAAGGCCACAGCTGTGTCTCTGTCCTCAAGAATTGAGAGTGAGGCTAAAAAATTAGCTGGTGGTTCTCTAGCCTTTCCGCCAACTTGGAGCTCTGAAGGTGATCATATGCATGGTAATACAGCTGTTTGGAAAAAACCTGATAGCCCACCTGAGAGAGATGGTGGGGATGATATTTTTTCAGCTAGAATACAGAAGATGATTGGCACTTGTGAAAGTCACTTTTCCCAGAAGGACCTTCCTGGAGCTAACAACCTTTACAAACAACTTCCAGATGGATTTATTTCAAATGCAACAATCACAAATGGGGGACGTGAGGTCATAAATGACAGAAGGGCATCCCCAGGAAGAGATGAAAGTTCTAAGAGGCCTACTGACGATTCCAGTAAAACCAGTCCCCTGCAAAACTCTAGCACCAGTTCTATTAGCGAGGGACCATTATTGAGTGAAGGGAGCATGTCTGAGGGTGAAGGGAACCCTAGGTGTCGGTCACCAATTTTCTCAAATGAATTATTAAGAACAAAAGCATTTTGCATCATGGACCAAGGATCAAGAAGCAAATCCTTTGAGCCACTTGATGAATTTAAGAGAGAAGCAGAGAAATATGAGCCATTGGTGACATCTAGCACCAAAGGTCCCTGGGAAGAGCTTGCAAAAGGAAGCCCAAACAGTGTTATTAACATCTTTACCAAGTCATGCCAACTTTATAGCAAAGGTGAGTGCTCTCTGAATTTTTCCAATCTTTGCCCATTTATTTCCCCCTTATGGCTTTTTGAAATGAAACATATTTACTGTTTATTACTTAGAAATGGAAGGAAGATTGGAGCAAAATTCACCAGTGCTTAAACCTCAGTTTATATCATCCAGCCCCCAAAACAGTGTCTCCTATGCAGATGATTTTAGTTCATGCCAAGTCAGTCAAACTCCAAGTGGCACTCAGATGGCTCGGCAGCAGAGGTAAGATGTTTTTCTCAGTTTCTGTTTATGAATTACATAGAAAAATCATGGAAATCAGATTAATATTACATTTCATACACAGATAGGAATGCCCTGTATATTAGTATAAACCAGGCAAGCAGTGCTGCTTGAAACGGCAAACACAAAACCAAGCCAGAAAATCAAAGCACCACAAGTCATTGTTTAAGTAAAAGAAGTTACTAAAACAGAATTCTAGCCCACAGATAATCTCTCTGCAAACTTTGCTGCTCCTTTTTTGAACAGCTAACAAAGGCTACAGCTTAGGGAAGGCAGTGGGTTTGTTTATACAGAACTCATTATTGCAGTTTGAATGAATTACCTCCAGTAGGGGACGGGAATTCACAGAAAAACAAAATCACACATAATGTAATGGAAAATATTGGCCTATTTAAATAAAACGTTGGGCAGAATTCATTTTTAGCACAAGTCTTATTTTGTGCTCGATTGGTGTTTACTGCCCCTTTTACACTTCAGATATGTAGTAAGTAATATAAAATGTTTTTCTTTCTTGCCTAGAATATAATATAATTTTTGGTTGAAAATACTATTATGAATTAACATTTGTTTATAAATAAAGTGTATTTTTCACCTGGATTTGTGCCTAACATTGCCTGTTAATATGTAATTCTAGCTCAGTTTCTGTAACTTAGATTATGGATTATGAATTATTTCTAAAAGAAGCATAGATAACTCAATAACCTTTATTATACTAATTAACTAATAAAAAATAAGATTATTTTCTTTTAGGTTCCTATCATTTTTAGTTTTTAAAGTTTCAGAAAGATCATACATTCCAAATGATATCAGATATAATAAAACAATACTGCATTAGGCAAATTATTTGTAGGGTAATGCAATAGACCCCCTTTTAAGTTATTTAGGATGAAGAGACTAAGCTCTTGTTGCAAATTGAAAAGGCTTCTAGTTTGGGGCAAGTCTTAATAAACACAGGTTGTTAATGATCCAACCAGAAATTATGCTCTATTGGATCCTATGATCTGTAACAACCCAGAACATATCGCAAATATGCAAACAGTCAGACCCATGGCTAATAGTGTTTGTTGCAGAAAGCAAAATACCCTAGGGCTAAGACTTTAAATCTCAGGAAAGCAACTTATAGTTACTTAAAGTCAGTACTTGTGTGCATAGGTTAGGGTGAAAGGTTTTCTGTGTGAAACAGAAGAGAAATGGCTATCATTTAAAATTTTATATTAAATCAAACTGCAATCTGGAAGACAAAGATAGAAAATTAGGCTATGACTAACCTCAAAAAGTGTATTAATTGTGAAAAGAGGCAGCATTTAGCATCCTTGTAGTAGGATTTTGACAAAGCGTCAGATGAGTGTAAATGTAAGATTATGCACCTGAGATGGAAAAATATGCAAGCCACTTACACCCTTCATTGGAATGCATTAGGCTGGAGAAGGACCATGAAATCCTTGTAGATAATTAACTTGGCTGTAGCAAGCAATGCCACTCAACAGTTGCAAGGGCAAACAAGGTTTTGATCTGTATTAAAAAGGGGTTATTGATTTATGAGATGGTAGTTCTTCCCCTTTACATCAGGACGGGCCACTGGCTCTGTAGGTTTCCAGAAGCTGTGATCAGAGCTCATTTTAGGGGAATATCAGATTCTTTAGTACATTCCTTGAACTGAAGGTGCTCAGTAAGTAGCCTGATGTAATTTGTGCCTTTTGTTTTATACACTACTTGACTAAGTTCTAATTCAAAAATTTTTCTTTTCAACATACTCCTGATGTTTGATTAGGCATTGTTCTACGTTCTTATGTAATCAGATCCAAAAATGATATAACAATTTAGAGTAAGCTCCAGGGGCTCAGTAACAGCTAAGAGGGAATGCAGATTATATTTAAACATCATGTTGACAATTCTTTCTGGATTTGTTCACCTCAGCCTGGACACCAGTGCTTCCAGTGTCAATGAAGAACTTCCCATAGTCAGGTCTAGAAATGAGGGTTCATCATCCAGTTCCTCGAGAGCGAGATCTGCATCCTCTTCTGCATCATACTCATCTCAGGAAGGAAGCAAACTGAGTAGGTGTAAACTAAATTAAAAACAAATGACTAAGATTTTTGTCTTTCTCACTCTGTGATCTTTCTTTAATGATTGGGTCAGAGATATGACATAATGATATAATTGGAAAGGCCCTCTGTATAATGAGCTGCTCTTAATAGGCTGCATCTGGTTGAAAGTATTGGTTTGTTTATACAGAGGTCCTCTCAGTGAATTGTTTTGATTGTGCTTGTACAAGTCAGAAAATAGAATGTGACTTTTTCTGTTTGAGAATTTCCCAATAGGCAAAATATGTTGCCATATATGCAAGCCATATTAATTGAACTGATATGAAATAAGTGGTGTGTGTGCTTGCCCTCTAACTAATAATCAGGATTGTACATCAAACAGCATACAGGTTTTCCCATTCATTAGAATAATATAACATGAGAAGCCACTGGCTGCAGATTTTCCAGTTTACTAGAATAAAACAACTATAATGCATACTGCAGACTTCTGGTTTCTTTGAAACAAGGTAGCTATGAAATAATTAGTAATGAGATCTGTGCCATTTGTAATTTGTTCTTTAAGACATTGGGCTCTCTGATTGTCCATGTAAAATATGCATGCAGCATAGCTAATTAGAAATTTGAAAGTATATCTAAGTAAATGTGTTTTTTTTAATGAGTAAATTTAACTCTAAGCAGCATTTTTGATCATTGGAAGCTGCCTTTGTTGCTTTAAAAACATCTTTCACAAACTTTAATGAAGCACCGATCTTTAGTGGACAAATTTTCTTCAGAACAGTAGACTCCTTGCTTGGCTTTATGAACAAATATATTTAAACAAAGCATTCCTCACACTTAATGTTTGACTCTTGAAACAGTGTAGCAAAAGTCAGTTCTCCTCTGGATTTCCATTGGCTTCTGCTGAAGTATTTCAGGTGTTAGTACCAGACATGCAGAGTATATAAACATCTAGTTTATAGATAGATACTACTTTCAGTAGTAGTTACATTTACAAATATCTTCAAAACCATTGAAATTATTTAATGAATGTATCCCTAATTCAAAGTAATTGCATTCTTTTTTATGCTATTTTACTGTATTCTGCTGTCATGTCTTTCAGGAAAATCTTTTCAGAACGATAGCATTCACCTTCCCCCAGAAGACGAAAGCTCATCATGCTCTAAACATAAAAACCTTGGGAGCAAACATACACCTCTTTCACCCAGGAGGGAGCGGTCAGAGGGTACTGACACTGATAGCACAATTGGAGATCTTTCCTCACGTTCTGTAACAAGGTAAAAGTATTTTAGAGCCAGGCAAACTGCAGAGCATTATGTTTAAAGCTAAAGTTGCTATGTTTAACTCTTTGCATCCCACAGATTCACTTATTGCTTTAGATCTGGCTTCATACAAAGAAAAAAATTGTCAGCACTCTGTCTAACCCACACTGTAACGTTGACCAGATGCTAGCAGAACCCTTGTGCCAGCCAGTGGCGTAACTATAGGGGAAGTAGACCCTGCCATCACGGGGAGGAGTTGTGGTCAGGGGGGCCTGGACCCGCAGGGTCTGCCTCCTCTACAGCTTTAGCAAACCCCCTCCCCACCACTCTCCTACCTGAGAGCTAGTAGGCGAGGAGGGGGAGGAGGGAGGACATGATGTGAAGGGGTGAAGAATTGGGAAGTAAGGGGGGGGGGGGGGCTGGAGTGGCATGGGAGGGGCAGGTAGTACTTGCCTGGCCCCTCCAAAGATTATTTTGGTCTAGAAATGCCACTGGTGCTAGCAATTGGAATTGACCAGCTGCTATAAACTATTAAAAGACGTTATTTGTACATAAAAAGGAGAAAGATCTTACTCCTTCAGATCCGGCTTTATGTTTATAAAATGTGAAGCCTGCTACTCATAATACCGTCGCCAGGAATAAGCCACCACTGAAAAGGTTAATAACTCTCTCTATATATTGCCTATTCTGATTGAATTCCTTGTTTACCAGCTTATTGTCTGAATCAGGAAGAGATGTAAAAAGTCATCACACAAATTTCACAGAAATCGGAGTGCAAATTCCAGCACCGCCAACTGCTGCAACTACTGGAGGCTCCGTAACACAGCCATCAGATTTAGTGTCTGGCTCTGGGCAAGGTAGGGGAAATCAGCTGCATACTATGCAAGTAGGAATGGATACATGCAAGTGATTCTATGCCATCAAATCATGTGAAAAGGACATTGAAAAAGTGTAGATATTAGAAATAAAAAGAACAGGACCTAAAATGCACTGTTTCTTTTATGACATGTTATGGGTTTATAAATAGATTATTAATATAGTGAAATCTAATTTTTACCGTACCCTGATTAAGTTTTCTTTAATTTTACACTTTTTTTTTTTTTTATGGTCCCACCATATTTCCCATTATATAATTCAATCCTGGATTTTACACCATTTTTTTCTGGTCCCCTGAAAACCCTAAAATAGGGGTTCTACTGTAACATGAAATTAAATTAGTGGTTGTTAGCAAAAATAAAATACAGTATAACCCCAATTGTTACTGCATTAAACAGCATAAATTCTAGAAAAACATAAAATCCACACAAAATCCAAACAAAAAGAATGGCATCAATTCCATGTAAAAAAGTTCTGTGGTGCCTGAAAGTGGGCTTCTGTGCACTTTTATTATTGACTGTGTTTATGATAAATATGAGTATATATAACCTTGTTAAAATATTTCAACTCCTTAGTCCTTATCAGTTTAGGTGTGACCTAAAGACGTTACGTGGCCTTGAACACAACATTTTAATTTAAGATTGACTCTTAAACGCAAGTCATGCGCCAGAAAACACAGCATGTTGCATCCCCAAAAAAATGCAAATGAAGTGAAACACAACTCTGAACTCCCATGAGTACAACCAGGCAGAATATAATGCAATAAATTAGCTGATGTGTTTGGCGCACTCACTACACGTCAAATGCATAACAAACACCCATGTAAGAGCCCTAAATCATAGAAATTGTGAGTTTATATAACATCTTTTATTTAAACTAAACTATTACACAGAAGTAGAGCAGGACATTTAACATTCATGTTTTACCAACAGATTATAATATTTCTATTCTAATTAATTACTTTTAAAAGGGTCCATACACTATTCACCTATGGTGCTACAGCAGCGCATGTCCGCAGAGCTGAACTATCTTAGTGCTATGGAGGAGTCAGTGCGACAGCTGTGTGATGTGGAACGTGTCCGTGGAATTTCACTTGCTCAACAGGAAACTGTGTCATTAGCACAGATCCTTAAGGTACTATAATAATTACATAAATATTTTACTGGATACAGTACAGTATTTGCTACCTTTTATGCTTGCATGGTAGAATTTTAAATGTCTATAATGCGCAGGGCCGCCCCTGCCATGAGGGTGAGAACCTTTTTTAAACGAAAACTCTGCTCTGCTAGTGCAGAGAGCACAATAGCGCCAGAACTGGACCAGACAAGATATGTTCTAGTGTTTCAAAAGGTAGGGTCTGTAGGATTTGTATCTGTTTTTGTTTCATTCTCTTAAAATAAACCTTGGTTTAAGGCGAGAATTTAACATATAGACTCAGGATCAGGGTCACTGTACCATAAGACAAAACAGGATCAAATACTTATTTAACGCTGGCCATCCAGGGGGTGATAAACTGTTAAAGTTGCCCAATTTAGTGTATAATGCAGGTTTAACCAAATCAGCAGAGAACACTAAACGGGCAGATCTCCTAGTGTATGGCTAACTTAAGAATGAAAAAGATTAATTGAATTTAAAATAATTAGACATATATGAAATCTGAACATTTAATGTGAGTGAAATTAACAGACCATTATTTGATTAAATTGATTTAAGCACATTACTACAGATTAAAAGAATAGTGTTTACTTTGGATTATATACAGGATTAAATATTCATTTTGTGGGGCTCATTTAGTGACCACCACTTCCTCTGTCAATCATCCACATAAGGTTTTTCTATCTAATAATATATTGTAAACTACAGGCTCAGCAGCAACGCCACGAGCAGAACATGGCTGCTCTGAGACAACAAGCGGAGCAGGAAGCCCAAGCAAGCTTAAGGCAACTGGAAGAAGCACGTCAGAAAGCTGCACAGGTAATGAGGACAGTTTAGATTTTGGCTTGGGTCTCTGACCCTAAGCGTTTTTAAAAGAGAACTATGATTAAAGAAAATGCAATTAAGAACCTTTTGAATCCTATCATTTAAGATGTAGGACTGTTTTTGAAATAATCAGGATAACTTTTCTCTGTCCTCCTTTTAGTAGGGTGTCACCCAGCTGGTATTCAGTGCCCTAGACAGTAAAACACAAGGCAAGGCCAGGATTACAAATTTACCAGCATTGTGCTTGCCAGTAAATGTGTACCTTCATGATCTCTCCTCTTTTAAGTCTACTTGGGAAAGCTATAAAATGGTATTGCAATTAATATAAAAAAAACACAAAGACTGCAAATTGGCTTATTTACAGTGATAGTGAATTTAAAACCAAAACTTCTTTTAGCAGCACATAAGCAAGCATTTTTATTTCATAGAATTAAATGAGAAATTAAGTTATACCAAAATACTTTTTTAAAGGAACAGTAACACTAAAAAATAAAAATGTTTTAAAATAATTAAAATATAATGTACTGTTGCCCTGCACTGGTAAAAGTTGTGTGTTTGCTTCAGAAAGACTACTGTAGTTAATAGAAATAGCTGTTGTGTAGCCATGGGGGCAGCCATTTAAATTGAAAAAAGGAGAAAAGGCACAGGTTACATAAGAAGATAACAGATAAACTGTGTAGAATACAATGGGAATCTGCTACTTATCTGTTATCTGCTTAGTAACCTGTGCCTTTTCTCCTTTTTTCAAATTAAATGGCTGCCCCCATGGCTACACAGCAGGGTATTTATATAAACTGTGGTAGTGTTTATGAAGCAAACACACAACTTTTACCAGTGTAGGGCAATAGTACATAATATATTAATTATTTTTATACACTTTCATTTTTTGGTGTTACTGTTCCTTTAAATTGGCCTTGGTTGAATATCATAAAAATTCTTCCAAAAGCTATTAGGGTTGATTCACTAAGGTGTGATAACGCTTATCACATGCTTTTTTGCGTTAAAATTGACGCAAAAAAACGTGTGATTCGCTAAAGTATTATCGCATGCGTTAAGTCGCATATCGCGTGCGTTAATTTTACCGCATTACGCTAATGATCGCGCAGAAATAATACTAACGCATGGTTCACAAACACACGCGCTAAATATTGGTCTATGCGAAAATTAACATCTACTTGGGGCAGGCGGTAATTATAGGAAATTACAGTTCATGAGCTTTTGGCAACACAATATGGACTTTGCAGTGTGATTTATTCAAGTATGTGTTGGCCCTAGAGTGATGCAGCCTCCAGTGCAGGGAAACAGTCATTTTCCAAAAAAGTTTTACGAACGTAATGGTGTGTATGGCTAATATGGCGTGTGTGCGATAAGTAGCGTGCTGCTTTAATTAGTGCACGCATCGCTTTTAAATTAACGCAAATATCCTAGTGAATCGTGCGTTATGACGCGATAACATTTTTAACGCAGGCTATAAATAGCGCTCGTTTTATCGCACTTTAGTGAATCAACTCTATTGTGTCTTAAAACTACAATTAACTAATTAATTCTTGCACAGGCACAAGCTGAAATTCTACAGCGGTTTCAGAAGACACTGGATACATCCACTCCGCTGAAAAAAGATCAGGTGCTGGAGGTAAGGGATTGGATCAGATTAAGCCTTTCTTTTTTCCAGCTTTTACATGGTGGATTGATTTTATTATTTACAATTATAGATCAGCTATAAAGACGAGCTATCTCATGATATCTTACATTTGTATCTCTCTCTATCTCTTAGGAATTAGATCACAGTTACTTTTCTCCATCCAGTTCTGATCGAACAATAAATTCACAAGATGATCAACAGAACCAGCAGCACTCCCTTGGAATTTGGTATAATAGCATTGCAAAGTCTTTTTTGTTATTTTGTTAGAAGTGGCTTATCCCATAGGTTAACACAGCAATTAACACCAATATCTACGGTATTCAGTCACAATTTTTATTGGTTCTTCGTTTGTTGAACTGCATGTATACACAATACATATGCGTCTCTAGAACTTAAAGAGAAATGCCCTTTTAATTAAGGACCACAGTTTTCTTTTGTCAGCTTTAAAAAAATTCTTGTGTTTCTGTTTAAATACCTCCGTAATAATAATATAAGATATATTTTGCATGTTAAGGAGCTGGAGTGCTTTATATATTACACAAAATCAGAACACTCTCAATGATATCATATGTTATAAAAATTTTAACACTGCTAAATAGTTTGTTGAAGCTTGTTTTTTATAAGAAATAACGCAGTCTCTGTATTTTTTCTTTGTTCTTTTAGGAAAAAAGGATTAAACTCCTTGTCTGCATCTCCTCAACCTACCAGCAGTGCTTCAAGTATTAAAGAGCATCTGCAAAGGTAGGTTACATTTGTGGGCACAGTGAAGTTATGTACTTGTTGACCCAAAACCTGTGGGACTTGCAGGTTTGCCCTTGGGTCGGCTAGGTTCACATTGAGATTAGGGTGTCCATTGAGGGTTTGGGTTGAGTGCATGTCAGAAATAGCATATGGAGTGGGGAGACGTGGCACTGGTTGGGTGCGGGTCCTGCAATGGTAACAGTTTGTTAGTTAGGGTTGAGTGTGGGTTAAAGTTTTGAGGGTTAAGGTGACCATACACTCTACAATTAAGCTCTTTCCCAAGAGCATTGGTTGTGAGAAATACCATTAGTTTCCTCTACTAATGTTAAGAGCTGCATGGTCAGATATGCAGGTAGAAGCAAATGGATTCTATCTCTGTCTGACGATTCAACATTAAGCACCAATATCCAAGGCTTTTGCCAGTATCAATCGCCCTGTCTCCCGCCATAATATAGTAACATAGTAAGTTAGGTTAGAAAAAGACATGCATCCATCAAGTTCAACCTTAATGCCTGTATAACCTGCCTAACTGCTAGCTGATCCAGAGGAAGGCAAAAAAACCCATCTGAAGCCTCTCTAATTTGCTGCTGAGGGGAAAAAAAATACTTTCTGACTAGCAATTGGACCAGTCCCTGGATCAACTTGTACTAAGATCTATCACCCATAATCCTGTATTCCTTCACTTGCTAAAAAAGCCATCCAACCCTTTCTTGAAGCTATATAATGTATCAGCCAGTACGACTGTTTCAGGAAGGGAATAAAAACTTCACAGCTCTCACAATAAAAAATCCTTTCCGAATATTTAGACAGAACCTCCTTTCTTCTAAACGGAGTGAGTTCCCTCATGTCAGTTGGAAAGACCTACTGGTACATAAAGCATTAGAGAGATTATTATATGACCCCCTTTATATATTTATGCATAGTTATCATGTCATCTCTTAAGCGCCTCTTCTCCAGTGTAAACAACCCTAACCTTTCTTCATAACTGAGACTTTCCATACCCTTTACCAGCTTAGTTGTCCTTCTCTGGACCCTCTCTAATTCAATAATGTCATCTGCAAACACTGATACATTACTTATAATGCCCTCCCCTTTTAAACAAAAGTTGTCCCAGTCCCGAGGGACCCCACTGAGTACCTTACTCCAAGTAAAGAATGTGCCATTAACAACCACCCTCTGTACCCAATCCTGTAGCCACAGCAAATATCGTCATATTGGTGCTTGTATGGCCACCTTTAAGGTTGAGGTTTTTCTAGCTCACACATTGCTAGTGCGCTGCTTATTATCTCCAGATTTGCTGCTAATATATATAGAGGTAGTGTTGGTGTGGGGGATTTACTTGATTGGTTTTTAAAGTGTAATTCATTGTTACACTTATCCTCTTGAATTTCTTATTTCAGTGACAGAGCAATATTTTAACCTGTTAAATTGTTTTGTAGCAGTAGCGGTCATGAGAGTCCACCCACCTCATCTGTCACAGAAGCAACCAGAAGTCAAAGTAACATTGAGGAAAGCATTGTCGAGGAACTTGCAACACCTGGGAATAACAGTTTACAAGAAAGTAGCATTGCAACAATACATGAAAAAGGTAAATTATAATTTGGATTATTTTACAGCTAGTGGGGTATACAATCCATTATGTTGATTATTTTAAATTAATCCGTGTGGTTACAGTCTTTTCAAAGGTATTTGTTATCATTCATTGTGGGGGGCTGTATTGTGCAACTTTTTGATATCTCCAGTGGGTGATAGAATGTGATTTCTATAGTTCGCAATGCTTGGTAGTGAGCTGTTTTAGACTTTGGGGAAGCCTAGCTTATATAATCTTAGTGTGTGATATTTGCTAGAATCTATACTTTGCTCGAGGAATTCTGCAGCTCTTGTCTGAGACTGTATGCAGGTGTGAGATCTATTATCTGTTTTGCTTGGGACCAGCTGTTCATTAAAAATTTACTAAAAATTATTTAAACATTAAATAAACCCAATAGGGTTGTTTTGCACCAATATGGATTTATGCAGCTTAGTTTTTATTGTTTTAGAATTAAAGAGTAAAAGAAAATCATTTTTAAAAATTAGAATTATGTTTTTGGAAACGGAATCTACAGGATAAGTCCTTACAATTAGTTTGAGCTTTCTGGATAAGGGATTCCATACCTGTATTATCCCCACTGCACAGAGTCTTATTAAAGTTCAGACCTACAATGACAGCAATGGACAAGTTCTAGAATAACATTAGGATTTCCCTTTAATGGTTTTTGGAAGAAACAAATATATGATAATTCAAGTTTCAATATTTTATTTTCTTTTTTAAATACAGCTCCATTATTACTGTCATACTATTACAGACAGCAAATGCATCTTTGACCAACTTTGGTAAATTGTTTTTCCTCAGATTCACAGTCTGTGGTCTCTGTTCATGAAGAAGGCATGGAAGAACAATCATTCCGTACTTTGCTGCCATCAGAGGCTCACCGCCGAGGAAGCCTGGAAAGACAGCGCAGCCAAAGGCATGAATCTGATGAGGAGAGCACACCTGAAAAGGTTAATATTGAAAGAGTTATGTAAATTTCAGCATATTCTTTTATCCAGTGCATTTACCAGTGACTGGTGCTATCATCATAGGAACTAAGTGGACCTTTTGCAAGTGGGCAGGATAGTTTCTGGAAATTCACTATGGAGATGGTGCGTCAATACATGCAGGAAGGGGAAATGCGTTCAACACACCAGTCTGCCCTTCTTCGTTTGCGCCAAAAAGCCCTTAAGGATAAAACTAAGGCAGAGCTTGCATGGCTGGAACATCTAAAGAGGTAATAAAAGGCATACAGTTAAATGGTGTTTATCATCACTTGGGATAAGACACTTTACCATTGGCAAAATGTTTATCTGAAATGCGCACTATTAAACTAATATCTCCCTGCTTCCCTTTTGCCTGTGCAATGCCCTTCATAAGTGCTTAACAAAGAACAGTTACGCTTAAAATATTCTTTTTTACAGTAAAAGAAAATGTAATTCTAAGCAGTTTTCATGTACATTCATTAAAAATCTTCAGATGATTTGAAGTAATTGTGAATAAATGCAACTGAATTGCAGTTGCTGTCTGTCCTTTACTGTGCTTTGCTTGTGCAGAGAATAGAGAGGGGACCTTCAGTTGAGATTTGTTGAACTTTATTTATACATTTTACAAATGAACAACTTAATTTTTATTCTTATTGTATATTGGAAAGTCTCTTAGAATGATATGTTCTATCATTATGAGAAAAAAAGAACAGTAAACATCCCTGTTAAGATTTGATAAAATAGTTTTTTTTTCATTTGGAATATTTTCTAACTAATCATTGCTTATTTTCATCAGACGGTTGCGTGATAAAGGAGAGGATGATAAGATGCCACCTTTGAGGAAACGCCAGCGAGGCCTGTTGTTGAGGTTACAGCAAGAGCAGGTATATTTTAAATATTAAAAAAAATTTTCAGGATTACAAAAAAAGTTTGTTGTTGGTTTTTTAAGACACAGTTTTTGTGCATTTAGGCTGAAATTAAGCGTCTCCAGGAAGCAAATAAAGCAGCTCGTAGAGAAAGACAGCTTATCCTTAAACAACAAGAGGAAATCCAGCGTATTCAGAATAGCACCTTGAGGCTGCAGGAAAAGCTGAAATCTGCAGAGATCGGGGTAAGAAACTTTATCCTTTCCATTCATTTTCTCTTTGGAACGCTAAAAGCATCAAAAATTGAAAATTCTCTAAAGCAAATATATTTTCACTTTATTGAGACTTTAGTGGATGTTTTTGTTACTGTGCATCTGCGAGTTCTAATAAAAAAAAAACACGTAATGCACTAAAAAACACTTAATACTGTGAGCTGCTGACAAGGGTACACCCTTGCCTAAATATTTTTACTTTGCAACCTGGATTAAAATAAGATGCATATCTGGATTGGGTAATTATATAGACTGAAAGAGATCGTCACATTGGATGTGAGACACACTGGATGTAAGTTCTATTATTAAATTTTAAGAAGTACATTTTAAATATAGTGTGCTGTTTTTATAAGTTGATGTTAACTCTAAAAAGTAAATATCAGAGTTAAATCACATTTTTGGATTAAATTGGGGGAAAGCTGCACTCCGAATCCATATATCCGAATATCCAAATTTTGGCACATTTTTAGACTGAAAATATATCAAGTCATTGTGACCTATTAATGCGGTTGAAAATGGACTTTGTAATGTAGTACTAGGTGCTTTCAGTCTTGGTATGCCTTTAGTGAACATCACTAGGCAACAGAATAAAATCTGCCCAGAAGTGCAACACGTACAAGAAGGTTGTCAATAGTCAGGGTATTATTTTTTGGTGATATAAATGTTAATGGGCATCAGAAACAACTTAAATAATCCAGCAGGGTGCCAAAGCGAGTGGATCTTCCCCCAATATTCCCTGAGGACAAACAATCAAAATAGAACGACTGGTATAGGGGTCCGTCAGTTCGGGGACCGCATCAACGAGCCAATGCGGTCCCCGATCCGACTGATTTTCTAACCTGTCCGAACGAGGTCTGGCCGATTTCAGGCCAGATGTCAGTTGGGTCGGCCCATGTATGGCCACCTTTACTCAAGGGGGAAGATAAGATATATATAAGATCTAGGACGCTTATCAAGGTGAATGTGTTTATGTATATCAAAGAGGCTATATCAGACTTGCTGATACATTCTAAAAAAAAAAAAAATAAATATAAATATATATATATATTTTATTTTTTTATATTTAGTACATATTTAGGTCTTATTTGTTTCTGGACAAGTATGTTTATACATGCAATACCAGAACTCCGAACAGAACAGAATCCAATAGGAATGAATACAACGTGGGTGAATTTTTCTGTTTTTGAGTTCTGATCTTACATTTTGAGAAATCTGCCACATCAGATTTTAGAAGGTATTTATCAATGAGTGAAAGTTAGTTCACAGTTTGATAAATGCACTTCTACAGATCCCATAGGACTGAATCGAAAGTGGGTGAATTTTTCTTTGGTGAGCTCTTATCTCACACTTTGAAAAACCTGCCTCTAAGAATCCTGTTTAGAAGGGTAGTTGTTGTTGTAGAATAACAGATGGTGTCAAAAAAGTATTGGTAACTTGAATTACCAGTTTAATATATCCTCTCTGTAAGCAAAAAGTATGTTGTTTCTATTAGATTGTTCTATATGAGGAGCCTATTTTGTGCATGGATCATTATGTTCGTTTAAGTGTCAGGAGCACCTTGCAATTGATTTTTTTTTTTTTCTGTGTTCTAAAGGAGATTCCCCGGGAAGTGGAAATCCAGCCGAGTTCTGCATCCAGCCATATTGCCTCTGATGCAGATAGCCGCAGCCCATCACCTGTATCTGTATCTGGAAGTGAAACGAGCAGCATTATGCAGAAACTACGCAAGATGCATAGTCACATGGATGCCAAGTAATTAGTCTTCCAACTGCTTATTTAAATTAACAAAAACAAAAAAAAAAACCTGTCCTTCTTAAAATTAGTTTGATGGTTGTTTCTATAGTTCTTTATACAGAAGCCTAATATGGAACATGCATATGCAGTACATACTCTTGTATGCATAATCTTTTATACTGTATTGGCTCAATACTTTTTAAAAATTATTAACCACTGCCTCTCACTAAAATCTATTAGCTATATATATCCTGTCCATGCAGCCACTTATAATTATATCTGTCTTCTGCATATGCTCTATGCAATTCTAAATTTGAAATTTATAGAAGAGCTATATCTAGCCTTCCAGCCTATACATTTATAGGTTCCAGTAGTTCTATGTTTAGTCTATTACGTTTGCTGTCCCATTAATGCTTTGCTGCTTGTTTTTCCATGTACCATTGTTCTGTTTAGGCCATCTTTATAAATTATAATTTCTCATTCAAATGCACATCTTTTCTTCATCTGTTACGTTTTCATGCATTAGGACCTCTGCTGTAGTCATTTTCTTCACAGGCTCTTCCTTTCTATTGCTTTCACTCTCTCATATCCGTGGTAAACTCTCGCTCCTTCTCTTGTAGAGACATCTGCCCTGTTCACTGCTTCTTCTCTGTCTTTACGCCCCAGCACTGGGCCTCTCTCAGTGTGTGTTTTCCCAAACTTCACCCCAAATTCCAGCTCTATATCTGCCGCCAGCTGCTCAGGTAACGGCACTACTCCCTCTACTCCCTGCATTTTGTGGGGGGAGGTGGGCAGCTGCTACAGTGAGGACAAATCCTGGGGCATGTGCAGTGTGCATTTGGTGGGGCTAGTGAAGGTAGAGCATGCGGATGTTGTGTTTTATTTCCTTTCCTCTGCTTGCTCTTCCCTCATCCCTTCCTAACCCAGGCTATTTTGCTACAATCGGCAAGTTCTTATCTTTTCTACTTTTCTTCAGATTCCTAACCAAAAGGGAGCAACAGCTGGTACAGAGGAGGTTACATGCACAGGAGTTACTGGAGTGGAAACGGAGGCTTGATGAGGAGGAACTTGAAATTAGGCTTATAGAAAAGCAGGCCTTAGCTGCATGGGATAACCAGAAAGTGAACACGAGAAGTATCTCAGATGCGAGAGAAGCAATGGTAGAAGGTACAGCTGTAAAAGCATATAATACATAGTATAGTGCATCTTCTGGTGCTACACCCATACTAGAAAAGAAAACATATATTGGCAGAAATAATAAAATAATAGTACATTTGACAATAGTCATATTCAATATTTAACTCTTTGATCTACAGAAAAAAATGAAAAAGAAGCCTCTTCAGTCCCATCAAGTCCTTCATTGCAAACAAACACCTCCGGGAGCCTCCCACCAGAGTATGTAGCTTCTGAGCTCAGCGAGTCCACCATCAGTGAGAAAATCCTTGAACAGAGTGAAGAGCACAGCAGCATCTCTGAGGAACTGCCCCCATCTACACATAGCAAAGGGGTAATAAGGCTCAATATGTCATAACATTTCCACAAAAAGAGATTTTAAATTTTCTGAGGGAAATTTTGGATTAGAATTTTATGCAAAAATCAAATGCAAATTATTGAGTGTTTTTATTGTGCAGTTTCTCTTTGCAGGCATAATGAAATTTAGCAGGGATTTAAGAATTGCAGAACATGTAGGATTCAATTTATATGAAATTGACAAATAGCGATTATTGTTTTTACAGAGGCCAGTGATTGTATGCAGAGGCAGAAAATAGCATGTGCATAAATTGTCTGTAAGGAGAACAGTAACTCAACATTAGTACATTGCTGCAGTGTGTGGTGAAGCTTATTAGTGCTGCTTTATCTTTTTAAACAGGGCTGTCAATTGGTGATTTTTGTTCTGGTTTTTTCAGCAGCTAGTATTTTCTTTTTATTTGTTACTTTAAGATGCTTATAATGTTGTAAAGGTAGACCCATTACAACCAATTACATTTTAAATGCAAAAGAATTATTTCCCAATATGTTCTGAAGAATGCTCAACCAATCTTATATCTCATACCTAAAATAACCCCGTCCAGTTGAACTAGTGGGGATGCTGGAACATGCAGCTTTCCAATAACTGGTACACTGAAAGTTGCATTAGAAACTCCCCACTACCTTAATAGTTGGTTCTTTAATACTACTAAATTTTCTAGATTACGATGGCTTGACTTTACCTGTAATTTTGGGCAGTTGTAAGCATAGCATCACTGTACTCTGTTGCATAAACACATGTTCTACCATGCACAAAACATTTTTTTACCTAAGCAGAGGTCTAATTAACAATTTGTAATGCCTTTAAAGGACAAGGAAAGGCTAAGTCACTTGGGGGGGCCTTACTCGCTTACCTTGTACCCCGGGTTGGTGCCCCTGTTAGGAGAAAACAGCACCAGCCCAGGGTACCTGCGAGCGCTTCCTCCTTCCTGCTTTGTTTTGCCAGGACCCCACGACATGTGCAGTAGCGTGAAAAGCCGCCTTCTCTGTTAAAGTTCGGCTTTTCACTCTGCTGTGCATGCGCACACAGCGCTACAGGAAGGAGGAAGCACTGCAGGTTCCACGGGATGGTGCTGTTCTCTCCGAACAGGGGCACCAGTCCGGGGTAAAAGGTAAGCAGTTTAAGTCACTTGGGGGTGCCTAACATTTTGGCACCCCCAAGTGACTTTGCCTTTCCTTCTACTTTAAGGAAAATGTTTGTATTTCAGGGCAGTGCTGTAAATTAACCTTCTGAGCATGTGTGTTAATTTGTGATACATTTGTTGCACCATTTTTGTGTAGCATCAAAACATGAAAAATGTCACGCCTTTTATTAAACACACACCTTTCAACACACTTATATATACCTGTTAATCTGTCATTAACCTGCTTTTTGCAAGATATGGGTGCCTTTTGTTCTTGGGTTCTCAGATTATCCATGCCCAGTCACCACTTGCTAAAGAAATCTTCATTGTTCAATGTTGTTACCAAAATGAAACATTAATGTTATTGTTTTGCAGTCTCCCCTTCAAAGTAACAAATCTCTAAGAGGTGGAGAATCAAGCAGGGATAGTGTTGCTGGGCAGCACACACATACGCCACTGAGACCACATCACACATCTCATACGTGGTCTGAAGAGTCATTATCCATAACACATTCAGGTAATCTATTGCTTATCTTATTGGAATCATTACAGCTCCTTTTAAAGGCAAAGTAATGAAAATTGAATTTGATAGTGAATTGCCTTTATGCCAGAGTGGCATTTTAGCAGTAATGACAGATGCTAAAAAGTAGGTTCTATTGAATTAACATGAACTATGCTACTCAAACTAGAAAAAAATTAAAATAATGATAGTGTAGTAGCTCTTAATTGAGCAATTTCCTATCCCACATAGAATAGTAAAATGGGAAAATACACACTTGCTGGTAAGTGTTTATCAATCAAATATCCGTAGTGTGTACACTGGTCATTGCCAACACATTAACATAATGAGCATCTCAGTATTTCAACTTCCTCAGGTCATATGTTCAAACATAAACAGAAGGTAATAGTGACGCCTGCTGAAACTGCAATTATATGTGTTTTCATTTGTTAATAGTCGCTGCACTTTGATAGACATTTAGTGCATCACTTAATGTTACTTTTCAATACATGCTTATTGTTATGTCCTAGTCCTCTGACATCGTTGCCAACATGTGTACCCTTCCCACCTGTGTTCGACAACGCCCCATAAAAAAGAATGGAATGTGTTTTGTTGTGTGCTCCCCTGCGCTGGAATGCAAAAGGATGCCACTGCATGGGAGCGCAGGAAAAAATGCTGCTGGGCTCTGTTTGAGCCCCAATGGATGTGTCCCATGCATCCCCCCAAATTACTACTCACTAACCTCTTTCATTGTCCATGGTTTGAAGTTGGGCAGCATCCTGGTGTATGTTGCACTGTGGAAGTGGGGCAATGGGATACAGTGTTATCAGAGTGTTGTCCCATGCCCAAATGCACTGTCACTAATGTAGCAGTTTAACTTCAAGCTGTGTCGGAGAAAGACATTGGTTTGTAAGGAGTGAACTAAGGGAGGCAGGGGGACATTTCCAGTAGAAAAGATGGCAGCAATATATATAGGCATATTGACATGCTCCTGTTAAAACCTAGAATGTGTCAGTGCCCCTTTAAGCTAGCCATGCATGCCCAGATTTGATAAGGGGTGAATTTAAATGCCCACCACCTAGGCATATATTGCTAGTCAGGGGTCTGTTTAGATTGATAATCCAGCAGTCCTGGTGTATTGAAGATTTCTGTCTTTAGTGAAAATTTTTAATTAGTCAGGCAAAAAGAAATGAAGAGGATCTGCAATTCTCTGTATAATGTCTTAATTTTGACTCCAGAGACCACATCTGACCAGAGTGATATTGAATGTCGTATTCGAGCACTAAAGGATGAGTTGAAAAAACGCAAGTCAGTAGTGGATAGCTTGAAAAGAGAACAGAAGAAAAGGCAGAAAGAAAGACTTCGAGCACAGGAAGCCATCCTACTTCAGCAACTGAAGGTTAGCAGGCTCAATTTATAATATTATTGTGTTTATATGGGGGCTTTGGTCAAGTGCTACAGGATAGAGTAACTGAAACTAAAACAATGTCTGAAATTGAGGGTAGCTGTAAAGGCAGTGCTATGAAATATTCTTCACTTGTATTCTTTGCAGTCGTATGATGAATACATCCTAAAGACACAAGCTGAACTCAGCGGAGAACATGGAACAGCATCTGTGTTAAAACCTGCCCCCAAGAATGCTTTGGCTTCCACTGGGACAAATCTTATAAAATCAGACTTAAGTAACAGGTACATAGCATAGTCATTTCTGCTACTTAGTGTTGTAAGGTTGTATAAATAAATCAGCTCTTACAGTTTGTGCCAGAATCAAATATTTTGTTTTTGTCAACCCAGGTTTATTGACACACCCACAAGTAAGACGGTGAGCTTGAATGAGAAGCACGTGGACTTCACTACTGATGGTATGAAGAATATTACATTGTTTCAAAATTGTTTTAAAGTAATGAAAATGTAATCTACTGCTGCCCTGCAATGGTAAAACTGGTGTGTTTGCTTCAGAAACACTACTTTAGTTATAAAGTAGTATATATATAAGCTGCTGTATGGCCATTGAAGCTTACATATCCGATAGCAGATGAGCTCTGTATAATATAATGGTGTTTTATAGAGCTTATCTTAATCTGTGCCATTTAGCCCCACTTCAATTGCTACACAGCAGCTTATTACAAAACACAATCGTAGTGTTTCTGAAGCAAAGATATATGTTTTACCAGTGCAGGGCAACGGTATGTAATATTTTAATTAGTTTTAAACCTTTTCATGTTACTGTTCGCTTAAGGAATGACGTGTGTATAGGTTGTTCAATGCTATTTACCTTTTTCTGTTCCCGTTGTGTTACCTATAGGAAGTGTCAGCCAAGAAATATCTTCTGCCAGCAATAAGGAGGTTTCAAAAAAGAGTATTTTTGAGCAGCCCTCTGTTACTCTATCTTCTAAAGATAATGCAACTTCCACCATCCGATCCCGTCCACTGTCTCCCCCGTTTAGGGATCCCTTACTTACAGCAACTCCTGACAGTCCAGCATCCAGTATCCACTCGGAGATCCCTGAAGAGATGATAGAAAGTCACCTGTCTGCATCACCTGCTCCTGCTGCTTTAAACCTTGACCTTAGGAGCCCAACACCAGACGAAACAGCGTATCTTAGTAAAGATCACTCCTATTCTGATGATTTTGACACTTCTGCTCCTTTTAGGCATTCAGTGTCTGAAACTCCTCGTGAGGAGTTGGTGTCTTACGCAACTACTCCTGGTAGAGAACTTCCCAGTGAAAGTATACCTGATGAGGAGGAGGAGCATAGTGAATTCAGGCCAGCAAGTCCCCATGTTGTAGAGTCTTTAACAATAAACCCACCTTCACAGGATACCTTGCTTTCCAGTGAAATTACTGATCCCCTTACTCACCTTTTTTTGGGAGATCGTGTTCTAGTGAGTGGAGTCCAACCAGGTACCTTACGTTTCAAAGGGACAACTCACTTTGCAGATGGTCTGTGGGCAGGTATAGAGCTTGATATGCCAGAAGGCAATAATGATGGATCTCATGGAGGTTCACGCTATTTTAACTGTAAACACCAGTATGGTATATTTGCCCCTCCACACAAAATCACTTTGTTACCACAGGAAAAGCAAATCCAACTTCATAAAGAAGAGTACAGTGATGAAGTGTCTCTTGACCATAAAAATGAGACTGATGTTTATCTATCTGAGCCAAAATCTGAACAGGAGACAACTCTGGAAGTCACAGAACCTCTAAATGAATCACAAAACAAAACTGATCAAAATCAGTTTCTTAGCAGTAATTTAAACCTTGACATAACTACAGAAACTCCTCATGTCAAGGAGGAAAAGAAAGAGCCCAACATACCTCTAGTAGACTTAGTAATCAATGATGAACAGAAGCCAGATGCCTTTATGGAGCAAGCACCGAATCTTAACATACTTTCCGAAAGTCTTCTGCAGTATTGCCTAAAGGATACAATTAGCTACCTCCAAAATTTGCGCAAGCAACGGGAAGAAAAGATTCAGCAAAACAATCAAGAGCTGCAGAATTCTCCCACAACCTGCAGCCTTTACCTTAAGAACAAAGAAGCACCAAATGATGATATACAGCCACATCTGGTGAGTCTACAATCCAAAAGTAGCATTAACACTGTAGGTATTAGAAAGTCTAGACTATGGTATATTTACAACAATAAGCTCTAGAAAGGGATAGCCATCCTTTGACATCCCAACTGCCCCAGGACCAGCCAGGTACACTGGAAGTTTTATCTGTGTATTAACTAATGTGTGCCTATATTTAAACTATAGTTGATCCCTGGTTTAAATAAATGTTTTATACTAAGAGAGACCATTTAAAGGGGCATTGCTTATTCATATGGTCTTTGTTAAAGATATGTATTTTTGATGTACAATTACGGCTATACTGCATCAAGCTTAAATAGGATATTTGGTTGTGTATGTAATAAATGGCAAATCATTTCTGGAGGTTAAGAAGAGGATGGACAAGGGAATAAGGTACAGTTTTCAATAAAAAGGGGGCAGATGTCTATATTGTGAAGAAAAATAAGCGTGCTTAACTGAAGGCACATTTTTTTTAAGATGGTGCAGTTTTGTGTGTGTGTGTGTGGGTGGGGGGGGGGGTTTGT